>NC_089839.1:138536539-138882039 GCF_035609145.1 Eleutherodactylus coqui | reverse complement strand
GCGAAGGAGACATAGGCACACACGCAGAGCGAAGGAGACAGAGGCACACACGCAGAGCGAAGGAGACAGAGGCACACACGCAGAGCGAAGGAGACAGAGGCACACACGCAGAGCGAAGGAGACAGAGGCACACACGCAGAGCGAAGGAGACAGAGGCACACACGCAGAGCGAAGGAGACAGAGGCACACACGCAGAGCGAAGGAGACAGAGGCACACACGCAGAGCGAAGGAGACAGAGGCACACACGCAGAGCGAAGGAGACAGAGGCACACACGCAGAGCGAAGGAGACAGAGGCACACACGCAGAGCGAAGGAGACAGAGGCACACACGCAGAGCGAAGGAGACAGAGGCACACACGCAGAGCGAAGGAGACAGAGGCACACACGCAGAGCGAAGGAGACAGAGGCACACACGCAGAGCGAAGGAGACAGAGGCACACACGCAGAGCGAAGGAGACAGAGGCACACACGCAGAGCGAAGGAGACAGAGGCACACACGCAGAGCGAAGGAGACAGAGGCACACACGCAGAGCGAAGGAGACAGAGGCACACACGCAGAGCGAAGGAGACAGAGGCACACACGCAGAGCGAAGGAGACAGAGGCACACACGCAGAGCGAAGGAGACAGAGGCACACACGCAGAGCGAAGGAGACAGAGGCACACACGCAGAGCGAAGGAGACAGAGGCACACACGCAGAGCGAAGGAGACAGAGGCACACACGCAGAGCGAAGGAGACAGAGGCACACACGCAGAGCGAAGGAGACAGAGGCACACACGCAGAGCGAAGGAGACAGAGGCACACACGCAGAGCGAAGGAGACAGAGGCACACACGCAGAGCGAAGGAGACAGAGGCACACACGCAGAGCGAAGGAGACAGAGGCACACACGCAGAGCGAAGGAGACAGAGGCACACACGCAGAGCGAAGGAGACAGAGGCACACACGCAGAGCGAAGGAGACAGAGGCACACACGCAGAGCGAAGGAGACAGAGGCACACACGCAGAGCGAAGGAGACAGAGGCACACACGCAGAGCGAAGGAGACAGAGGCACACACGCAGAGCGAAGGAGACAGAGGCACACACGCAGAGCGAAGGAGACAGAGGCACACACGCAGAGCGAAGGAGACAGAGGCACACACGCAGAGCGAAGGAGACAGAGGCACACACGCAGAGCGAAGGAGACAGAGGCACACACGCAGAGCGAAGGAGACAGAGGCACACACGCAGAGCGAAGGAGACAGAGGCACACACGCAGAGCGAAGGAGACAGAGGCACACACGCAGAGCGAAGGAGACAGAGGCACACACGCAGAGCGAAGGAGACAGAGGCACACACGCAGAGCGAAGGAGACAGAGGCACACACGCAGAGCGAAGGAGACAGAGGCACACACGCAGAGCGAAGGAGACAGAGGCACACACGCAGAGCGAAGGAGACAGAGGCACACACGCAGAGCGAAGGAGACAGAGGCACACACGCAGAGCGAAGGAGACAGAGGCACACACGCAGAGCGAAGGAGACAGAGGCACACACGCAGAGCGAAGGAGACAGAGGCACACACGCAGAGCGAAGGAGACAGAGGCACACACGCAGAGCGAAGGAGACAGAGGCACACACGCAGAGCGAAGGAGACAGAGGCACACACGCAGAGCGAAGGAGACAGAGGCACACACGCAGAGCGAAGGAGACAGAGGCACACACGCAGAGCGAAGGAGACAGAGGCACACACGCAGAGCGAAGGAGACAGAGGCACACACGCAGAGCGAAGGAGACAGAGGCACACACGCAGAGCGAAGGAGACAGAGGCACACACGCAGAGCGAAGGAGACAGAGGCACACACGCAGAGCGAAGGAGACAGAGGCACACACGCAGAGCGAAGGAGACAGAGACACACACGCAGAACGAAGGAGACAGGCACACACACAGAACGAAGGAGACAGGCACACGTACACACACAGAACGAAGGAGACAGGCACACGTACACACACAGAGCGAAGGAGACAGGCACACGTACACACAGAGCGAAGGAGACAGGCACACGTACACACAGAGCGAAGGAGACAGGCACACGTACACACAGAGCGAAGGAGACAGGCACACGTACACACAGAGCGAAGGAGACAGGCACACGTACACACAGAGCGAAGGAGACAGGCACACGTACACACAGAGCGAAGGAGACAGGCACACGTACACACAGAGCGAAGGAGACAGGCACACGTACACACAGAGCGAAGGAGACAGGCACACGTACACACAGAGCGAAGGAGACAGGCACACGTACACACAGAGCGAAGGAGACAGGCACACGTACACACAGAGCGAAGGAGACAGGCACACGTACACACAGAGCGAAGGAGACAGGCACACGTACACACAGAGCGAAGGAGACAGGCACACGTACACACAGAGCGAAGGAGACAGGCACACACACACACATACACAGAGTGAAGGAGACAGGCACACACACACAAAGCGAAGGAGACAGGCACACACACACACATACACAGAGTGAAGGAGACAGTGACACACACACAAACAGAGTGAAGGAGACAGAGAAACACACACAGAGCGAAGGAGACAGGCACACACACACAGAGCGAAGGAGACAGGCACACACACACAGAGCGAAGGAGACAGGCACACACACACAGAGCGAAGGAGACAGGCACACACACACAGAGCGAAGGAGACAGGCACACACACACAGAGCGAAGGAGACAGGCACACACACACAGAGCGAAGGAGACAGGCACACACACACAGAGCGAAGGAGACAGGCACACACACACAGAGCGAAGGAGACAGGCACACACACACACATACACAGAGTGAAGGAGACAGTGACACACACACAAACAGAGTGAAGGAGACAGAGACACAAAGAGTGAAGGAGACAGAGAAACAAAGAGAGCAAGGGAGGCAGATGTGCAGCAAAGAGACAGACACAGAGAAACAAACAAACAGGCCAAAAAAAAGACTCACCTTTTAAATGTCAAGCAGTTTAGTGCCACTTGTCTGGTCTTGGAAGCTTTCGCAGCAGTTACGTGCCCATCACTAGCCAAACATGCACATGAGCACTGAGGTCAGGGATTGGTTGCAGCAATCAGGTGAACTATGAACAGCACATACCCTCTGCAGGCGCTCTCAGGAGCAGACCAGCGGGACATTTAAAAGGAGAGTCATGATTATTTCTTTTATAGACTTGCCTCCTCTTGAACGACCCCTTTATCACAGCAGCAGCAGGACACTGATAACACCCGGGGTCATTCCTTTATTTGAAAGTTGCAGTTTTTATTAAATAAAAAGCAGAGTCTTGTAAAAACTGCGTGAGGACTGTGTGAATAAACCCTTACAGCAGTCAAGGTGAACATCACCACCACATTTCGTTCCTTTAGTTTTTGAAAGCTCCAGAAAAGTATATGCTGGAACTTCTGAGAAAGACACCGACGAGGAAATGTAATTACCTTGTGCGATCAGAAATCCTTAACGGAAAACAAAACAATGAAGTAAAGGATAGAGGTATGGGGCCGACTACATGAGATCCACAGCACCCACAGACTACCTGCAGGCCGTGGAGAGGACTTGTACACAGAACTCCCAAATACCCATTTATTATAGAAAAGGAATAAAGACCTGCAGGGGTGCCCCTAAGAGAACTAAAAAACATCAAGCCCCAAAACTGAGGGGTTATCAAGCAAAAATGTGTTAGAAAGCTGCTGCAAAAATACAAAATAAGGATTACTAAAAGGCCCTTTTACACGGGGCGATCTGTTGGGCGCAGACGCCAGGCTGGCTGGCTGTCCCAGGAATATCGTTCTTGTGCTTTTATACTCATCGCTTAATAAAGGAGATGGAGATCTCTTCTGGCCGCCCCATTCACAGTGAACAGCCACTTATGAGTGACTGTGTGTTTACACGGCCGATCGGCATTCACTTTTTATGCACGCAGAAACTGAATGACGAATGATAAGAGTATGAATTATTGTTTGTCGTTCAGTCGGCGCACGCATTTACACTGAACTCACTGGATGCGGGAATCTGAGCAATTTATTGGCCCGTCTAAAATGGCCATAACATCCTCCGATCCCTAGCTGCTCCCATTTCAATAGTTCCTGGTCCCCCTCTACAGTGATCCCCAATGCCTATCACCCCCAACACAATCCTCCTTCCTCATCGGGGGGAGTACAGCACACCATGACAGCTCTTCTGCTGTGCCAAGTTCCACCCTGAGGCTAGTGCATTTTCAGACCGTGTAATGCCCATGTAATTGCACGGTGAGGCTATACGCATGGATATTTTTTTACACAGACCCATGGTCCACATAAAAAATCTCATTACATGTCCTACTCCCAACCGTTTCACATGTGCCAACAATGAATGTGGTGTGCCGGTGCATATCGGACCAGTCTGTGCTGCCCAATGCAAACAGTACCTAAGTCTCTTGGGCGCAAACTCGCAGGTGGGTCTCATTCACACAGGTGAATGCAGTTTTGTTCCATGAAATATGCAGTTTTCACAGACTGAAACTGCGCATATTACTTGCATATTTGGTCCTTCTTGTGATTTTCTTTTGTGCGCATCAATTGCCTTTTTCACTTGCGCAAAAAAAAAATGGCAAAAGGCCCCACAGATTTCTCCTACCTTCATGCACAAATACAAAGTGAATAGGCATATATGATGCCTATTCACTGCTTATTTACGTGATCCTAACTCCATTAAACTGCTAATCTGCATGCTGAAAACCCGTTGTGGATCCAACATCAAGAGTCAGCCTGATCCTTTTTTGTTTTTTACCACTCAAAAGATTTCAAACTCATTGAACACTTAAAATGATGCAAATTGGATGCAAAATCTGTTTGCTTTTATCTATAGTATCCAAATTCTGTGCCAAGTCACTATGCATTGCTATAGCTATCAGAGCTGTGCTTTTATAACACACAGCTCCAAATCCCGTGTTGACAAATATTTTAACTACAGTCACCACTAGAGGGAGCTCACTGCATACAGTTTTATTCCATTATGCAGTGAGCTCCCTCTAGTGGTGGCTGCAGGCAGCTACAATATATTTTTACCACACATTATCTGAAGTCAACCACCAATTACACACCTCGATTAATTCTGAGATTCCCTGAGCAGTTTCTGATTCCGGGGCTTCAGGTCCTCCGGGTTTTGCAGCCACAGAGATGATAGGACAACCATGGAATCTAAGAGAAGCAAAACAACAATTGGAGAGAATGCCAACCCCATACAATCCTGGACGGACAAAACGTCCCCATCCTCCGCATCTGCATTTAAGGGTTAAAGAATAATTTTAAAGGGAGAAATTTATCAAAAAAGCATCATACTAATAATCATAATACTTCAACATAATTAATATTTTATGACCTTTGTCTTAGGGTTTGAGGTAAATATAGTAGTGTAGTAGTAGTAATATTCTTGTACATTGGAGGTAGTATTACAGTATTTATATTCTTGTACATAAGGGCAGTATTAGAGTAGTTATATTCTTGTACATTGGGGGTATTACAGTAGTTATATTCTTGTACACAGGGGACAGTAGTATAGTAGTTATATTCTTGTACATAGGAGACAGTATTATAGTAGTTATATTCTTGTACATAGGGGGCAGTATTATAGTAGTTATATTCTTGTACATAGGAGACAGTATTATAGTAGTTATATTCTTGTACATAGGGGGCAGTATTATAGTAGTTATATTCTTGTACATAGGAGACAGTATTATAGTAGTTATATTCTTGTACATAGGGGGCAGTATTATAGTAGTTATATTCTTGTACATAGGGGGCAGTATTATAGTAGTTATATTCTTATATATAAGGTGGCAGTATTATAGTAGATATATTATTGTACATAGGAGGCAGTATTATAGTAGTTATATTCTTGTACACAGGGGACAGTAGTATAGTAGTTATATTCTTGTACATGGGAGGCAGTATTATAGTAGTTATATTCTTGTACATTGGAGGTAGTATTACAGTAGTTATATTCTTGTACATAGGGGGCAGTATTATAGTAGTTATATTCTTGTACATAGGGGGCAGTATTACAGTAGTTATATTCTTGTACACAGGGGGCAGTATTACAGTAGTTATATTCTTGTAGACGGGGCAGTATTATAGTAGTTATATTCTTGTAGACGGGGCAGTATTATAGTAGTTATATTCTTGTAGACGGGGCAGTATTATAGTAGTTATATTATTGTACATAGGAGGCAGTATTATAGTAGTTATATTCTTGTACACAGGGGACAGTAGTATAGTAGTTATATTCTTGTACATGGGAGGCAGTATTATAGTAGTTATATTCTTGTACATTGGAGGTAGTATTACAGTAGTTATATTCTTGTACATAGGGGGCAGTATTATAGTAGTTATATTCTTGTACATAGGGGGCAGTATTACAGTAGTTATATTCTTGTACACAGGGGGCAGTATTACAGTAGTTATATTCTTGTAGACGGGGCAGTATTATAGTAGTTATATTCTTGTAGACGGGGCAGTATTATAGTAGTTATATTCTTGTACACAGGGGGCAGTATTATAGTAGTTATATTCTTGTACACAGGGGGCAGTATTATAGTAGTTATATTCTTGTACACAGGGGGCAGTATTATAGTAGTTATATTCTTGTACACAGGGGGCAGTATTATAGTAGTTATATTCTTGTACACAGGGGGCAGTATTATAGTAGTTATATTCTTGTACATAAGAGACAGTATTATAATAGTTATATTCTTGTACATAGGAGCAGTATTATAGTAGTTATATTCTTGTACATAGGGGGCAGTATTACAGTAGTTATATTCTTGTACACGGGGCAGTATTATAGTAGTTATATTCTTGTACATAGGAGACAGTATTATAGTAGTTATATTCTTGTACATACAGTTAGGGCCAGAAATATTTGGACAGTGACACAAGTTTTGTTATTTTAGCTGTTTACAAAAACATGTTCAGAAATACAGTTATATATATAATATGGGCTGAAAGTGCACACTCCCAGCTGCAATATGAGCGTTTCCACATCCAAATCGGAGAAAAGGTTTAGGAATCATAGCTCTGTAATGCATAGCCTCCTCTTTTTCAAGGGACCAAAAGTAATTGGACAATGGACTCTAAGGGCTGCAATTAACTCAGAAGGCGTCTCCCTCGTTAACCTGTAATCAATTAAGTAGTTAAAAGGTCTGGGGTTGATTCCAGGTGTGTGGTTTTGGATTTGGAAGCTGTTGCTGTGACCAGACAGCATGCGGTCAAAGGAACTCTCAATTGAGGTGAAGCAGAACATCCTGAGGCTGAAAAAAAAAGAAAAAATCCATCAGAGAGATAGCAAACATGCTTGGAGTAGCAAAATCAACAGTCGGGTACATTCTGAGAAAAAAAGAATTCACTAGTGAGCTTGGGAACTCAAAAAGGCCTGGGCGTCCACGGAAGACAACGGTGGTGGATGATCGCCGCATACTTTCTTTGGTGAAGAAGAACCCGTTCACAACATCAACTGAACTCCAGAACACTCTCAGGGAAGTAGGTGTATCTGTCTCTAAGTCAACAGTAAAGAGAAGACTCCATGAAAGTAAATACAAAGGGTTCACATCTAGATGCAAACCATTCATCAATTCCAAAAATAGACAGGCCAGAGTTAAATTTGCCGAAAAACACCTCAAGAAGCCAGTCCAGTTCTGGAAAAGTATTCTATGGACAGATGAGACAAAGATCAACCTGTACCAGAATGATGGGAAGAAAAAAGTTTGGAGAAGAAAGGGAACGGCACATGATCCAAGGCACACCACATCCTCTGTAAAACATGGTGGGGGCAACGTGATGGCATGGGCATGCATGGCTTTCAATGGCACTGGGTCACTTGTGTTTATTGATGACATAACAGCAGACAAGAGTAGCCGGATGAATTCTGAAGTGTACCGGGATATACTTTCAGCCCAGATTCAGCCAAATGTTGCAAAGTTGATCGGACGGCGCTTCACAGTACAGATGGACAATGACCCCAAGCATACAGCCAAAGCTACCCAGGAGTTCATGAGTGCAAAAAAGTGGAACATTCTGCAATGGCCAAGTCAATCACCAGATCTTAACCCAATTGAGCATGCATTTCACTTGCTCAAATCCAGACTTCAGACGGAAAGACCCACAAACAAGCAAGACCTGAAGGCTGCGGCTGTAAAGGCCTGGCAAAGCATTAAGAAGGAGGAAACCCAGCGTTTGGTGATGTCCATGGGTTCCAGACTTAAGGCAGTGATTGCCTCCAAAGGATTCGCAACAAAATATTGAAAAAAAAAATATTTTGTTTGGGTTATGTTTATTTGTCCAATTACTTTTGAGCTCCTAAAATGTGGAGTGTTTGTAAAGAAATGTGTACAATTCCTACATTTTCTATCAGATATTTTTGTTCAACCCTTTAAATTAAACGTTACAATCTGCACTTGAATTCTGTTGTAGAGGCTTCATTTCAAATCCAATGCGGTGGCATGCAGAGCCCAACTCGCGAAAATTGTGTTACTGTCCAAATATTTCTGGCCCTAACTGTAGGAGGCAGTATTATAGTAGTTATATTCTTGTACATTGGAGGTAGTATTACAGTAGTTATATTCTTGTACACAGGGGGCAGTATTATTGTAGTTATATTCTTGTACACAGGGGACAGTAGTATAGTAGTTATATTCTTGTACATAGGGGGCAGTATTATAGTAGATACATTCTTGTATATAGGAGCAGGATTATAGTAGTTATATTCTTGTACATAGGAGCAGTATTATAGTAGTTATATCCTTGTACATAGGAGGGCAGTATTATAGTAGTTATATTCTTGTATATAGGAGCAATATTATAGTAGTTATATTCTTGTACACAGGGAACAGTAGTATAGTAGTAATATTTTTGTACATTGGAGGCAGTATTATAGTAGTTATGTTCTTGTACATAGGGGGCAGCATTATAGTAGTGATATTCTTGTACATAGGGGGAGTATTATAGTAGTGATATTCTTGTACATAGGGGGAGTATTATAGTAGTGATATTCTTGTACATAGGGGGCAGTATTATAGTAGTTCTATTCTTGTATATAGGGGCAGTATTATAGTAGTTATATTCTTGTACATAGGGGGGCAGTATTATAGTAGTTATATTCTTCTATATAGGGCGCAGTATTATAGTAGTTATATTCTTTTATATGGGGGACAGTATTACAGTAGTTATATTCTTGTACATAGAGGACAGTATTATAGTAGTTATATTCTTGTACATTGTAGGCAGTATTATAGTAGTTATATTCTTGTACATAGGGGACAGTATTATAGTATATTCTTGTACACAGAGGCAGTAGTATAGTAGTTATATTCTTGTACATAGAGGCAGTATTATAGTAGTTATATTCTTGTGCATAGGGGAGCGGTAGATCTCTTTGAATTGAAGCATTTATTAGCTAATGAAACTTCTGAAGTGACCCTTGGATGTAAAACTGTGTTGACCAGATAAAAGTTTTAATGATGACACCATGGCAACGTTATTTTTTCCAAAATGAATCTGGTCATGTGATGCCTCTCAGCTAATCAACTGTATGTACATTGCAGTCTGCGCTACAACTAGCCAATTGAGAGTTTCAATTCCACAGACAATTCCATAGCCATTATTGCTTATTACTACAGAAGCATCTAACAGATGCCCTAAATTAAAGGGAGGTGTCTGCTGACAGATTACGTTCAATCTTCATGACTTTTCATATCCAGGTTAAGGTATCATGCATGGAAGCAAGTATCTGCTGTTGGAGGGGACCTTGTAGTCGTAGGTCCTCGTGTCCTGGGGTAAGAGGTCGTGTCTCCTGTGCTCCAGAAGAAGCAGAACATAGATGGATTACTAAAGAATCTCGTTGGGCTTCAGCCTCGGATACATATTGAATTTTACAGAGAACCAACAACAGTGACTTCCAGTGACGGTAATCCGCTTGCCCGCGGCTCTGATTGGGAACATTCGTATAGAGAGTCAAAGAGATTAACAACAAAGCTCGGGGAAATTCAATTACACTTAATCCAAACACCAGAAAAATGAACATTGAGAGGAACAGGAACAAATGTTGAGACAGGTGCATTCATTTTAACTAAATAATAATAAACCGGTCCATAGACGAAGGTAAGTACGACAGCCACTAAGCGCGGTTACCAAGATCCCTCATATTCTGACGACTGCCCCTCAAGATGAGGAGCAAACACTATCCTGGGATTCTAGATTCTCCGTACTTGTGAAGAGGTCCCTAGAGGAAGCTTTGTAGGGTGCTACGCCATAACTCGGTCATACCCGTCTGCCCCTCCTGCTCTTCAATGGCTGATCTTGTAAGCAGGAGGTTAAACAATCCGAGTACCAGGTGCCTGTGTAAGATCAGCCATCCTAAATCGCACCTGCCAACTGATAATTATTGGTTGCGGCCATAGAAAATTGCCAACTGCAGCCCATATCTTGACTCTTCTGTAGAGGTTGTTGGCATATTTGGATTTTGGAAGCAAGCTCCAACAAATTGAGGAACCTTTCACATGACCTGATGATTGGACTGTGACATCTGTTTCCCCAATTGCTGAGCAGTGTAAAAGGGCAAACAATTAGTTAACAAGCAAGCAAATGGTTCTTGAAAGCAATGCTTCTTAATCCCCTCCCCCCCCACCCCCATTTTCGGTTCCTCCTTTCCACTTTCAAACGGTCACAACTTTTATTTTTCTGGCAAAATCGCTGCCTGAGGGCTGGTTGTTTTTTGCAGAATGAGTTGTATTTTTCAATGGTACTACGGTATATATGTACTAAAAATGATAACACATTTCTAAGTAAAGTAAAATGGAAGGAAAAAAAAAGCAATTCCGCCATCTTTGGGGATCTTGTTTTTACTTGCACATCTTTAGGCAAACATTTTCCATCAATATAGCGGTGTTTTGACTCCTTTTTTTGCGGAACTTCCTGCAGTTTCTATTGGATCCACTTTGGAGTACATACGTCTTTTTGATCGGCTTTTATTTCATTTTCTCTTGGAGAGGGGTGACCTAAAAAACGCGCAAATCTGGCATTGTTTATTTATGCTTTCTGACGATGTTCACCATGCATATTTTAGGGCTCTTACACACATTTTTACGTACACACTGTTTATTGGCATGAATAGACGTTTTTCCGCGACCACAGCCAGCGTTTTCTCGCCCATTTACATTACCCTGAGTGACGTTTTTAGTGAAAAAAATACGTTGCGCCCTGGAAAACCTTCTTCTGCAAAAATCCTTGGGATACCTTTGAATGACTATATAGAGGCACCTGTAAGTTTATCGCAGCGTTGGACGCTGCTAAAATGCCTCCCCTCCCTTTCTTTGTCCAGCTCCCATAGGAGCCGCTGACATATAACGGGCAAAAGATAGTTCCAGAACTATCTTTTTGCCCAGCATATATGTGTCGGTGCATATTTAGGTTGCGTATGTTCCATTTTTGACGGTTCAATGTTTTTCCACATCGTATATTTGCCCATGTGAACGGATGTATTGGAAACAAATGGCTCAGATGGTCGCGTATATCAGCTGGGTGTAAAAACATCGCTGTTTATGCGCTCGTGTGAATTAAGCCTAATAATGTGTTACTTTGATAGGTCGGACTTTTTTTTGCATGCGAAGATTCCAACACACTTTTGTTTTGATTTTTTTAATTATACATATAAGAAAAAGGCATCCACTATGCATTGGCTCCCGATCCATACAAACCCCGTACCACAATTATGTATATGTACGTCCTGGGGCGTGAAGGAGTTAAAGAACAAGCATTTGCTGAGTGTGTCTATTTATTAAGCATAAAAATGGTTGCTGGCCAGCTGCACATCTTCCCGTGTAAACACAGATGTGCAGCGGACAAATTATGCAGCACATAAGGAATCGTTTGTCCCATTACTGCAGATCATCTACCATGTGGGAACAGACAGGGCAATCTGCCACAAAGATCGGGATCGTTGAACGGTGTGTTGTCTTCCCGGTGCTCAAGTTCAACACATCGTGGATTGGGTTGACAGATTACTGGGAGGGCTGGTGAGGATACAGCGTTCATGGCGCACATTGGCACCAATGACAAAAGTTAGAGGTCAATGGAGGGCCCTCAAAAACGATTTCAGGGACCTAGGATCTAAGCTTAGGACAAGGACCTCTCGGAGATACTACCTGTACCTCATGCCACACCAGAAAGGCTGCAGGAGATTAGAGAGGTAAACAAGTGGCTCCAGAGTTGGTGCAGGAAGGAGGGGTTTGGGTTTCTGAATAACTGGGCTGACTTTCCTGTCGGCTAAAGGCTCTAACGTAGGGACGGGGTGTATCTCAATGGGGAGGGGGCAGCTGTGCTGGGGAGAAGATGCCTAGAAGGTTGGAGGAGTGTTTAAACTAAGGACTGAGGGGTAGACCAAAAAGAGTAATGCAGGGGAAGACAGTGTAGACAGTGACCTGAGACCAAGTAATGGCAATGGAGATCGAGCAGGGTGGGGGGTTAGTACAGTTAGAACTTACAGAACAGCTAATAGGACCAACGAATGCAAGAAGTCTGATCGGTAAAGTGGGTGAGCTTGAAGCAAGAATGTCTGAGGAAAATTAAATATTGTAGGAATAACGGAAACATGGCTTGATGATAAGTGTGATTGGGCGCTGAATTTACAGGGTTACAATCTCTTCAGAAGAGACCATGGGAACCACAAAGGGGGAGGGGTATGTCTGTATGTTAAATCCTACTTAATGCTGAGGCTACAAGAAGATATAGGTGTAGAAGATGAACACATAGAAATACAGGGATGGAAGAATAACCAAATCCTGATAGGGGTTTTCTATACGCCACCAAAAATAACAGAATAAACTGAAAACTTATTAAAAAAAAAAAAAGCTCTCGCCTACGACCTGAAGGTTGCAAGTTCGATCCCCGGATGATTCAGGTAGCCGTCTCAAGGTTGACTCAGCCTTCCATCCTTCCGAGGTCGGTAAAATGAGAACCCAGCTTGGTGGGGGGTAATAAGTAATAATTACCTGAAAGTGCTGCATAATAAGTTGGCGCTATACAAATACCAAGATTTATTTATTTATTATTTAATAAGGCAAATAGAAAAGGTGTCAAACCACAATGAAGTAATTATTATGGGAGATATTAATTATCCAGATATAATATGGGAAGACAAAATTGTGAATCTCACAATGGCAATAAGTTCTTGAGAACAATTAAAGATTACTACCTTACCCAGCTTGTACGGGAGCCAACTAGATGGAGGGCCACTCTGGACATATTATTAACTAACAAACCAGACAGAATTATGGGGGTGCAGGTTGGGGGACACTTGAGAAATAATGACCACAATATAATTAATTTCCAGCTGTCATTCCATAGGAAGCCCTATCAGTGAGCGAAAAAAAATAAACTTTAGTAAAGTAAAATTTGATCAGCTCAGAATTACTCTTGGCAACATTAATTGGGACAACTTCCTCCAAAATAACGGTGTAGGTGACAAATGGGAGAAGTTTAAAAACATCCTAATTACCTCATGTGAGCAGTTCATACCCTTTAAAAATAAAAGAACTACAAGTAGAAGGAAACCAATGTGGCTCGACAAGACTGTAAGGGGGCAACAAGCGAAAAAAATAAAGCGTTTACATTATTAAAACAAGAAGGCAGCAAAGAAGCTCTAAAACCATACAGGGATTAAAACTAAATATGTAAGGAAAACACCAAAACTGCGAAAAAGGAGGCAGAGACTGATTGCCAAAGAGATCAAAAAGAATCCTAAACTATTTTTTAAAGTACATAAATGGTAAAAGGATTTGCACTGAAAGCACTGGCCCTTTAACAAATAATGCAGGAGAAATCATAGAAGATTATGGGGGGAGGGGGAGGCGAATCTATTAAATAGTTTTTTCTCAAGTGTATTTACAAAGGAAAAAGAAATGTCACACGAGATCCAGGGGGATAAAACAAACCCCTCGCTAAATTTCACCTGCCTAACGAAGGAGGAAGTGCAGACGTGGTTAAAAAAAGATTAAAAATCGACAAACCGCCAGGTCCAGGTGGAATACACCCAAGGGTTTTTTGGGAACTAAGTGACGTGATAGATCGATATTTCTTATATTTAGGGATTCTATTGAGATTGGAGTTGTACCACTGGATTGATGTATTGCCAATGCGGTTGCAATGTACAAAAAGGGGTCCAAAAGAGAGCCTGGTGACTACAGGCCGGTAAGTCTCACTTCAATAATTGGAAAAATATTCAAGGGGTTTCTGAGAGACGCTATCCTAGAATACCTCAAGGAAAACTCCTCATCAGCATGGGTTTATGAGGGGTCGATCATATCAGATCAATTTGATCAGCTTCTACAGTGAAGTAAGTTCTAGGCTGGACCTGAAAGAGTCCATTGATCTCGTATATCTGGATTTTTGTAAAGCATTTGACACCGTGACGCATAATAGGCTGATATATAAAATGAGACAGCTCGGACTGGGCGAAAATGTGTGCATCTGGGTAAAGAACTGGCTCGAAGATAGAAAGCAGAGGGTGGTAATAAATGGTTCATACTCTGATTGGGCCACCGTTGCTAGTGGGGTGCCAGAGGTTCAGTATTAGGCCCCATTCTGTTCAATATATTTATCAATGAGCTAATAGAGATCCTACACAGTAAAATATTGATATTTTGAAGATGATACAACGGAGGATAATACATGGCTGCAAATGAACCTAGATAAGCTAGGAGCTTGGGTAGAAAAATGGCAAATGAAGTTCAATATTGATAAATGTAAGGTTATGCACATAGGCAAGAAAAAAAAAAAGATGTCACCAATAAAAGCTAAATGGTGTACTGCTAGGGAAAAGTTATATGGAAAAGACCTGGGGGTACTAGTTGACTGTAGACTTAACTGGAGCAATCAATGCCAGTTAGCCGCTGCAAAAGCTAATAAAGTCTTGGGGTGCATTAAAAGAGGTATAGGGGCAAGGGACGAGAACATTATTCTCCCACTATATAAGGCACTTGTCAGGCCTCACATGGAATACTGTGTACCGTTCTGGACACCGGTGCTCAGGAAAGGCATTTAGTGCTTGAGGGGGCTCAAAGAAGGGCAGCTAAACTAATAAAAGGAATAAGAAGACTGGAATATCCAGAGAGGCTATCAAAATTGGGATTATTCACCCTGAAAAAAAAGACGGCTAAGAGGCGACCAAATGACTATACGTACTTTGTATTCTCTAAAGTCTTCTGCATCTTCTTGGTCATCCTCTCAATAGCAGCTTGTCTCTTGTTTTCAGGCAGCAAATCAACTTTGTTTAAGACGACCACCATCTTGTTGCAAGCGATTTGTCCAATAACCAGACACTCAGCAGACTGGGTCTGCATGCCCTTGGTTACATCGATGACCAGCATCATGAGGTCTATAATCTGTGCACCTGTATGGAGATACCACAAAACATTAACACAATGGGATAATATCTTGCAAAATGACATCTAGAACAGCTGAGCCCAGCAAGGCAAGAGTTCCCAGTGTCTCCAATCTAAGGAAATGATATGCCCTTAGGACGCTGATGAAGAGTTTACAGGGGCGGAGCAAACCTTCAGTAATTTTCTCAGCATGGACTTCCAGTAAGAAGTTATTTTTCAGCTCACAATATGAATTCAATGACATTTCTCAATATCGTCCCACAATTCCTTGCACTGTGGATTCCACTGTGGAACCCAGACATCTGTTTGAACCAGCAAATCTTATGTGTTTCAGGCATGCAGCCTCTTCCTCAGAAATCCTGGTCATTATCTTTGACCACCAGAAATATTACTTTGATGTCTTGCAGCAGTAGGAGGAGTACATGCAATCAGATATTTCCTATCCTGAGTCTTGAGTGATAAAACCCCTTTAACCCCTTCCCACCCCCAGACATAAATGTTCGTCCTGGCTGGGAAGGGGTCCCTGTGAATAGATGCAAACATATGCCCTATGGATGGCGCGGGCTCAGAAACTAAGCCAATGTGTAGTGGCACTACATACGTTTTTGTGTAGTTACGTTTTTATGTGTGTATGCAGCCTTAAATTTGCGTTTATCATAATAGGGTTTTGTTGAAAAGTAGAGATGAAAATCCCCCCAAAAACTGTCACGTCTCTAGATGCAAAATAGGTGGCATCAGTAAGGTCAGGAGTCTTTCTCCTTTAAGAGAAGGCTGGTGATAGCCGCATTCTCGTGCGCTTTTTGTGCAGCACTTGAAATAAAAAATAAAATAAAGGGTCTTGTGGGAATTTCAGGGCTAAATGTCAATATGGAGAATACGGAGATAACATTTTTGGCTCCTGTGCCTGCACACATTCCTATAAGCCTCGCTTAGTGTCAGGTGCATGTGTCACATGTTTCCGGTCAACGGCAGACAACGTTTTAGTGTTGAATCTTAGAAACCGATCAATGAAACTAAAAATAACGATAAAAAAAGATCAGCATTTAGTGAATGGCCCCCGCTGCCTCCATTCAATGATCTTCTGACAAATTTCTGTGATAGATCATAAAGAATAAAAGAGGAGCCCTGAGTCCCGGGCAGATAAGGCTCCACAGCCGCGGCTTAAGGTTAGCCATTTACTGCTGACCATAGAGATAACTGCCAATACCCGGCGCATTCTCCTGACCTGCTTAGAACCAACAACTTCCCGCGCTGACAGCAGCACTTCAAGGATTACAAGGAAATGAAATCTCAGAAAGAGAAAAAAAGAGAACAGACAAAAGCACAAGGCAAAAAAATAAAGAAAGGATAATGAACAGTAAATTAGAGCAGTGATCTGGCATGGGGCTAGTTTTTTTGTTGCATGGCAGATTAGCAGGATTTCCAAACCATCAGGCAGCAGGTTGTTCAGTGAAGGCTCCAGCAGGAAGGCACACGATGGGCATTCATTAAGAACGTGTTCACTCTACTGCTGAGCAGCATTGTCTCTTTACGCTGTTTGGCTCCGTCTTAGAAGCCAAGCAAAAGTGCTGGATCGGGCACATGCAGGGCTTGGACAGCGCCGGACGGAACGCACTGACTGTAATGGGTTCTGTATTTTCCCAAAAGTCCAGCATTGCCCGTAAATAAACAGTGCTGCATACACACAGAAATCACAGACTGAGGATTCGAACAGCCTCGACGGGAACGAGTCCTAAATTAGCTGTGCATTACAAAAAAACCCCCAAAAAAAGCAAAATTCGTACTTGAGCAAACCTTTTGACCATTTTTGCGCATCACTTGCCAATTTTCTTAAAACAGGTATAACAAACAGGGGTACGGCCACAGCAGCGCATGCAATTTACAAAAATTGACACCAGACACTGTGTAAATTCTAGTGATAATCTATGTCAGCTGACAGCTGGTGATGCTTTCACATCCTCGTGCAAGGACTAGCCAGACATGTGCCAACATTATGAGAAGGTGGGCAGCTTAAATTCATAAATTTGGTACAATTCTCTCCTGGACACTCGTTAGTCAGACTGGCATATAAAACACTGATCTAAGTAGATCGCCCCCTCCACAGCCCTTTTCCAGACCACCACCAGAAATGCAATGTCCCAGTGCAGGGTCCCATTCTCCATCCTCAGCTTCCTGTTTATGACCAAAGTAATGCTGGTCCCATTAGGGCATATGGCCATCTGAAAGGGTGGGCCCCTGATCAAAAATACCTTTCGCCTGTAGTTGCCACTGTAAGAGATGATCGCCAGGATTTCATCTGCAGATCAAGGGGCGATCAGCTACCAGATCCATGATTTAGAAAGTTCCAGGCAACCCTAGGTGGAAATCAGTCATTTAGGTTTCAGAGGCCAACCTGAGTGTAGAAGTCCCTGAAGGAACCTAAACTGACTGGGACAGACTTGTGGGCCTCTTTATATGGGCCAATGATGTGAACGAACATTAATCAGAAGGTCATTGCTGTGTGTAAAAGTCGCAGTGATCAGCCGACAAATGCACATTTGTCTGCTGACTGGACCTTGTGTGCTGCCATTGTCGACAGCGCATCTACCTCTCTAAGCGGGGGCTGTGCTGGCCAGCAATCATGGAAATGTACAGCGGACAAACTAATCATTGGTCCCCAATACAGCCGGAATCAGCTTATGTGAAGGCCACAAGTGCCAATCTTGTAAGAGGGTTCAGAGAGGACCATGGACCCAATCCTTAGGGGGTGTCCATATGTTGCCAATTTGCTGCGGATTTTGGTGCAGATCTACAGCAGATCAGAGATGTGTGAATGCACCCCAAGAGCTCATTCACAGGGGTGTAATCATATTGTGGTCTGTGCATTTTGGCAGAACAACTGCTGTATTTACCTGTACAAGAAAGCCCATTCATTTCATGCACAAATATGCACTGAATACGCATGTATATCCAGTGTATTCGCTGTGTTTTTGGAGAGTCCTCGTTCACTTCAATGGCATATTTCGGTGCGTGGTACACACCGAAATAGGCTCGGTTGCATATTTTTTCCTGTTACCAAAAAGTCATGTGAAGAATACGCACATTAGAATAACCCCATTGGGTTTTCTTCATGCCGTAATTACGCCCTTGTAAATGAGGCCTTAGACCTGATCCAGCGTGCAGTGAATTCCAGTCCTGAGTAACTTCCCTCTCCCACATACTGCTACAGTCCACGATGGCTTCTCATATAGTCCACAGAACTATACGACTAAACATACTGCAGATTATGCAGCTTACTCCTTATGGCTTTGGTTTGGTGTCATGTGACCGGCATCGGCGCACTTTTATTAGCGGTACGCTGCCGTTAATTTGAGCAGCAAAACAAATTCCAAAACAGAGAAACCACCACTGATTGAAAGCAGAAAGCTTGGGAAACCCGGCCGAGGAGATGTTATTGCTTCCCAACTATCCATGACTACCAGCCTTGAAATAAGATAATCCTCTTGATCGGAGAGGGAATTGGGAACAGACGGCGCTCTGCTAACGATGTTCTGGCGCAGACGCTGGCCGCAATACTTCTGTATTATCAGAGGATTTCACTTGATGTTTTTTCTTCTTCTATTTATCTAATGTTCTTCGAGTTATTGTGGCGACTCCTCTATGAGTCACAACACGGCAAATCAATGTGGCTTATGAGACTTAGCAACGGTTCACTGGGCACCAGCATTGTGCGATGATGAGCGCTGAGAGAGACGAGAGACGAGAACAACCCCAGATCAGGATTTCTCGTGAAGACCTATTTCAGTGATGTTCATATGCCGCAGTAGGACAGATGACCGTCATAGCCAGGGGACGCCCACTCATCCTTGTAATTAGGGTGCTGATAGAGGGATTGGGGCTGATCTCCCCGGGCCGCCCATAGGGATGCATGGGCATCTGCAAATTTCGGTCCAGAAAACAAATTGCAGCGTGCTTCACATTTTTTGTGGATCCAGCACTGACAGCTTCCATTGAAGTCAATGGAAGCAGTCCGATCCGCGGCACACCCGTAGCTGACACTGCAGACATGCCATGCTTCCGCGGGAAAGCAGGAGATTTTTATTTTTTTTTAAGTACTGCACGCGTCCGCTGTGCAGGAGAAGAAAGATCCAGTCGGGACAGAGAAGACCTGCACTGCATCCGGGCAGGTAAGAAAATGTCCATGGCCGAAGGCAGGGTAGGATCCTGCTGCAGGAGGAATCCGGCCCGCCCGTGGACATGAGACCTTAAGGGCTCATGTCCACGGGCAAAATAAGAATTAAAATCCGCAGCGGATTTTAACTCTTCTTCTGCCCGCGGATCCGCACCCCATAGGGATGCATTGACCACCCGCGGGGTAGATAAATACCCGCGGATCGTCAATAAAAGAGATTTAAAAAAAAATGGAGCATGAAAAAATCCGGACCATGCTCCATTTTCATGCGGGTCTCCCGCGGGGTCGGCTCCCGCGGGCTTCTATTGAAGCCTATGGAAGCCGTCCGGATCCGCGGGAGACCAAAAATAGGAATTTAAAAGAATTACTCACCCGGAGCGGGCGCTGAAGGTCTTCTCTTCCTCACGGCCGCATCTTTCTTGCTTCGGCTCGGCGGATGTGCCCGGCACATGCGCGCGGCACGTTGCCGACGTGCCGGCGACGTGCCGCCGGCGTGACGAATTCATCCGCCGGCCGAAAATGAAGATCCGGCCGTGAGGAACAGCTGACCTTCCCCGCCCGCTACGGATAGGTAAATGCTTTTAAATTCTTATTTTCAGCGCTCATGTCCGCGGGGCAGGAGGGACCCGCTGCAGATTCTACATGTAGAATCTGCAGCGGATCTGATTTTCCCCGTGGACATGAGGCCTAAGGTTAAGGAGTTGCTTCAATTTGCTGAAGTTCTTTCTACAGGAAGCTTACAATCAGCAGTCGCCTATCTGCACGCAGAAGCGATGCAAAAGCAGAGCAGGGCAGCCACAGAGGATGCAGACTCCCAGTGGCTTCCCCATCGCTGCATTGGCAGGTACAGGCTGCCAGAAACAGCCATGCATTCTAGGCCTCTTTCACACGGGCTACAAAATCACGAGAGTTTGCAGTGATGCGACATTGCTACAAATCGCATGTATTTGAAGCCCATGGTTTCCAATGGGTTCTTTCTAGAGTTGAGTGAATGTACTTTTCCGAGCTTGATGCTTGTTCGAGTATTAGCATGCTCAATGATGTTCGATACTCGAGCAAGCACCATGCCATGTTCGACCCCTCCCTGCGGTGCATATGTCAACGGCAGTTTATGGAGGGAGAGGGAGAGAGGGGGAGGGTGAAGGAGAGGGGGAGGGGGATAGGGGGAGACGGGGAGAGGAAAAAAAATAAATAAATAAATAAATAAAAAAAAGCTCGGCACCCGGCGGGTCCCATACTATAATGCTCGAGTCTCCCATTGAAGTCAATGGGGTTCGTTACTCGAATACAGCTCTCAAATTTTACGAAAATCTCGACTTGAATAATGAGGACCCGAGCATTTGGGTACTCGCTCATCTCTAGTTCTTTCCCATGAGATGTTTTGTAGCCTGAAAGAAACCATAGGAAACCATGAGCCTCACATACACGTGTTTTGTAGCGATGTCGCATCCCTACAAGCTCTCGCGATTTTGTAGCCCGTGTGAAAGAGGCCTAATCTGCTGGTGAATTATCAGGATAACAAGGAACTGAAAATAACGCACGGCCCAAATATAGGACATGTAGGTTGATCGAGGAGCTGCCTACACTTACCACAAGTTATCCCCTCACCAAAGGACATCCACAGGGAACAGGGTAACTTTGTCAAGTTGGACCAACCCTTGAACCCCTTCGCGACTGCTGAAGGAAAATTTACACTGCCGTTGCATGAACTCAAACACGGCCGTTATCTGTGCCAAAACCAAACCTGGATTTGTTGCTGAAGACGACCCGGTTCCAGGCCAGAGCATCCAGTTTCATCGTTCATGACACCACTGCAAACGGAGACAACTGTGGGTGTCAGAGGCCATACATGTAATGAGTGCTGAGAGACCAAATGGCCCTCAGCCAACTGCCTGGAAAAAGGTTCTGACAGACACAGGGGTGTAACACTGGCGCCACCTGTCTCTGGATGGCAGACAACGGAACAGTTGGAGCTGCTGGTGCTTGTCGAGCGTGCCCTAGCCCTTGTATGCCCTCACGCCTCCACTGGACCCAACACCTTCTAACTTTCTGGACAGAAGGGCCGATGGGGACGATTCATCAATACGACCATCGAGCTTCTCACACCCCAATAATGCGCCCCTCTCAGACTCTGGTAACGGGGTGAAATCTTTTCTCTGCGTTGTAGTGGTCAACAAGCTGTACACAAGCAGAAGAGGTCACTACACTCAAGGAGCATCTGAGAGCCTTTTATAGGCCATGGGGGGAACCACTTCTAGGGCCTCCGGTGACAAGACCGTTCATCTAATCACACAACAACTCTCATCATATGTATATCTAGATGGAACTGCATGCCGAGTTCTGCAGCAATACAGGGGAGAGATAGTTTTTTGCTCTTTTTCTTCTTCATCTACGAAGAGCGTAAATTAACCCCTTAGGGCTAATGCCCACGGCTGGATTTCCACCGCGTGAAATTTCGCTGCGTTTCACCGCAGCTATTAGGTTCTATTGAACCTAATAGCTTAATGTACATGCTGCGGAATTCCACAGCGTGAAATTACCCGCGGCATGTCCTATTTACCGCGGGAAAACGTGCGTATTTCCGCTGTAGCACAGTGGAAGTATAGCGTGAATACGCGCCCCGCCCACCGCATCTTATGACACTGCCGGCGTGCCATCATATGCCACGGGTCTTCGCGTGGCGGATCCGGAGGAAAGTATGGGGTCTTTGTAGGCGCCGTGACGGGCTCTACAAGTGGAATACCGCAGCAGAGCCCGTCACGACTGTGTGCATTAGGCCTTAGTGACGAAGTCGGTTTGCGCCTTCATGACCAACTAATTTTTCAGGTTTTTTTTGTCACATTCCAGAAGCCATAACTTTTTAATTTTTCTGTCGGCATAGCCGTATGAGGGCTGTTTTTGTGGGACAAGTTGTATTTTTTATTTGCATCATTTTCAGGTACATATAATGTATTGTATAACTTTTACTAACTTTTTTTAATGGGGATTGATGGGGAAAAAATGCCATTTGCTTTTGGATTTCATTTTTACTGCGTTCAGTGTACAATATAAATACTGTGATAACATTACTCTTCGGGTCAGTACGATTCCTGCGATAACAAGATTATGACTTTTTTTTGTTAGGTTTTGCAATCTTTGTACACAAAAATCGCCTTTTTTTTTCTTTAAAGATTGGCGTCTCTGCATTCCAGGAGCCGTAACATGTTTATTTTTCATTGACGGAGCTCTATGAGGAATTATTTTTTTGCAGGATGAACTCTAGTCTTCATTTATCCAATTTATAGGAATATATAACATTTTGATTGCTTTATATTCCATTTTTTTTCTAGAGGGGAGATTAACAAAACCTGCAATTCTGCCTCCTTTTTTTTTTTTATTTCTAACAACATTCACCGTGCGGTATAATCAATATGTTACATTAATTCTGCAGGCTGGTACGGTTATGTCAATGCCAACTTTATGTAGTTTTTTTTTCTTGCAAATTTTTCACACTTTAAAAGAAAAAAATACAATTTTTTGTTTATCACTACATATAAAGAATCCTAACATTTTTCAATTTTGTCAATGGTTCTATGTGAGGTTTTTTTGCGAGAAGAGTTATGCTTTTCAATGGTACCATTTGTAGATCCGTGAGATGTTTTGATCACTTTCTATTCTGTTTTTGTAACACAATAACATAGTATGTTAGGCTGAGAAAAGACAATGTCCATCCCGTTCAGCCTATTTCCCCAGCCCATTTGTTCATCCAGAGGAAGGCAAAAAAAAAACGAGGCAGAAGCCAATTTGGCCCATTTTGGGGGGGAAAAAAATCCTTCCCGACTCCATAATGGCAGGCAGAATAATCCCTGGATCAACAACCCCGCTGGTCACCTAATGTTTATATTCTGTAATGTCATGGCGCTCTAAAAAGACGTCTAGTCCCCTTTTAAACTCTTCTATCGATTTTGCCCTCACCACATCCTCAGGCAGAGAGTTCCACAGTTTAACTGCTCTTACAGTAAAGAAACCACTTCTGTGCTGGTGATGAAACCTTCTTTCCTCTAGATGTAGAGGATGCCCTCTTGTTAATGTCACAGTTGTGGGTTTAAACAGATCATGGGAGAGATCCTTGTATCGTCCCAATACAAACTGCATCAAAAATGACGCCTTTAGTGTGAATTTTAAACAAAGATAGGCAAAATAGCTATTTTCGACATGTTTTTTGATGATGTGCGTCTGAAATTTTCAACTTTTTTCTTTGGGTCATTATAAACAAAGCGATACCACATGTGGGTTTTTTCTATAGTAAAAAAGGGGAAGGGTGGGGTTCTGACATCTTTATTTCTATTAATTTTTTACTACTTTTTTTATACTTTTAGTTTTTTCCCCTACTATGGAACTTGAATGTCACCATATTTTATCATTCATTAACCCATTAAAGGGGTTGTCTTGCGAAATGAAGTGGGGTTATACACTTCTGTATGGCCATATCAATGCACTTTGTAATATACATCGTGCATTAAATATGAGCCATACAGAAGTTATTCACTTACCTGCTCCGTTGCTAGCGTCCTCGTCTCCATGGTTCCGTCTAAATTCGCTGGCAGCTTGCTTTTTTAGACGCGCTTGCGCAGTCCGGTCTTCTCCTTTCAGCACGAGCCGCTTCAGTGTGCTCCCCGCTACAGCTCTTCTGCGCATGCGCAGACGAGCTGTCACTGCTCGGGAGCGCGCTGGAGCGGCCATTCTGTACCATCCTCTGTTAGAGGAAGGTGCAGAGCCGCCCAGCTGTCCGGAGAAGCCGCCCAGCTGTCCCGCCGTCCTGGTAAGTGATGGGCCGGGGGGGCTGTCATCGCTGTGCCGGGGGGGGGGGGCTGCCGCTGTGCCGGGGGGGGGCTGTCGCTGCGATGGGGGGGCTGTCGCTGCGATGGGGGGGCTGCCGCTGCGCCGGGGGGGGGCTGCCGCTGCGCCGGGGGGGGCTGTCGCTGCGATGGGGGGGCTGTCGCTGCGATGGGGGGGGGGGCTGCGCCGGTTACCTGCCGCCTGGCGGTGGGTGACTGGTTGGCCGTGTTCACTCCAGGGGTCCCGTCGGCGGCTGCGTGGCGTCTGGTTGTCAGGGAGACACAGCTGGTAGCGTCTCGGGAGCGCGCACGTCGGGCTGCAGCAAGCGAAGGGAAAAGAGCTGGCGGCCATCTTGGGAAAATTTTTATAAGTTGCTGAAACGCTGGAACGGTAAGTACAAACCAGCTAGAAAAGTCATTTACAGGGGGGCTTAGTAATGTATGCTTAATTAGGGGGACTGGGCAAAAAAATATAATTCACTCCTGCCTCGAGACATCTCCTTTAAGGAATAAGCACTGTAAACTTACAGTGCTTGGTTCTGGGCTTTAGGGCGCCTTCAGATGACCGCATATCGGCCGGGTGCCGATATACGGCGTCCCTCTCTGCAGGGGTAGAAGGCTGGAATAGTTGAGAACAGTGAACTGAGGTCCCGCTCCCTCTCCACTATTAGCAATGGGAGGTCCGGGATTGGGCGGAGCTAAGTTCCGGAACCTAGCCCCCCACCACCACCACGCCCTCTCCCATTGCAAATAGTGACGAGGGGCAGGAGCTTAGTGCACTGCTCCCGACTCTTTCAGCCTCCTCCCCATGCATTGAGGGACACCGCATATTGGCACCCAGCCGATATACGGTCATCTGAAGGCGCCCTAAAGCCCAGCCGTATGTACAATTACGGCGGGGATTAAAGCCTCCTGCTTCTGCAATCAATCAAAGGAAGGACGGGTTGTCACCTGTTAGTAACAGCTGATAACCTAGAGGAGAAGGGAGAAGCGGGTTTTAACCCTTTCTACTTCCTCCTTTAGGGCTCATGCTCATGATTTACGCTACAGGAGTACCGTGATTAAAAACAAAAAGTGCCTGCTGGCGATTGCGTAATTCAGCACGGATTTCCACGGTTTCCATTATTGCTATATTATTTGAGACCTCCCGCAGCGTAAATCCACTGCAAATAGAACATGCCGCGATTTATTTCCCGCTGTGGAAATCCGCGGTAGAATTCCGCATGTGAGCATTGGCAGGCAGAAAGCTATTAGGTTCAATAGTACCTAATAGCTGCAGAATTTACGCACGGATTTACGCCGCGAGAGACGCGATAGAAATTCGTCCTCGGCATTCACCCTTATTTAGTACACATCGCTCAATGAGCGAGATGCACTAACAAATGAAAGTGGAAGTATAAGGCCTCCTGTCCAGGGGCGTAGCAATATCTCGCGGCAGATCGCCGCCGCAGGAGCCGCCGCCAGGAAGCAGGGGACAGCTGACAGGCTCACCACGGAAAATCACGGCTAATCGCAGCATGCTGCGATTTAAATCCCGCCAGCGGAGAATGACCATGATTCTCCGCTCGTGGACAGCGGGGCTGCGCTTTCCATAGTAGTCTACGGAAAACGTTCACTGCCTTTCCTGCGGCCGGATTATCGCCGTGGGAAACGCAGTGCAAAATTGCCTGCGGACAGGCAGCCTAACTTTCACTACGCGAGTCAGTAGTCAGTGACCGCCGGGTGACCTCTGGCACAGCAGAGCTGTAGGGTCCCAGCAGACCCTGACCAGCCCTGATAGTGACTAATGTCACTACAGGGGATGTTTCTCCCTTTAACTAAGGCTCCTATCGATGCCCCATCTACAGGGGAAAAATGTCAAATAAAAAAAAATGTGAATGTCCCCCAGAGGTCTTATATGATGTCATGGGGGGACATAGATAGTAAAAAAAATAATTACATAGACAAGTAAAACAAAATTACAGAATAAAACAACAATACATACATAAGAAAGATAATAACCCAAAGCCGACGACAACCAAAAACGTCGCTATAAGCGCCCTGTATATCAAAACGTTCAAAACAAAATGAGGAACCCGTTCCCATACTTACTTTTAGCGTAAAAAACTAAATGTTAAAAAATGTTTTTTTTAGCTTTCTACCCCCAATAAAACAAAAAAAAAAACGTTAAAAAAATGCCAGTGAAAAACATATTTAAAAAATAGCCCTATATGCCACGAGAAAAAAAACACAGCAAAAATAATTTTAGCAGCTAAAGGAAACAATATAGGGCAGTAAAACTACCACATGGGTAACATACCTAAAAAGTTCTGGTCCTTAAAGTACAAAACATCCTTTAAGTTCTTAAGGGGTTAAATACACTATTTCAGTATAGTATTGCATTACAAAGCCTATAAAGCTCAGCCACAGACTAAGCCTGACAGTCAACTGTAGTTGGCAGACCTGGAGGCTATATTCAAGCCTTCAGTTGCCATTGCAACCCATTGGGACTCCACGATTACATCACAGGGGTCCAATGGGTGATAGAGGGAGCCCCCTCCCTCTGTCAAACTTTTATATACTGCGGCGTGTAAAGGGTTAAACAGCGGGGATCCAAGATTTCTTTAATCGCTGGTGTAAGAGCAAGTGCCAGGCTATCATTTGACAGCCGAGACGTTCGCTGTCCCTGACTCAGGAGACAAACGCTGGCCTTCTAATGTGGCGTCGTCAAAAGACCTATGGGCGGTGGTTAAGGTGTTAAAAATGCTAATTTACATATAAATGTAAAACAATAGACATTAGGTGTTTAAAAATGTTAAATTTATAATTCTCCTAAATTGCTAAGAAATGTGAGATTTTTTTCAAATGTGCTTCCAAAATAAAGAAGTGGAAATCTATATCTACTAATAATTAGTGCAGTATGTGTGTACACACGTTTCATACGGAAAATGAAAAAATGAAAACACATTTTAAAACATTGCCCTTAATTTTGGTATTTTTAATAAATATGCACAAATCATATTGGCTGATTTCTGGCATCTAAATAAAGTACAATATGAAAAACCAATGTCAGGATTACTTAGATGTGTCAATCTTATGGAGTAATTGAGCAACATGCTAGAGTTCCAAAATTTGGCACAAACAGGCTTGGTCTTGAAGGGCTTAAAGGAGTTTTAGAGATTTTTAAAAAATTACAGGAGGTGGATAAAGAACTAAAAAAAGCCACACTCCTCTTGGTCCAGCACTCCAATCCCAGAAGTGACTGTGGTGGTCACACCCCCGGCCGGCACTGCTGGAGCCAGCCATTTGTACATGTAGCTGCACAGCCATGAACGGCCATGACTGCTGCAGTCACTTCCAGGAGCAGCAGCACTCAATGATAGGGCCGATAGAAAGCAAGTCTGGTTTTTTAACTACCCCCCTTTTACATCTTCATTTTAAAATCTGAGAAAGCCCCTTTAAGTGGGCGCCCATGTTGGCTGTAGGACGCCTGAGCTGTAGATGATCTGGATGTACGGCTGAGGTTTCCTTTTGCTCCAGATGAGGCCGACTGATCGGCGGAGGGAATTCTGTAATCAAAAATGTGCGTCTGATTTTATACACTACTGGATTTCTGCAATTAAGCCTCAGCAGACAGGATGCCAAACCGCAGCGCGCCAATCTCTACATGAGAATACGCAGCAAGGGCCAATGACCTTTCTACCCCATCGATGTAATTAGATTTTATGCTTTGGGAAGGAATTAGAGACGCATCCTTAGGTCACTCTATGTGCTTCCTGCTTTTCTACCACAGCAATCATCTACCTGGGGTAATTACCCAAGAAAATAAATTATTTAACCCCCGACAGGCTATAGATGTGCAAGTCAGCAAGAACCAGGGATAAAACTGTCATATAAGTAGCATCTTCATCACTGTCCAGCGGCTCCCCATATGCAAGTCTCTGGAAGCATCCATAAACCTGCCCAGCTATCAAAAATAGTGAGAGGGGGATGTGGCACCTGCGCGAAAGGGGGAGGAGGGGGATGCGGCGCCTGTGCGAAAGGGGGAGGAGGGGGATGCGCGAAAGGGGGGGGATGCGGTGCCTGCGCGAAAGGGGGGGGGGGGGGGGGGAGATCATCAGAAAGAGCCGCACACAAAATATATGAATTTATAGATTGGGAATAAAGCCCAACGTCTGTACGCCACACAACAGTTCTGGCATAAATATATTGTATACCATGTGAGGAGCCAAATGGTCACTACGGCCAAGTTAACACAGCAAAATTGATGCAGAGTTTTAGCTGTGGAATATGAGCAGAAATCCCACCAAGAACAGGTGACATTTGACTGAATTTAACCCCTTAGTAACCACCAATACGACTTTTGTCTGACCTCACTAATGGGCTTTAAACCTGCACGTACATCTTGTTAAGGTGGTGGTTTGGCTGACCACTGACAGCCTGGCTTCTGCTCTAACTGACAGGAATAGAGAAACCTTTGGATCCTGGCTGTTTAACCCCTGACATGACACAATCAACAGCAACTGCGGCACGTAAGCAGATCTCTGTCACCCATCAGCATCCCACAATACAATTGCAAGGTACCAATGGGCTCCCATGGCAGCCCGGTACTTGACAAAGGCCTCCATGTCTATAGCATGTAATTCAGCCTAAGGTCAATAATATCACAGTTACCACAGAGTCTAATAGGTTGCTGTCATAGACATAGTACAATGCACTACGTACGTAATGCAGTGTACTACCCTAGTGATCAAGTGATCACATGTTCAAGTCCCCTTCAGTGGCAAAAAGTTTAAATCAAAGAAGAAAAATCTAGGCTTAAAAGAAAAAAAAATTACACATTTTCCCCTCACAAAACCCCTTTTTAAATTTATAAAATAGACACACACACAAAAAAAAAAAACCAAAAAACTAAAAAAAGACAAACCACCACATAATCGGTATTATCACGTACATAACGACTTAAGGCTGACATCGTGCAGTTTTCGCTATGGAATCGCTGATCATTCTTTCAGCGTGCTAAAAGACAACAATGAGCCTTATGAGGTAACTAAAATTCAGAATTGCTATTTTTCATTTGTGCACCTCCTAAAAATCGTAATAGAAAGCAATCCAGAAGCCACATGTACCTCAAAATGGTATCAATAAAAACTACAACTCTTCCTGCAAAAAAATAAGCCCTCAGAGAGCTCTGCTGGCGCAAAATAACAACGTTCTGGATCTTAGAATTTGGTGATGCAGTCAGTTGAAAAAAATGTTAAAAAACCTCCATAAACTTGTTATCACAGTAATCGTGCCGATCAGATAAGAAAATTATTGTCATCTTTACTAAATTGTAATTAAAGCTAAAAGGTCATGAAAGAAGCAGCAGGACCCTAAAAAAATAAAGCTGTTTTATATTTCATGAGGGGTTAAAGGGGTCTCCCACTTCGGACTCTCATGGAATATCTAGCCGGGACCCCTCTGACCGTGTCCCAAGTGTAGATGCGGGACATGTGGAAACAGCAGAGCGGCCTTACAGAAATGGTGGATGGAAGTTCTGGAAACAGCGGAACATGGCGAGCTGTGCCACTTCCACAGATACCAAGTTACAAACCCACATAGACTTCTATGGGAGCCGCAGAAACAGCTAACATCGCCTGCACGATCCCGGGTGCAGAGGCCGTGATGGGATACCCCTTCACACAACGTCCAAGGGCTCAGTCACATGGGCAGATTTACGCTCCGGATTATGAGAGGATTTTTTTGCACACAGAGTACTAAAACCCCGTTGATTTGCATTGGTATTCAGACATGCATATTTATGTGCACGCCAAAAACGATTGCAGCAGGTCCCATTTTGGTCCGTACTAACGACTGAAACAGACCATCAAAGTGAACGAGATCACATAACCACGCAGGGAACACATAAAATTCAGTGGGGACTACACACATTTTTTTTTGCGTGTGACTAACAGAATGTATACGTGTGCGAAAACAACCCAACGTGCAGTAAATACGCAGATGTGCTTTGGGAAAACGCTGCATATTTCACAGACTGGAACTAAATATGCCATGTGAATGAGCCCTTACGTAAACAGCAACAGACACCTTAAAGGGGCCATTTCAACGTTAAGTTTAAAGTTTTTGACTGTTCATATATGGTTGGGCATAACAGCAGTACATGTAAATACGCGGCTCTAGACCTCCGTCTGTACGTACAGAATACGCCAGTTATATTGTGCACCTGATGTGGTTACCAAGGAAAAGTACCTTGCCTATTGTATGATGAAACACTTTATGGTTGGACTATTTGGAAATGCAAATAAAGAATTAAAAAAAAAAAATTCTCAAAAACCCCCCTCAAAGCAACTGGAGCCCCCTCACCGCAGAAAATAAAAAAGCGGCATTATTGCGCAGCTCCACTTCACATCGTTCTGCTTTTAGACTGAAATCCAATATAATAAAAGCCTTTAACATCAGCACTGAAATCCCGTGGAGGCGATGAAAGCGTTAACACCCGCATGCACCCGATAACACTTTTTGGATCATTTTTCAGAACTTTCACCAAACAACAGAATTTATAGAAAAAAAAGGGGGGTGGGCATCTGATCCGGGATACAGACTGCAAAAGATTAAAGTCACGAGCGGAGACAGGCGACTGTTTTCTTAATAACTGAAAACACAAGCCGGGGTCTGAATGTGCTCATTGTTAAGTGGGGAGGGGGCTGCGGGAGACAGGACAGGCTGGCGACACAGCGGCCGCCCCATTTACACTGAGATCAGTGCGGGCTGGGCGACTGCAGAACAATGGGGGTCATCTATATGTCCACTGCAGACACTGTGGCCCCCAGAGTGCCCCGCTCCATTGCAAAGTCCTGACTGAGGGGTTTGTCCTTTGACAGATCCACTTGGAGTGACGCTCGGGAAAGAGACCCTTCGTATTAGCATAAGGCTGGGGGGCCAGAGACGGGAGCGGGCCATAGTACATACTGGACAAGGAGGATTTGGGGAGGGGGGCAGAGACTAATGCAGGGTTTACATAGAATATCCACAGCAGAAAATTTGCACCATTTGGTGTGGATTTTAATGCAGATTTTGGTGCAGAATTCAAAAAATCTGATAATCTGGCACCTTTTAAGCTCCACTGATGTAGGTTTAAAGGGGTAAAACAGATGTAGAAAGACATGGCTGCTCTCTTCCAGAAACAGGGCCACACCTGTCCGTGGGCAGCTTCTGGTACTACAGCTCACCTTTATTGTGGGGTGGAGCCATTTCTGGAAGATAGCAGGCATGCTGTTCCAATCCTGGAAGCATCATTAAAGAGACTGTCTGGTTGTAAATTACTGGTGGCTTATCTGCAGACTAGGCCATCAATAGTAAGTCAGCGGGAGTCTGCTGCCCACCCACCGATCAGCTGTTCACCTGGCTCATGCACTGAGCTGATTTCTGCAGGAAGCAGACTGCTCCCTTCTTAACGCAGTGGTCAGGCTTGGTAGTGCAGGTTAAGTTCCCATTGAAGTGAATGTCACCGCAGTGGGAAACAGCTGTCTGCTTCCTGCAGAAACTAGCTCAGCACTCAAAACACACCAGCGTGGCAAACTGCTAATCAGTAGGGGTCGTGGGTGGCAGATCCCGCCAATCCACTATTGATGGACTAACCGGAGCACAGGCTATCCATGGTCTACAACTGGACAACCCCTTTAGCACCTCCCTGGGTGAGGAGTTCCCACAAATGGGCGAACAGTCACGACCTATGGGAGGCGAGTCCTGTGACTGACAGCTGGCCTCCCACTTCAGTAGCAGGGATCCGTGGAAACATTCATCCTACTGTAACCCCTTACATGCTGTGATTAATGAGGGAGGACATAGCAAAAGGATGCCAGTCAATGGTATGTGGGCCTGCCATGGCCTGAGATCACTACGATAGGCGATAACACATTGCAGTATAGAAGTGCTGCAGTGTATTATTGCTGCAATCATAGCATCACAGGTTCAAGTCCACTACAGTAAAATTAAAATAAAAGTGAATAAAAAAAAATATTTGGTAAACTTTTCCGTCTTGTTTAAAAATAAACATGTTTGTTATGGCTGCATCTGTAACGACCTGTACAATATAACGAACACACTTTTTTATTCTGCATAGCAAGTGCTATAAAAAAAAGCAAAAAAACAGAGCCAAAATGTTTTAGTTCATTTCACCTGCAAAAATTAAAAAAAAATAAAAGTGATTAAACAAGTCGTAAGTACCCCAAAAATGTTACCAATAAAGACTACAAAGTTCGTCACGTGGAAAACAAGTCCTCACAAACCTCCATCCATGGGAAAATAAAAAAAGTTATGGGACTTTGAATGCAGTGATGCAGGAAAAAGTGTGTGTATGGGAGGGGACCAAAAACTATATAAACTTGGTATCGTCGTAATCGTAGCGACCCACAGAAACAAATCTACCATGTCATTTATGCTGCAAGATTAACACAGTTAAAAAAAGAAAGAAAAAAAGGAAATTGCTGATGCTTTCTACTTTCCCTACAAAAACAATGAATACACAAATTACAACTCATTATAAGAACCCAGAAAAAACCAGCTCCAGCTCCACACGCAACAGACAGGCCTTCATATAGCCATGTCGGTGGAGAAATAAAGGTATGGCTTTTGTAAAGCGGAGATAAAAATCACCCCACCCCCCCAAAAAAAAAATGCGCTGCGCCCATATGACTAAAACAGGCCCACTAAGGGGTTAAGGATACGTCCACATGCGACAATTCCTGCAGTTGGCATCTGCAGGGGATCAGGGTTATGTGCAAATTTGCTGCAGATTTCACCTCAACATTTGAAGGGGTGAAATTTGGCGCGCTGAAGATTTACAATCCCCTCCACGGGTCAGTTTATGCCGAGGATCCTTCTATCATGAGAATTCTTGAAATGCAGTCAGCTGTTATCGCAATATGTTGTGTCTTCTACACATCTGAGGCAAAAAAAAAAAATGCACCGCGTCCCCTACACGGGAACACGTAAAAAACATTAATTCACGCAGGAGAGTTTTCAAACAATGAAATCTGTGTAAAGTCTGATGCATGCTGGGACCGGTAGTCCAACAGGAGTTCTATGGACACATGATCCACGGTGAAATCCAGCACATGAGCTCCGGGCTGTCAATCACGCTGACCCCTGTGTCGCCGCCCGGGAATTCCTCGCTGCCACAAGAACCTTTGATGATGGGCCTGAAGTACGTGAAGGGAGGAAACAATTACTGTCGCTGACATGTCAGCGGCTTCTGATATTTCAGCTGCGGCCGGGGTGGGGGGGGTAAAGTTTTGCCTCTGATGACACAGAGCTGGCTGCACCAGGGCAAACTCAAGTCACTGCTGACAACTAGAACGCCTCGGGGCGATGTGCGCCAATCTCGTTATTTCCCATCTTATTACCATCCCAGAGTTCAGTCACATTCAGTCTTATGACAAGCACTGGGCCCCTAAATTGCCATTGCTGTAATTCAGGATGTTAGGAAAGCTGGGTGACAGCCTATGTGGGAGCTGTATAGACAGTCGTATTGGTTGGCACCCAGCTCTTTTCCCAGGGAGCGCTGCATGGCCTGTAAGTTTCCCAATGCCACCTCGGTGGTCTCCACAAAAAGAAACCGTACCCACCCAGACACAGATGTAATAAGATCTAGGAGAACACCCGGAAGGTCAAGGAGGAACGTCTATGACCCGGTCAGGGGGTGACCGATTGGAAAGATCCTAAAGCTAACCGACCTTCGAGCGGTGTCCGTGCGCCATGTACCATGAACAGCAGGGTTAGATAACCGGCCCTGACCTTCCGGCCTGCAGGTAGGAGCTAAACTGCTGGAGGCACATCGCCCCCTTGTGCTGCTAGCCAAAAACTACAGGCAAACATGAAATATTACATTACGGAGCAGTACTATATTACTGGAGAGTTAACCCAGAGCTACAATCTAGTGTTCCCTGTTATCAGCCAACTGCAGACTGGAGAGAAGCCCCGGGATCAGAGCTAAACTGTCCTCCTCCGCTTGAAGGTATTCTGGGTGCAGAGTATAATCGCCACACTCAGCCGTCTGAACGGGCGATAAAAAGGGAGTTTTAAACACCCGTTCACACAATTTTCCCTCGCGCTGTGGCTGTGACACGGCCGGCCAAAAATTGCCTATGCTTGTGTGCAAGATACATAGGCCTGGATGGCCAACTTACTGATTTCTACATAAGCTTTTGTAAGTCAGCACCACCAGAACCCTATTAAAGGTCTAAGCAATAGCCACCCGAACATGTTTCGCCTTACATCGTTCTCAGCTATAGCCCTGGTTGCTGCTCCCTGAGGACGCCGTAAGGGTGGCTATAGGTTAGACCTTTAATAGGGTTCTGGTGGCACTAACCTATTAATTTCTACATAGGCTTTTGGAAGTTGGCCATCCAGGCCTATGTTTAAGGGCTCATTCACACGAGCGTGCTTTTCACGCTCTAATAGCATCGCAAAAAATATATATAAACAAAATAAAAATTGCATAACGCTTGGGAGAAAATCGTGTGAACGGGAAATTTCCAGCTATTAAAGCCCCATTTACACGCAACAATTACACTGTGCAGCACAATTATGACAACAGGTAAGCAGATAGGCTTATACTAACTTGTGTGCTGAATTTAAATAGGATATCAGGTTTTTTTTCTGCCACGTAAGGTTTTCCAGTTATGAGGTATAATGTAATCCAATTGCCGCTGTATTGTATATTCTGGAAATATGCCTATACAATTAATCCATTAGGCTCACCATTAACCTTGCGTAATAAAAATAAAAGTGATTGCACAACTATTTCACAATCACTGTTACACACCACGTGCTCACTGAACACTATACGGGTAGGTTTATGTAACATATAGGGTATGTTTCCACATGGCGTAAACACTGTGGATCATCCACCAGTAAGTTGTAATTAATGAACTGCGTTTTTACAGGTCATTGGTTAGACCTTGGGGCTCCACGAACGATAGTCAGGGTTTCCAACTGAGGGTCTCTGTGGTGAGCAGCCAACGACCGCTCACCACTGTAGCAGAGACGCTGATCCTGGTGCACACTCTGACATCAGTGTGCACCCAGGATCCTCCTCCACTGAGTCCTCTCCTCCTCAGTTCCGCAGAAAAGGAATCAGGGAGGAAACGTTCTGGGCTCACACACTGCTGTCAGTGTGTACCCGGGATTAGCACTGAGCAGAGGAGGACCGGTGCTGACTGCAAGGAGGAGGTAACTATATGAGTTGGGGGGGCTATTATTACTGGGGCTACTGAGTGGGTTAATATTACTGAGGGAGGGTAATATTAGTGGAGCTACTGTAGGGTTAATATTACCGTGGCTACTGAGGGGTTAATATTATTAATGTGGCTACTGTGGGGTTATTACTGGGGCCATGTGGCGGGGGGGTGTCATCATTACTACAGAGGCCACTGTGGGGCTCGCCATTACTACTTGGGCCACTGTGGGGCACGCCATTACTACTGGGGCCACTGTGGGGCATGCCATTACTACTGGGGCCGCAAAAGGGGGTCACTATTACTACTGGGGCCGCAAGAGGGAGTCACTATTACTACTGGGGCTGCAATAGGAAGTCACTATTACTACTGGGGCCGCAATAGGAAGTCACTATTACTACTGGGGCCGCAATTGGTGGGGTGGGGTCACTGAGTACTGGAGCCACAATAGTGGTTACTATTACTACTGGAGCCACTAATATAGGGGGTCACTATTACTACTGAAGCCACCAATATAGGGGGTGACTATTACTACTGAAGCCACCAATATAGGGGGTCATTATTACTACATTTAGCGGATTTGCTGTAGAGTTTACAGTAGCTGTAGCAGCAAAGTGGATGAGACTTTGAAAATTTCATCCACTCACTAAGGAAAAGATTAATGCGGATATTGACATGTGGTGCAGGATTTAATTCCGCAGCATGTTAATTTAAATATAAAGTATATCAATAGCCCATCCTGTGCTCCTCCCACTTTTTATTTTTATTTTTTTAAACAGCCCTGTCCTTTTTATAACGACAGAAAAATTATGTTATAAGCCACGCCCCTAACCCCTCCCCTTTCACACCTTGAGGTTACACGAGAAACAAAAAGGGCTTAATGGCTGAAAAAGTTTGGGAACCACTGGGTTAGACTAAATAAAAGAATCAAAATCAAAAAATAAAAATACATGTTTAGTATCGCTGCGTCCGTATAAGTCCAATCTATCAAAGTAACGCATTAATTACCCTGCACGGTGAACGTCGTAAAAAAAATTAAATTAAGAACGCCAGAAACGCGCTTTTTTAGTCATTCTGTCTCCAAGAAAAAAATGCAATAAGAAGTGATCAAAAAGTCGTATGTATTCCAATGGTACTAACGTAAACTACAGGACGTCCCAGAAAAAAAATAAGCCCTTGCTCAACTATGTATACGGAAAAATAAAAAGGTTATTGCGCGAAGATGATGATGGCATAAAAAAATTTAATTAAACTAAAAAAAAAAAAAAAAAAGAAAAGTACAGCAAAAAGAAAAAAACTACAGGAGTTTAGTATCGTAGTAATCGTACTGACTATAGATGAGCAGGTATACTCGCTAAAGGCAATTGCTCGAGCGAGCATTGCCTTTAGCGAGCATCTCCCCCCGCTCAAGACTGCAGGTTCGGGTGCCGGCAGCGGGCACGGAGCTGTGGGGTAGAACGGGGCGGAACGGAGATCTCTCTCTCCCTCTCTCCCCCCCCCGCTCCCTCCTGCTGACAGCCGCTACTCACCGCTCCCCCGCGCCGGCACCCGAACCTGCAGTCTCGAGTGGGGGAGATACTCGCTAAAGGCAATGCTCGCTCGAGCAATTGCCTTTAGTGAGTATACTCGCTCATCTCTAGTGCTGACCCATAGAATAAAGTTATCATGTCATTTTTGTTGCAGTTTGTGGGCCATAGAAACAAGATGCACCCAAAAAAGCGGAATTTCGTTTTGTTTTTTTTTCTTTTTACTCAACTTTTTAAAGGTTTTTCAGTACATTATAAGGTACATTAAATAGCACCATTGAAAAATACAACTGGTCCTGCAAAAAACAAGCCTTCATACAGCGACGTCGATGGATAAATCGAGGAGTTACGATTTTTTAGGACAAAAAAAAAAAAGCTGTCACCAAGGCGTCAAATAACTTGAAAATGACTCATGCTGCTATTTCAGTTTTACCGGTGTAATCAGCATGTTTTAATTTTACAGAAACATATCAATTACTTTCGTTTATGAAAATTTCTTAAAAAATTTATTGCACAATGTTATGGCTCAAAAACCATAGTTTGAGCGATAATTGTTCTGTCTAAATGCTCCCATCTTTCACTCTACGGCTGAACGCTGATTTTTAGGTGAGCATAAAATCCATCATCCAGCTGGAGAGTTTATAGCAGGGACTGCATGCTGTGTTCTCCATGGGAGTGCTGATTACATTGTATTCAGCTTGCAACCCCCTGGCAAAACAAGGGAACTGTATACAGAGAACAGACCACCTGCTGTTCTCTGCAAACAGCTCAGGAGGCTAATTTACATGTAAATGAAGGTAATAAGATGCTAATAGGCATTAGTGCCCATTAGCAGCTTATACAAAATGATCACTCAGACTGTCATTCTCCCTATCTTTTGAACGACTTTTAAGGGATCATCTTTGCGTGTAAATGGGCCTTTAGACTCGAGCTTAATTAGCTGTAAAATTACACATTCACACGATCGGGAGGTGCGAGTTATCCAGCTCCAATAGAAGTCCATGGAAACTGCTGCACATCAGGCACTAAAGGTAGGTCAGGCGCTATCTTTTCACGCAGCACGTACCTTAGATGCGGGCATTGCGGTTGCATGTCCTATCCTTGCTAGGTGTGAGGATTTTGCGCATCTAAAATTGATATTTTAGGGGATATGACCTATGGGTATTATTTGCCTTTGGCAATTACAATTATGCAAAAAAAGATCACACATTATATATAAAAATAAGCAAAAGAATACAAACGTGCAGGCAACTAAAAAAAGGGAGGTGCTACTCCTAGCAGCCAATCAGATGACTTTGTGCCAAACCTAACCAGCATTGGATAAACAGACAGACATCGATTAGCTGCCCACCCTCATTTCTCGGCGCCCGTTTTTCCATACACGTGGCCCACTGTGTGCTTTTCAATAAGACAACCCTTATCCAGGATCTGCGCAGCTTTGTCTTTTTCCTGACCCCACAACATTATGGAATTAGGAAACGTCTTGAATAATCCCCTTCCGATCCTGGCCCGGTCCTGAACCCGACTAATGAGGTCACGCATCCCTTGATCTTGCGGCTCCGTCTGTTTTACTCCATCATTGCGTCACCTGGTTAAATACTTCGGCGCAGATGCATTGGAAACATCCGCCGCCCCTAATCTCGTCTCCCTCCGGCATTTACAAGAGTTCAAAAAAATGTATATGTAATGCTAGCGGTATTGAGTGGAGAATAGAGCGCGGCCTTCGGAAAGTGGAAACATACGCACACAAATCATCTGGGGACCCGCGATTATCTCCAGGCATTGGGGAATCTACGCAGCTAGAGATTTAGGTTTTGACCCTTTACATGCTGGAATGGGATTTTAGCAAGAGGACACAGAGCAAAAATTGAAGTGCAATATCAGTCCGAGAAGCTCTAACCGATGTCACACTTGTAGGACTGCAGTTTTAGACGCAATTGCAATGTGTTTTGTAAGAAAAATGCATTTCCGTACGTGCGATTTTCATGTGAGTTTTTCACACGTTCCAATAGGAAGAGTTTAAAACATCACATGATAATCGCTTCTGCATTCAAATGCAATCACTTTTTTTTTCCTCCCATATAATGAGTAATATTACCCCCCCCCCCCCCCCCAGAGCACTGCGAGAGAAAAACTGTCCATGCAAATAAACCCATTGCAAATAATGGTGGCTTTAGCCTAAATTGATCTCCTTTCCCCTCTGGCAGTTGACAATGTAGTTAGTTCTATAGGAGTCAAACAGGCAGAAAGCAATTTCTAATGGCTGCCCCGTAGTGAGCAAAGGATCACTAAGATGTGGGGGGAGTGTCTGAGCTAATCCGGAGGAGGGGTACATTACTATATACTGAACACCAGAGGGCGCCATACTATGTAATAGAATGTTGGGACACCCTACTGGGTCAGGTAAATGGCACTTTCACTACACATATATGAACGATTTTGACATGCCAGTTCCCTCCAATTGCAATATGGACGGAATTTGCACAGGTTAACCGGCCATTGATCTCAATGGATTTGCACCAATAGCACAAGATCGAAAAACCGCAGCATGCCCAATTATCGGGCAATTCTGCACCAGAATCTCCCATTACTTCCAGAGGGGGGGGGGACACGACACATTGCATTGCCTTCATTGCTATAATTCTCCGCTCGTGGAAGCTGTGCTTCACACAGCTGGATCCGCTGGCGATTTATTGCCGGCGGATCATCGCCTCTGGACATGCAGCCTACAGGGGGTTTCCTGGGACTGAGGTTCCTATTACACGAACCGACAAGTGAGTGGCGTCACCGTTAGCTCGTTCGCACTCGGGCACAGGTGGTAGCATTGTTGACTTGCTCAAACAAGAATCGTTCAGCCGGTCACATAAGTGACTGAGCAATAAGCGAACCAGCCAACAATGTTTATGTCCGCAAACGGGAAGCAAACAATTCTCGTTCATCGCTGGCTGCGTTTAGACCAAACTATTATCAGCATGATATTGATGGCAGGCCCTCAGGACTGCTTATTAATATCACATCAGCTGTCTGAAGAGGCCATTCCTGGTATAGGGCCTCAATCCTGTTCATCTGAATGCGATTGAGCTGTTCTTACACCATGTAACCAATGAAAGGGATGTCACAGGCCTGGGAAGATGCTGCTGTTACCTGCAGTTCTTCTCTTTTGTCACTCCGATCTGCTGGTTCCCAGTTCCATTAACTGCCTTCCAAGATGGCCGACCACAGTTTTCAGACTACTTAAACTACCAATGCACCATATCTGCTCTCTGATTGGCGAGCACTAGCCAATCAGAGAGCAGTGTACATACAGTGTGCATTAGGTAGTTAGAAAACTGTGTTGTCCATCCCGGATGATCAATAACAGGGCTGAAAACTGGTAGATCTGAGGAAGGGCAGAAGAGGACGGCTGCAGAATTCTAGTCCCAAAATCAGAGGGTCACTTTAAGTAGCAACGTGCAATGGAGCACATGATAGCTGACATGAAGAACAAACAGCACAGCGCGATAAAGGCTCATACATCCAGCCTGCAGTTAGACACAACTGGCGGACAACAAAAATGCTTCGAAATTAAGTTACCCCAAGACATTCGCCCTAATCAAAGGACTTCTCTGATCCCCGGCCAACAACTGGCTGCAGCAGTGAATAGGCAGCAGATATGACAGATTAGATCACCAACGGCCCCGATGTCGTCCTGCTCTATTCCCTCTACATCTTAAGTTGCTGCAGGAAGCAGCTAAAGAGACAAATCAGCAGAGGGGCCCCCGGGCGCTCACTACCCCAGCAGAGGGGCCCCGGGGCGCTCACTTCCCCAGCACAGGGGCCCCCGGGGCGCTCACTTCCCCAGCACAGGGGCCCCCGGGGCGCTCACTTCCCCAGCACAGGGGCCCCCGGGGCGCTCACTTCCCCAGCACAGGGGCCCCCGGGGCGCTCACTTCCCCAGCACAGGGGCCCCCGGGGCGCTCACTTCCCCAGCACAGGGGCCCCCGGGGCGCTCACTTCCCCAGCACAGGGGCCCCCGGGGCGCTCACTTCCCCAGCACAGGGGCCCCCGGGGCGCTCACTTCCCCAGCACAGGGGCCCCCGGCGCGCTCACTTCCCCAGCACAGGGGCCCCCGGCGCGCTCACTTCCCCAGCACAGGGGCCCCCGGCGCGCTCACTTCCCCAGCACAGGGGCCCCGGCGCGCTCACTTCCCCAGCACAGGGGCCCCCGGCGCGCTCACTTCCCCAGCACAGGGGCCCCCGGCGCGCTCACTTCCCCAGCACAGGGGCCCCCGGCGCGCTCACTTCCCCAGCACAGGGGCCCCCGGCGCGCTCACTTCCCCAGCACAGGGGCCCCCGGCGCGCTCACTTCCCCAGCACAGGGGCCCCGGCGCGCTCACTTCCCCAGCACAGGGGCCCCCGGCGCGCTCACTTCCCCAGCACAGGGGCCCCCGGCGCGCTCACTTCCCCAGCACAGGGGCCCCCGGAGCGCTCACTTCCCCAGCACAGGGGCCCCCGGCGCGCTCACTTCCCCAGCACAGGGGCCCCCGGCGCGCTCACTTCCCCAGCACAGGGGCCCCCGGGGCGCTCACTTCCCCAGCACAGGGGCCCCCGGGGCGCTCACTTCCCCAGCACAGGGGCCCCCGGGGCGCTCACTTCCCCAGCAGAGGGGTCCCCGGCGCGCTCACTTCCCCAGCAGGGGGGCCCCCGGGGCGCTCACTTCCCCAGCAGAGGGGCCCCCGGGGCGCTCACTTCCCCAGCAGAGGGGCCCCCGGGGCGCTCACTTCCCCAGCAGAGGGGCCCCCGGGGCGCTCACTTCCCCAGCAGAGGGGCCCCCGGGGCGCTCACTTCCCCAGCAGAGGGGCCCCCGGGGCGCTCACTTCCCCAGCAGAGGGGCCCCCGGGGCGCTCACTTCCCCAGCAGAGGGGCCCCCGGGGCGCTCACTTCCCCAGCAGAGGGGCCCCCGGGGCGCTCACTTCCCCAGCAGAGGGGCCCCCGGGGCGCTCACTTCCCCAGCAGAGGGGCCCCCGGGGCGCTCACTTCCCCAGCAGAGCGGTCCCCGGGGCGCTCACTTCCCCAGCAGAGCGGTCCCCGGGGGCGCTCACTTCCCCAGCAGAGGGGTCCCCGGGGCGCTCACTTCCCCAGCAGAGGGGTCCCCGGGGCGCTCACTTCCCCAGCAGAGGGGTCCCCGGGGCGCTCACTTCCCCAGCAGAGGGGTCCCCGGGGCGCTCACTTCCCCAGCAGAGCGGTCCCCGGGGCGCTCACTTCCCCAGCAGAGCGGTCCCCGGGGCGCTCACTTCCCCAGCAGAGGGGTCGCCGGGGCGCTCACTTCCCCAGCAGAGGGGTCGCCGGGGCGCTCACTTCCCCAGCAGAGGGGTCGCCGGGGCGCTCACTTCCCCAGCAGAGGGGTCGCCGGGGCGCTCACTTCCCCAGCAGAGGGGTCGCCGGGGCGCTCACTTCCCCAGCAGAGGGGTCGCCGGGGCGCTCACTTCCCCAGCAGAGGGGTCGCCGGGGCGCTCACTTCCCCAGCAGAGGGGTCGCCGGGGCGCTCACTTCCCCAGCAGAGGGGTCGCCGGGGCGCTCACTTCCCCAGCAGAGGGGTCGCCAAGGCGCTCACTTCCCCAGCAGAGGGGTCCCCGGGGCGCTCACTTCCCCAGCAGAGCGGTCCCCGGGGCGCTCACTTCCCCAGCAGAGGGGTCCCCGGGGCGCTCACTTCCCCAGCAGAGGGGTCCCCGGGGCGCTCACTTCCCCAGCAGAGGGGTCCCCGGGGCGCTCACTTCCCCAGCAGAGGGGTCCCCGGGGCGCTCACTTCCCCAGCAGAGGGGTCCCCGGGGCGCTCACTTCCCCAGCAGAGGGGTCCCCGGGGCGCTCACTTCCCCAGCAGAGGGGTCCCCGGGGCGCTCACTTCCCCAGCAGAGGGGTCCCCGGGGCGCTCACTTCCCCAGCAGAGGGGTCCCCGGGGCGCTCACTTCCCCAGCAGGGGGGTCCCCGGGGCGCTCACTTCCCCAGCAGAGCGGTCCCCGGGGCGCTCACTTCCCCAGCAGAGCGGTCCCCGGGGCGCTCACTTCCCCAGCAGAGCGGTCCCCGGGGCGCTCACTTCCCCAGCAGAGCGGTCCCCGGGGCGCTCACTTCCCCAGCAGAGCGGTCCCCGGGGCGCTCACTTCCCCAGCAGAGCGGTCCCCGGGGCGCTCACTTCCCCAGCAGAGCGGTCCCCGGGGCGCTCACTTCCCCAGCAGAGCGGTCCCCGGGGCGCTCACTTCCCCAGCAGAGCGGTCCCCGGGGCGCTCACTTCCCCAGCAGAGCGGTCCCCGGGGCGCTCACTTCCCCAGCAGAGCGGTCCCCGGGGCGCTCACTTCCCCAGCAGAGCGGTCCCCGGGGCGCTCACTTCCCCAGCAGAGCGGTCCCCGGGGCGCTCACTTCCCCAGCAGAGCGGTCCCCGGGGCGCTCACTTCCCCAGCAGAGCGGTCCCCGGGGCGCTCACTTCCCCAGCAGAGCGGTCCCCGGGGCGCTCACTTCCCCAGCAGAGCGGTCCCCGGGGCGCTCACTTCCCCAGCAGAGCGGTCCCCGGGGCGCTCACTTCCCCAGCAGAGCGGTCCCCAGGGCGCTCACTTCCCCAGCAGAGCGGTCCCCAGGGCGCTCACTTCCCCAGCAGAGCAGTCCCCAGGGCGCTCACTTCCCCAGCAGAGCAGTCCCCAGGGCGCTCACTTCCCCAGCAGAGCAGTCCCCAGGGCGCTCACTTCCCCAGCAGAGCAGTCCCCAGGGCGCTCACTTCCCCAGCAGAGCAGTCCCCAGGGCGCTCACTTCCCCAGGAGTATACCTAAAGAATTGGTGAAAACTGCGGAGTATTCCTTACTGAATGATGCGGTATGCTGGCATCAAGCAGCGTGTACTTGGCTACTCTAGAGCAGTTCCATACACATATCATTCAGTAAGGAATACTTGGCCGTTTTCACCAAATCTTTAGGTAATCTGCCAGGAAAGTGAGCGCCCCGAGGCCCCTCTGCTGGGGAAGAGAGCAGTCCCATGGAGATAAATGGAATGGCTGCACATATGCTTAACTATCGCAGCATTCATGTAGTAGGGACACGGGACCCCTGTGATAGGGAACGCTGAGGGCCCCAGCAGTTTGACCCAAACAATCACACACTTATCTCCTATGCTTTGGAAAGAGAATACATTAAAATACTGTAGTGGCCTCTTTAAAAGGTTCTTCCCGTTTCCAGGCCCATTTAAATACCACAATTATCACTCGACATTCGCTCAAAAGCCATCTTTTGAGCGATAATCTTCGGGTGTAAATGTGCCCATCTTTCAGTTTTCTGCCCAACGATAAATATCAGTTCAGCATGAAATGCATTCTTTGGCAAAACAGCTGATAAGAAGGACCACACGCTGTGTTCTGCCCGGGGAGCGCTGATTACATTGTCTCAGCTGTCAGCCCTCCGGCAGAACAAAGGGAAATTATTCAGAGAACAGCGGGTGGTCTGTTCTCTGAATACAGCTCCTGGGGCTCACAGGCTACTAATTGGTACTAATAGGCATTGGTACCAAAAAGTAAATTATGCAAAACGATCACTCAAAAGCCATCTTTAAAGCGATCATATTGTGTTTTTTTCAGGATCTCTACATGCTGTAAGTGAATAACATCAATAGGCTGGAATTCACACAAATGCCGCAACAAGGAAACAAGACACCTAGAGTAACTGAACGTCTGACACGTCGTGACATCAGAATTTTTTTTATCGAAAGGGACCCAGCTGCTGAGATCTCAAACAATTGCTATAGGCAGTGTACAGGCTTCATAAAATGTCCCAATACAATAGAAATGAAGAATTAAGCACCTTTACATAGTCTTCATTACAAGTTTCCTATCATTTGAGTCTACAGCTCCTATGCAGTCTCCAGGGTATCAGACTACAAATAAACCCTGTGTAGTTAGACTGCACTCACACTTCAACCGTCATATACTTCTTGATAACCTACCAAATGTTTGTTGGCATAGAGAACAGATGGAAGGAAGTAGGACTGAGTATTATTGTATCTTGTCACCACCAGAAAGCTAGGGATTTCACAGGGCTTGAATGCAGGAACGCCCCTGTCACACCCCTAGCTCCTGATTGGGTAAAGCATTAAAGGTCCTAGCAGCGTGTGGATTGCTTTTTGCTGGTCCTGGTGACTATGAGGGTTCGTTTTCCACTTAGGCTTAGATCATGAGCCGTCAATGCTGGCATGTTACAGCTAGAACATGGCAGCCTTTACCGTGTATAATCTAAGCCAAAGTGGAAAACGAACCCTCACCCTAAGCCAGAAGGCCCTTCAAAAAGCAATGCACACGCTGCGCCTCTGATACAATAATACGGTATGACTGATTGAGCAGACTACATAAAGTTTATTTGTAGCCTGTTACCATGGAGTCTTAAGGCCCATTTAAACAACAATTATCGCTGAAAAGCCATCTTATGAGTGATAATCGTTGCATGTAAATGTGCCCATCTTTCAGTTTTATGCTGAACGATGGATTTTATTTCGGCATGAAATATGTCATTCAGCAGAACAGCTGATAAGCAGAACCGCACGCCGTGTTCTGCCCAGTGAGCACTGATTACAGCCGATTACATTCTCTGAGCTGTCAGCCCCACCGGCAGAGCAATGTATTCAGCAACCAACTGGTGGTCTGTTCCCTGAATACAGTAGCCTGTGAGCCGCTAGGAGCTAATTGCTACACATAGGCATTAGTACCAATTAGCAAAATGATCGCTCAAATGCCATCTTTTGAGCGATCATCTTCGAGTCTGTATACACAAAACTATAGGACATTTTCAATTAACCCTTTAGTGACGAGCCTATTTTGTGCCTTAAGGGTTAACCAAATTCCAGGGCTCCATTCCATAAGCTATAATTCGCTGGCATAGCCATATGAAGCCTGGTATTTATGTTTTTCGGACGAGTTGTATATTTTAATGTCCGCACTACAGAATACATATAACATAATAGCTTTCTTCTGAATCCCCACGATTACTGTGATACCAAGTTTAAAGAGAGATTTTATTTTTTACTAGTTTTGCAAAATAACACATTTCAAAAGAAACACAATTGACTCTGCATCTCCGCATTGAGAGACCCAGAACAGAGTGGTAGTTTTTATCGGCACCATTTTGGGGTACATGTGACTTTGGATTGCTTTTTCATACAGTTTTTGGGAAGGGTAAAAAAGTAGATATTCCGGAATTACTTTTAAAAATTATTTATTTTTACGGAATTCACCATGTGCAATAAATAAAATATTGTCATTGTCTGGGTCGTTATGAACGTGGTAATACCGATGTAAAGTGATCCACCTATATTGTGTTTAATACATTGTTCCTTTTGGGTTATTGCAATTTTGCAAAAAATTGTAGTAGGAATCAGAAAGAGGAGGTCTGTCTAAATTCAAGTCACTGGAGGAAGTGGAAAAAGAGTCGCTTGCTAATAAGAATGCATTAATGCGTCATATATTATTCTTGAAAATGATTTGCTGACGGAAATGCTATACATGTCGTCCATCTGGGGCAGGATGGCTAGCTGGAGCCGCCCATGTGGGGGGCGGGACGGCCAGCGCGAGCCGCCCATGTGGGGCGGGACGGCCAGCGCGAGCCGCCCATGTGGGGGCGGGACGGCCAGCGCGAGCCGCCCATGTGGGGGCGGGACGGCCAGCGCGAGCCGCCCATGTGGGGGCGGGACGGCCAGCGCGAGCCGCCCATCTGCGGCGAGGCGGCCAGCGCGAGCCGCCCATCTGCGGCGAGGCGGCCAGCGCGAGCCGCCCATCTGCGGCGAGGCGGCCAGCGCGAGCCGCCCATCTGAACCAAACTTGTGTGTTGTTTCTAGAGTTCTTCTCTAGTGCACTTCTCAGCAGAATTAGACACATGGTTGAGCGAGATATTGGGCCGTGAAACTCCCCACGATATCCCACTTGTGCGATGTACCAGCAGATATAAGGCAATTTTCACGGTCGTGTGAAAAGCGGCCTTAGGCCTCAAGTCCACTGCATAAATCTATTTAGGAAATTCGTGTGGGTGTCCCGCATGCGTGATCCGTGCCCCATAGGGATGCATTGGACACCCGCAGGTAAGTAAATACCTGCAGATGTCATTTTCCCCTGAGGCGCAGATCGCGCGTGCGGGAAAACACCCGCAGCATGCTCCATTTTCGTGCGGGTCTCCCGCAGGCTTTTATTGAAGCCTATGGAAGCCGTCCAGATCCGCGGTACACCCGCAGCTGAATTTCTGCTCTCCAGCGCAGGGGCGCAGGAGTTCAAAAAAAGAGTGCACGGATCCATCCGCGACGAACGGGAACCTGCAGCGTCCGGACAGGTGATTTAATTCAATTTTCAGGCCCCATGTCCGCGGGAAAGAAGGGACCTGCTGTGGGATTCTGCATAAAGAATCCGCGCGGGCCTGAATTTCCTAGTGGACATGAGGCCTAAGGCTTACCTGACGGATAAGACTGCAATACCCTTTAAGTATTATCCGAATTGAACCAAATACTCCAACACCGATTATGTGCTGCTTTTTAAAAAAATTTTCTTAGTATTTTAACCATTTTATTTATTTTTGTTATATTTTCGTTTTTTCCTCCCTTCTTTTAAAAAATCATACCTCTCTTATTTAACCATTGATGTAGTTATCTGAGGGCTTGCTGCTTGCGGGAAGAGTTGTATCTTTCAGTGGTATTATGTACCATATAATGTACTGAAAAACTTTAAAAAAAAAATACTCAAGTGGATGAAATGAAAAAGAAAGAAAAATGAAATTCCGCCATCTTGGCGGGGGGGGGGTGTTATTTTTTGCGGAATATCCTCTAGTTTGTATTAATACCATTTTGGAGTACATACGATTTTTTTAATTACATTTTCTAATAGAGAGGGTGACAAAAAAAGCGCAATTCTAGCATTTGTTTTTTCTGACGACGCTCATAGTTTGGGGTAAATAATGCGTTACTTTGATATATCGGATTTTTAAGGACACAGCAATATGTATTTTTATTTAATTATTTCGATTCATTTATTCTAAATATGGCAAAAGTTGCTTTTTTTTAACTTTTATTACAGTTTATTTTATTTATATTTAATAAAACTTTAACTAATTTTTACAGTTCTTTTTATAGCCCCCAGAGGGCACATGGACTTGCGATGCTTTGATCGCTCCTGCAGTATGATGTAATGCCATAGCATTCCATTATATCGCAATCTGACAGCTAATCTATCAAGCCGGTTTGATGAGCAGCATGGCTTACCGGAGCTGGTGTCGGCTCATAGTAAAACGTGGTTGTGAAGGCCGAACATAACCCATAAGCTCTACTTGAGAAAACAGGAACACCTTTTTAGATGCGGCTGTCTATTTGTTAACCAGTTAACTGCCAATCTTCAGGTTAGGCCATCAGTAGTAGATTGGTGAGGCCCTGTGCAGGCTACTCACTTCAATGGAAACTTTGCCTGCAGTACCAAGCCTGGCCACTGCAGTGAGAACAGAGCTGTCTGCTTCCTGCAGCATTCAGCTCAGTGCACAAGTACACAGGGCCAGCAAGCAGTTGATCAGCATGGGTCCTGGGTGACAGAACCCCGCCACTCTACTACTGATAGTCAGGCCTGAGGATAGACCATTAATAGTTCAATTCCCATATATAGGAGTTTGTATACTGTGTAAACGCTGATATGTGGATATTACATTTCACAAGGACAGTGGAAATTCACAAGACTCCTTTAAACCCACGAGATCCAGAAGGTTGCAGCTCCTTCTACAGCAGTATAAATTACGAGAGGCGCCCCAACAATGGGCGACACACGAGGCTCCTTCTCTGTGCTGATAATTCACATCTCCCTCTGCGGCCATTTAAACCATCGTTGGCAGAAAGAACAAACCGAGAAAAATAATAACATCAAGAGGCGATGGCCGGCGCAGATTACATTCATGACAGGAAAACAAAGGAGGAAGCGAGCCTTCAAGAAGGATTCATTATTTGTCAGCGTGACCTGCTCCCACTCAGGAGGGACTCGCCGCTCACAGGGCGCCCCATTGTCTTGTCACTTTCCATCCATGGGAAAAAAATAGTGAAGTGCAGACGACCGTCGGCGGCCATGTTATCATTTTATATGGTCACAGACTGTACAGAGTCGTCATACGGGCATGTAGCCCGACTACAGGGGTAGCCTCATCAAGGGGAAAATCTACTCATATGGCAGGGGTTCTGCCAACACACCCCTGGCAATAAACCCATCAACTAGTGGCAGTTTTGGGGTAAGATACTAAAAAAAAAAAAAATGCTATAAGAACATTAAATGAATAAGTCCTCTTTAACCCCTTAATGCCATAGGACGTAAATGTATGTCCTGGCTGCGGGGTACTTAATGCAACAGGAGGTACAGTTACGCCCTGGGGATAGCGTGAGATCTGAAGACATCCCGCGCTATCCGCGAGCAGGATCCGGCTGTCATCGATAGCCGTCCTCCCTTTGCAACAGCGGGGGTGCATCGTGCCAGCGACCCCCACATCAGCTACAAACAAAAGGCTTTCCACTTACCGCAGTTATCAAATAATGTAGAAGGACAATAACAGATGGGAGAGACACAAACCGAGCAAAACGGACGTGCAAACAAACAAATAAACCGTTTTTGACCCCATTTTTTGTTTCCAAGAGGGAACACAAGAACGAAAAGCAGCTGTGAACAGAGGACGGAATATTCCACTGTGCAGAATATGTACCAACATCCACATGTCTAATATGTAGACCCATGCCAGCTATCCTGCATCCAGACCTGCGGACAGGTGAATACTGCACAGATCCTGCAGACTTATCCCTCCTTAAGCCGCTGCACACAGGCAGGTCGGACCCCACATGTGGGATGCCAGGTCGCTGACCCCAGCTTACCTCTCCACCATCTTCTCCTTTGCTGCTGATGTGCTGCTGCAACCATTCTGCAGTGACGATAGCTGAAAGGCAGCGGGACGGATGGCTTCCACTGACTACAAAGGAAGCCGGCCATGCGTAACACGCACGAAATCACAGCATGCTGCGATTTCTAACTCATGAGTAGAGAAGAGAAAGAAAGAAAGAAAAAAAAATCGCAATGGATTTCCATTCGTGGACAGGAAATCGCATTTTCCCATAGCATGCTATGGGCTGGATTTGCTGCAGAATCTGGATGCGAAATCCCGCAAATCCACCTGTGTGCAGGAGGCCTTAAGGTCCCTGTTTGCTGGCTGGATTCTCAGCCCAATCACAAAAGCGTTGATGGATACACACTGAGAATCCTTCTGCAGCATACTGTCAGTCAGGGGGGTGTACTGCTGATCAAGGAGCATTTCTATAATCACTAAAACTGAATGATCAGCCAATCAACGAACAATCGTTGGTCCATTTTACATGTCCTGATGATCAGGTGTACAAGTATTTGGAGGAACGGCCGTGTCCGATAAGCATGTGAAAGGACCTGCCCTGATACACTGTAACAAATCATCAGGATAGAGATCTGCACTGCTGATGTGTGAATTGGATACAACTGTAAAAAGCCCTCTGCTATGAGACTTAGGCCACCTGCAGAATTCTCGAAGCAGGACCCGACCCCCTGCAGAGAGCAGCGCGGCAATCACCTGCTCCCGCGGCCCCGAATCTTTCATGTGCCGGCTGCCGGCGCATGCGCATGCCGGAGTCGGCGGTCAGGGAGTGGCATTTCTGTGCGTGGCTTGCAGAACCCCGCACAGAAATAGAGCATGCCGTGATTTGTTTTCTGCGCGTGATTTCGCGCAGACAAATCGCGGCCGTCTGCATAGGTAACGCAATCCTATGCAGGCGTGTACGGGCGGAAATTCTGTGGGAAATCCCGTGTGCAGGGGGCCATAGTCAGCCAGCAGAGGTTTTCAGCTTGTGAATTTGAATAAGTAGTAAGCAGTCATCTTGATAAGGTTGAGGAACAGAAAGAAATTCTATTACTGAGATTCTGAGTGCTCTTAACATTCATCTGGACCCTCCTAAAACAATATTATCATCCCCATGCCACTAATACTAACACTCCCCTCCTAGAAGGGCTCCTACCTACTAGCGGTTTTTTAATGCAAATGTCAATGGGACTTCCTAATGTTAAAATCACATCGCACAAAAATCGCAAGTTTGCACTTCTGCAATTTTAACATTAGAAAGTCCCATTGACATTTGCATCCTACCGCCCTCCCGCTCAGCTCTCCCCCAGTAAGAGTCCTACCGCCCTCCCGCTCAGCTCTCCCCCAGTAAGAGTCCTACCGCCCTCCCGCTCAGCTCTCCCCCAGTAAGAGTCCTACCGCCCTCCCGCTCAGCTCTCCCCCAGTAAGAGTCCTACCGCCCTCCCGCTCAGCTCTCCCCCAGTAAGAGTCCTACCGCCCTCCCGCTCAGCTCTCCCCCAGTAAGAGTCCTACCGCCCTCCCGCTCAGCTCTCCCCCAGTAAGAGTCCTACCGCCCTCCCGCTCAGCTCTCCCCCAGTAAGAGTCCTACCGCCCTCCCGCTCAGCTCTCCCCCAGTAAGAGTCCTACCGCCCTCCCGCTCAGCTCTCCCCCAGTAAGAGTCCTACCGCCCTCCCGCTCAGCTCTCCCCCAGTAAGAGTCCTACCGCCCTCCCGCTCAGCTCTCCCCCAGTAAGAGTCCTACCGCCCTCCCGCTCAGCTCTCCCCCAGTAAGAGTCCTACCGCCCTCCCGCTCAGCTCTCCCCCAGTAAGAGTCCTACCGCCCTCCCGCTCAGCTCTCCCCCAGTAAGAGTCCTACCGCCCTCCCGCTCAGCTCTCCCCCAGTAAGAGTCCTACCGCCCTCCCGCTCAGCTCTCCCCCAGTAAGAGTCCTACCGCCCTCCCGCTCAGCTCTCCCCCAGTAAGAGTCCTACCGCCCTCCCGCTCAGCTCTCCCCCAGTAAGAGTCCTACCGCCCTCCCGCTCAGCTCTCCCCCAGTAAGAGTCCTACCGCCCTCCCGCTCAGCTCTCCCCCAGTAAGAGTCCTACCGCCCTCCCGCTCAGCTCTCCCCCAGTAAGAGTCCTACCGCCCTCCCGCTCAGCTCTCCCCCAGTAAGAGTCCTACCGCCCTCCCGCTCAGCTCTCCCCCAGTAAGAGTCCTACCGCCCTCCCGCTCAGCTCTCCCCCAGTAAGAGTCCTACCGCCCTCCCGCTCAGCTCTCCCCCAGTAAGAGTCCTACCGCCCTCCCGCTCAGCTCTCCCCCAGTAAGAGTCCTACCGCCCTCCCGCTCAGCTCTCCCCCAGTAAGAGTCCTACCGCCCTCCCGCTCAGCTCTCCCCCAGTAAGAGTCCTACCGCCCTCCCGCTCAGCTCTCCCCCAGTAAGAGTCCTACCGCCCTCCCGCTCAGCTCTCCCCCAGTAAGAGTCCTACCGCCCTCCCGCTCAGCTCTCCCCCAGTAAGAGTCCTACCGCCCTCCCGCTCAGCTCTCCCCCAGTAAGAGTCCTACCGCCCTCCCGCTCAGCTCTCCCCCAGTAAGAGTCCTACCGCCCTCCCGCTCAGCTCTCCCCCAGTAAGAGTCCTACCGCCCTCCCGCTCAGCTCTGCCCCAGTAAGAGTCCTACCGCCCTCCCGCTCAGCTCTGCCCCAGTAAGAGTCCTACCGCCCTCCCGCTCAGCTCTGCCCCAGTAAGAGTCCTACCGCCCTCCCGCTCACCTCTCCCCCAGTAAGAGTCCTACCGCCCTCCCGCTCAGCTCTCCCCCAGTAAGAGTCCTACCGCCCTCCCGCTCAGCTCTCCCCCAGTAAGAGTCCTACCGCCCTCCCGCTCAGCTCTCCCCCAGTAAGAGTCCTACCGCCCTCCCGCTCAGCTCTCCCCCAGTAAGAGTCCTACCGCCCTCCCGCTCAGCTCTCCCCCAATAAGAGTCCTACCGCCCTCCCGCTCAGCTCTCCCCCAATAAGAGTCCTACCGCCCTCCCGCTCAGCTCTCCCCCAATAAGAGTCCTACCGCCCTCCTGCTCAGCTCTCCCCCAATAAGAATACTTTTACCCTCCTGCTCAGCTCTCCCCCAATAAGAGTCCTACCGCCCTCCTGCTCAGCTCTCCCCCAATAAGAGTACTTTTACCCTTCACAGGGTTACTCACACAGTGCCGGGTAAGTCCTTTTTTCCTTATAACTTCATACAATCATATATTGATAAAGTCATTTGGTACTGTTGGAGCGCTCCCACTGATCCCGATACTATTGTTATTCTTCCCCAATAAAAGTACTATCACCCTCCTCCTCAGCTCCACCTCCGATAAGAGTCCTAACACCCTCCTCCTCAGCTCGCTCCCTCCCATAAGTCCTAACACCCTCCTCTTCAGCTCGCTACCTCCCACAAGTCCTAACACCCTCCTCTTCAGCTCGCTACCTCCCACAAGTCCTAACACCCTCCTCTTCAGCTCGCTACCTCCCACAAGTCCTAACACCCTCCTCTTCAGCTCGCTCCCTCCCACAAGTCCTAACACCATCCTCCTCAGCTCCCTCCCCCCCCACAAGTCCTAACACTCTCCTGCTCAGCTCCCCACCCACAAGTCCTAACACCCTTCTCCTCAGCTCGCTCCCTCCCATAAGTCATAACACCCCCCCCCCCCCCATAAGTCCTAACACCATCTTCCTCAGCTCCCTACCCCCCATAAGTCCTAACGGTATTTTTGTATCTTGACGCCACAGGGTGCTGCCGCCCACTGTTCTTGATTGGCTGTCCCGCTGTCTCCCCGTCCTACCCCTCACAGGTCCTGTAGGCACTGGGCAACGTTGTGGAGTAAGGCGACAGCGGGGGGTGGGGATCGGGACTTTACAGCACTGCTGTGGCACAGAACGGTGAGCACTGCACAGCGGCGGAGGGGCCCTGTTTCAGTAGAGGAACACTGTCGGCAGCAGGGGGGTACCAGTGTATGTGTAGAAGAGTTCAGCGGTGCAGAGCGGTGAGGGGACGGGCGTGATGCCGCTTAATGAGCGCAGCAGTTTCCCGACAGCTGCCCTGCAGTCTATGTTGAGTTAGCGTTAGGGCTGGTAGGACCTACATAAGGGTAGCCAATCTGGAGCTAGGGGTGTGACAGGGGCATTCCTGCCTCCAAGTCCTGTCACACCCCTAGCTTTCCGTGGCATCAAGATACAATAACATCGGTCCTAACACTCTCCTCCTCAGCTCCCCCCCCAAAAGAGTCCTAACACCCTCCTCCTCCTCAGCTCCGCCTCCTACGAGTCCTAACACCCTCCTCCTCCTCAGCTCCGCCTCCTACGAGTCCTAACACCCTCCTCCTCCTCAGCTCCGCCTCCTACGAGTCCTAACACCCTCCTCCTGCTCAGCTCCGCCTCCTACGAGTCCTAACACCCTCCTCCTCCTCAGCTCCGCCTCCTCCGAGTCCTAACACCCTCCTCCTCCTCAGCTCCGCCTCCTCCGAGTCCTAACACCCTCCTCCTCCTCAGCTCCGCCTCCTCCGAGTCCTAACACCCTCCTCCTCCTCAGCTCCGCCTCCTCCGAGTCCTAACACCCTCCTCCTCCTCAGCTCCGCCTCCTCCGAGTCCTAACACCCTCCTCCTCCTCAGCTCCGCCTCCTCCGAGTCCTAACACCCTCCTCCTCCGAGTCCTAACACCCTCCTCCTCCTCAGCTCCGCCTCCTACGAGTCCTAACACCCTCCTCCTCCTCAGCTCCGCCTCCTACGAGTCCTAACACCCTCCTCCTCCTCAGCTCCGCCTCCTACGAGTCCTAACACCCTCCTCCTCCTCAGCTCCGCCTCCTACGAGTCCTAACACCCTCCTCCTCAGCTCCGCCTCCTACAAGAGTCCCAACACCCTCCTCCTCAGCTCCGCCTCCTATAAGAATCCCAACACCCTCCTCCTCAGCTCCGCCTCCTACAAGAGTCCTAACACCCTCCTCCTCAGCTTCATCTCCTATAAGAGTCCCAACACCCTCCTCCTCAGCTCCGCCTCCTACAAGAGTCCTAACACCCTTCTCCTCAGCTTCACCTCCTATAAAAGTCCTAACACCCTCCTGCTCAGTTCCCCCTCCTATAAGAGTCCTAACACCCTGCTCCTCAGCTCCGCCTCCTATAAGGGTCCTAACACCCTCCTCCTCAGCTCCGCCTCCTATAAGGGTCCTAACACCCTCCTCCTCAGCTCCGCCTCCTATAAGGGTCCTAACACCCTCCTCCTCAGCTCCGCCTCCTATAAGGGTCCTAACACCCTCCTCCTCAGCTCCGCCTCCTATAAGGGTCCTAACACCCTCCTCCTCAGCTCCGCCTCCTATAAGGGTCCTAACACCCTCCTGCTCAGTTCCCCTTCCTATAAGAGTCCTAACACCCTGCTCCTCAGCTCCGCCTCCTATAAGGGTCCTAACACCCTCCTCCTCAGCTCCGCCTCCTATAAGGGTCCTAACACCCTCCTGCTCAGTTCCCCCTTCTGTGAGAGTCCTAACACCCTCCTTGTCAGCTTCACCTCCTATAAAAGTCCTAACACCCTCCTCCTTAGGCTCCCCCCTACTACCACCCTCTCCCTCAGCTCCCCCCTCCTATAAGAGTCCTCCCACCTTTACCCTCAGCTTACCCCTATGTCACAGTACTACCACCCTCATCATTCGCACTACTCACCCCCTATGATGGTCCTGATGAGGGAGGCATGGCCCGGACAGTCCACGAGGGTGACCTGCAGCCTCCGGCAGCCGAAGCGGCTCAGGTGCTCGGGTGGAGAGACAGAGAAGGAGGAGAAGCCGAGGTCCAGGGTGATGCCGCGCTGCCGACTCTGCGGGTTCTTGTCAAAGGCAGCGGTGGAGGCCGTGGTGCTGAGCGCCCGGGCCAGGGACGTCTTCCCACTGTCAATATGTCCCAGTACCCCGACATTGAAGTTCAGCGTTTCCGCAGCGGCTGTCATGGGGGCGGCCATTACTGCGCTCCAGCGTGAACCGCTTCGCTTCCGCCTTGTGCGCCCTTAAACGCTTCTGGTTGGAAACAAATGATAGCAGTACATTAGTTCCGAGAATCAAGAAGGCGATCTAGCCATTCCCACCCGCCGTGTAGAATGACTGATTTCTGAGATATCTCCTGTAACTCGTTATAGACTGAAAGCATCTTGTTCAGCAAACAGATTTCTGAGGATATGAACTAAAGCGGCGCTATAAGCTTCACATCATGATTAAGGGAGATTCAGTCTAAAGCAACCCCTTCAGGGTTAAATCCACGGATATGAAAAGATCAAATGAGTCTGTTGCATCATTCTGCAGTGTAACCACTGTAGGCTCAGTTCACATCACACTTCTGCGTCCGTCCAGGCGTCCAGTCATGGTGCACATTTAAAATCCTGAAAACGAATCCCCTGGACAGCGCCTATTTCCACCATTATAGAAAATTACTAAAACGGAGAACCATAGGTTTGAGGTTTGGACAGTTCCTCTTCATTTGCACTATTCTGTGGCAAAAAGATAAGTGCTGTTCCTTCCAGCACAGAATGGCGCAAATGAAGAGAAAATGCTGCAGTCAATTCTGACAATGGCATTAAATCCCCTGACCGCTGTTGCTGGGTCCGTATGTCCTGCATACTCAGAGACTGCGGGTTGCTGTGCAGGTGTCAAGGCAGCCGGGGTTCTTTCCCAGGGTTGTCATGGCAGAATGCCTATCCAGCTGTGCCTGTGGCATGGCTTGATAGATTGCCTGTCAGATCGCGGCATAATGTAATGCTATGGTATCACATCATACTGCTGGAGCGATCAAAAAAAGTACAAGGAAGTTTAAAAAAAGTTTTACAAATTATTAAAAGAAATAGAAGGTAAGACCCAATGTCCACTGGCAGGCACGGCACAGTCGCACGGATGATCCGCAGTTCAAGCCGCCCATAGACAAACATGGGCATCAACGGCTGAATTTAAGCATGCAGGTTTGTTTTGCGGACCTTTTGGTCCGGAAAACAAATTGGAGCCTGCTCCATTTTGCTGCGGTTCCCACACGTACGGCTTCCATTGAAGTCAATGGAAGCCATCCGATCCGCAGCCCGCCTGCAGCTGACACTGCGGACGGAACGCGGACCCCGCAGGAAAGCAGGAGATTTTTCAAAAACACTCCACTGCGCATGTGCGGCGGCACGCGGGCCAGCACTGCCACCCACATCCACAGTGGACGGGTAAGTAGTGTCATCGGACAGGGTAGGATTCCACTGCAGGTTCCCACCCGTGAAATGCAACCCGCCCATTGACATGAGGCCTAATAAAAATTAAAAAGAAACTTTTTGCAATATTTATAATAAAATAATAAGACAAAAACGCAAATATGGTATTGTTTATCCATAAACTGTCGACCAAAAAATTAAAAAGTTATGGCTGTCAGAAGATGGCGGCAGAAAATTAAAAAAAATTAAATATCTTTGAAAAAATAAAAACAAACTATATAAATTTGGTATTGTAGTAATCGCACTGACCCATAGAATAAAGTTCTAAAAGATGGTGGAATTTAGTTTTTTCAATTTCACTCCACTTAAAATTTTTTGTAAGTTTTTCAGTACATTATATGGTACATTAAATAGCACCATTGAAAAATACAACTCATCCTGCAAAAAACAAGCCCTCATTCAGCGACGTCGATGGGTAAATAAAGGAGTTATGATTTTTTTAAAAGGTAGGAGGAAAATACAAAAATGGAAAAAAAGGGCCATATCCTAAAAGGGTTAAAGGAGTTATCCAGTTGTAAACTGCTGATCAATCCTCAGTAGTAGATCAGGAAGGGTCTGTTGCCCAGGATCCCAGCCTATCAGCTGTTTGCTGGGTTGCACTGGCTTATTCAGACGACTGTATATCGGCCGGATATTCACGCCGGCCGATATATGCTGTCCCTCTCTGAGGGGGAGGAGGCTGGAAGATTCGGGAGCAGTGCACTGAGCTCCCACCCCCTCTCCACCCCTCCGCTCTATTTGCAATGGAAGGGGGCGGGGCGGGGCTTTGTCTAGAAACTTAGCGCTGCTCTGTCCTGCCCTCTCTCATTGCAAATTACAGTAATGTGCTCCCATGTGTGACACCATTCAGCAGATCCCACAATTTTTGTTTGAAAATATTTTATTATGGCAAAGGTGATAATTCTGAGTGACTATAATATGTAGCAGTACAGCTCTGAAAAATAAAGTGTCAGAAAATGAGATTTAACAGCATATATCTTCTGCCTATGGACCATGAAAGACATTCAATGCATACACTCCTGTCAGACCTTTTCAAATAAATCAACATAATGAGAACATCTAAAATAAAACCCTTGAACTTAGGGTAGAGGAAGGGTAAGCTGGGGAGGGATGTTTCAGCCTCAAAGGAAGTTAGAATAGGTGAGCCTACCCTGCTGAGTAGGGATGTGAGAAGCCTAGACTGCCATTGGTAATTCCCCAGAAGACTCCGAGGGGTCCTGGAGCAAGCTCGAGTAGCTGTTATTACGCCATGACCGACCCAAAGGACAGACACTGTTCCAATCTGGAACCTCCAGTCCTCATCAGCTGTTATCTCTTCATAACACACCAGGGTGTTGATTGCCTCCACCCATTGAACTCTCTTGTTGGGGAAATATTGGATCTCCACACTCTAGGCCCTGGGATAATCTGCCCAATGGCCTGGACAAAGACCTCTCTTCACCCTAGTGATGGACTCCGGAAACATATGCTGTTGTACAGGGTCGAGACATTCAACCCCAATGCTCCTACCAGAGGGCAAACCCACCATATGTGGCTCATACTACCCCTGCCCTCAGAGCATCTCCAGCATATTGGAAATCCACAATTTTGACAGCATTTAGTAAAAGTGTCAGAGACTACCAATCGCTTGGATTTCTACCTGTCAGAACCCGGAAGATAAATGTTATTAAATATGATGGCAGCTACTTATCTCCATCTGCCGGAAACAACATGTGCAGTCATTAAGCCTGGGGTCACCGGTGCCAAATGTCAGATAGACCTCCGTTTGGACTACGGTATCTCACACCTCCAATAAACGTCCTGACTAGAGATGAGCGAGCGTAATTGCTAAGGGCAAATACGCGAGCGAGTATTGCCTTTTGCGAGTACCTGCCAGCTCGTCTCAAAAGATTCGGGTGCCGGCGTGGGGGCAGGGAGCGGCAGGGGAGAGCTGGGAGGAACGGGGGGAGATCTCTGTTTCTCTCTCTCCCCCCCTGCTCACTCCCGCAACTCACCGCTCACCCCCGCCGGCACCCGAATCTTTTGAGATGAGCGGGCAGGTACTCGCAAAAGGCAATACTCTCTTGAGCAATTGCCCTTAGCGAGTACGCTCGCTCATCTCTAGTCCTGACCAATGGGTGATATTTCCATCAGCTGGGAATGTTCGGCTTGTTACAGCAGGATCACCCATCTATAGGCTGCGGTCACACGGGGTATAAATCCTGCAGAAATCTTGTGGAAAGACCGCAGCAGGGCCGCAGGGAAATACCGCGCGTTTGCCGTGGCAGAAATGCAGCCTCAAAGCTCGGGTTTTGAAGCGGCTTCGCCGCCTGCATTCCGCTGTGGCCGTCCCACCATAGAGAGGAGAGACGACCGCAGCGGAGACAGCAATAAAATTGACATGGCTTTGAATTCCACGCGGCATGTCAGTTCAGTTAGGCTTGGCTGCAACGGCTTCTCCGCAGCATGTGGACGAGATTTTTGCAAATTTTGTCCGCTTTGCTGTTGTATCCCGGGCTTAAGGGCTTATTCAGATCACCGTGTATCGGCTCGGTTTTCACGCCGAGCCGGTATACGGTGTCCCAGTCTGCAGGGGGGAGGATGGAAGAGCCAGGAGCAGGAACTGAGCTCCCACCCCTTTTCCCGCCCCTCGGCACTATTTGCAATGGGAGGGCGGGATGGGGGTGGAGCTAAGCTCGGCGTGAAAACCCAGCCGATATACAGTCGTCTGAATAAGCCCTAAAATTGCAGGCGGAATTTCCGTGCAGAAAGTCCGCGCAGGGATTCCACGGCAATCCTGCCCCATGTGAACCCAGCCATATACTTCTTCTTGCACAAAGCCATACTTTTCCTGTTCTGGTACTGTATGGCCGGGGCCTCATCTGTAACATTACTCCAGTCTGCAGCCACCTTACAACCCTCCGATGATTAACAACCCTACATTATCATATTAACCCCCGAGCTGTTTACAATCATAATAATGTCTAATAAATAGGGTCCTTATGCTGTGGGAATAGATGCGTAATTTCCTCCGATTCTAATGCGTCCGCGTGCGTCTACCTAATCTAAAGCAAAAAAAAAAAATATTACCCGTTTCCAAGCTAAATAAATTTCCTTCAAATAAATAAGTCGTTCATTACCCAGGAGTCCCTGTAAGGCCTTGGTTCGTGTCCATAGATTGTACCTCTTCCTTTGTTGAAATCTGATACATGACCGCAAATAAATTCTAAATGTTTGGTGCATGAAGCTCTTACCCGAGACAAACCCAGAATCCATTCCCTTTATCACGGAGACTTTGTTTTCATTCCTATAGCAATGCTAGAATAAACGCAGGAAGTGATGTTGCCAGAAGAGATGGGGGTTAAACGTTCAGGTCTCGCACATATTCTTCCATATTTACACTGAAGGGGATTCGCTCCAAGAATAACAATGTTCTTGACAGTCTAAATCCATCAGACTTCAAGGATAGTTAAAAGGCTGAGTGGAACTTGCTATTCCTATTCTATAAACACACTGGCCTCCGAGTCCTCCTAGGATATCACATGACAGGCGGAATAGACGTAGCGTGGGATGCACGGTAAGTAAATGTCAGTTTACTCTTATGTAGAAGACGCTGCATTGATGCCAATGTTGAGGAGCAGTTACATTTGCAAGTTGTTTACAGCATGTTGCAGAAACAGCCATGTTTTTCAGGAATGTTTTTCATCATGTTTTGCGCGCATTTTCTTTTGGCAAAACTGCTGGGGCCAAATTTTATATAAAAATCTATAGTGAGATATAAATTGCACTCAATAGAAATCATTTTGGTTTGTGGCGTTTTGGAGGCCTGATTTCTGCAGGGAGCAGACAGCTCCATTCCACGGCAGTTGCCAGGTGTGATATTGCAGCGATTGAAGAGAACGGAAATTTCGCCTGTAATACTAAGTCTGACCACTGTGGTGGGAACAGAGCTGTGCGCTTCCTGTGGAATTCAGCTCAGTGCATGAGCTCGCTGACCCAACTTACAGCTGCTTGTGGGCGCCCGGGTGGCAGACCACAGCCAATCTACCACTGAATACCTATGCTAAGGCTGCTCCATCAATAGTTTTTAACTGGACAACTCCTTTAAACTAGGAAATGGGTGTGATAGAGCCCTTCAGCTAGCTTCACACAGGCGATCGGGATATCAGCACGAGAATATCACACCCAAACTGCAATTTTGTTCAGGTGATTTTTGAGCGTCAGTGATGTTTTTTCTTGTGAAAAATCCCACATTACATCGCTGACACATGCGAAAGTCAATAGGAGTTTCTAATGTTAAAATCACAGTGCACAAAAATCGCAAATGCGTGCATTGCGATGTGATAAAAGAGAGGCTCAATGGGGAAACATGGGCTAGAAAAGAAAATCGCAAAACGCTGAAAGATGGGACATGCTGCAATTTTCAAATATAGCTACATCTCATGACTCAAACATCGCAAATGGGAATGAAACCATTGAACATAATTGATTTAATAATTGTGCGTCTTCACTCACTCTCGCATCACACGATTTTATCTCTCGTGTGAAAACGGTTTAAGGCTAGGTTCACACGGGACTGATGTGCCGCGGAAATTCAGTGCAGAATTCCTGTACGGCAAATCCGCCCGCGGCTCCTAATCCCGGGATTAATCAGCCATGTGGTCCAGATTTTGCAAAAATCTCGTCCACACAGGGCGGCCAATCGGTCGTGGCAAAGCCAGGCAGAACCGGCGGTGCGGCACAGAATCAACAGCCGCAGCATGTCAGTTCTTTTTTTTTTCATTGTGGCCTCATTCCTCTCTACGGGGAAAGTCGCATGGGAATGCTGGTGGCCAAACTGCTACAAAACCCGCGGCTCTCCCGTAAAAGTCTTGCGGCTTTTCGGTGCGGCCAAGCCGCGGGATTTCCGTCCCGTGAGAACCCAGCCTTAGGGTATATCCATATGAGACATTTTGACCGCAGCAGAAAATCCACAATGATGTGTTGCATGCAGATTTGCTGGGGACTTCACACCATCCATAAAGGTGCGTTCACACATGGCAGCCTTGTGGCGGTGAGCAGTCTGCAGAGAATCCACACCACGCACACCATTTGGTATATACTTGGATCTGTATTTGACTAGCCGAAAATAAAACCAAATGACAACAAATATGGAGGCAAATACAGATCAAACAATACAGAAATGCTGTTGATGTACGGTTGCAAAATTATCCGTAACACAGACCTCTGTTGTGGACGTCTTACAATACGCTCATGTGAAGCTCGGCCCAATATCGTGCTCAGGAACATGCCATGTACCCACAAATGCAAGGCGTTTTAGCGTCAAAAACGCCTCCCATCACTTCAGTACGGTTGCGATCCTCCAAGCGGCAAGTGTTTTCTGTTTTTTTTCAGTGGGAAACCTTGCGTCACATTTGCGTGCACTTCACACACCATGCAATGTGCTTTCCGACCCCGTTGAAAACAATAGTTGTTAGTAACGGGAAATTACAGGGCTCAGTTTTCCAAAAAGAGCAGTATTGGAGGGGTCACCATTAATAGTGAGGTACCACAGGGGGCAGTATTGGAGGGGTCACCATTAATAGTGAGGTACCACAGGGGGCAGTATTGGAGGGGTCACCATTAATAGTGAGGTACCACAGGGAGCAGTATTGGAGGGGTCACCATTAATAGTGAGGTACCACAGGGGGCAGTATTGGAGGGGTCACCATTAATAGTGAGGTACCACAGGGGGCAGTATTGGAGGGGTCACCATTAATAGTGAGGTACCACAGGGGGCAGTATTGGAGGGGTCACCATTACTAGTGAGGTACCACAGGGGGCAGTATTGGAGGGGTCACCATTTCTAGTTGAGTACCACAAGGAGCACTATTTGAAGGGTTAATAGTGGGCTACCACAGGGGGTACTAACAGAGGGGTTAGTAGTGGGTACCACCAGGGTCAGTATTGGAGTGGTCACTGTTACTAGTGGGGTGCCGCTTGGGGCAGTACTGGAGGGGTTACTAGTGAAGTACTAAGGGGCACTAATGGAGGGGTTATTAGTGGAGTACCACAGTGGTCAGTGTTGGGGAGTTCACCGTTACTAGTTGGTGCCTCAGGGTTCAGAATTAGAGGGGTTACTAGTGGGGCACTACAGTTATCAGTATTGGAGGTGTTTTACTACTCAGATACCACTGGGGGCAGTATTGGGGGAACACTTTTGCTAGTGGGGAACCACAGGGGCACAGTATTGGAGTGCTCACAGTTACTAATGGGTTACCACAGGGGGCAGTATTGGAGGGGTCACCGTGATTATTGGAGTACCACAGAGGTCAGAATTGGAGGGGTTACTAGTGGGGTACTATAGTGATCAATATTGGAGGGGTTTTACTACTGGGGTACCATGGGGGGTAATATTGGAGGAAGTACTAGTGGGGTACCACAGGGATCACTATTGGGGGAACACTTTTACTAGTGGGGAACCACAGGGGGACACTATTGGAGGGGTCATCGTTACTAGTGGAGTACCACAGGGAGCAGTATTGGAGGGGTTAATAGTGGGGTACCACAAGGGACAGTATTGGAGTAGTCACCATTACTAGTGAGGTACCAAAGGGGGCACTATTGGAGGGGCTAGTAGCGGGGTACCACAGGGATCAGTATTGGAATGGTCACCGTTGCTAGTGGGGTACCACTGTCAGAATTGGGGGGGTTAGTAGTAGGGTACCACAGGGGGCACTATTGGAGGGGTCATTGCCATCACCACGTCCTCAGGCAGAGAGTTCAGGTTTATAATGATGGTCAAGCCACCGTCAGCAAGCTCCGCTGCGCCTAGAGGGACATGGTGCTGAGGGCGATGGGATACCGCCACACTTTCTTAGCGTTTGTGTTGAAGACATTTTATTTGAAGTAATTCCAGCAGGTGCTGCTGCACCAGTATGTAGTCATGACGGTGAAAACATGATTGGTCTGTGTACAAGAGGTGGGGCTGCTTTACTATCTTCCTGACTACAGAATGTCCTCTGTGTACATCACGGGCCTAGAAACAACCAGGCAGGCAGCCGGGGAGAGAAACCGTTACAGGCCTCGTTGCTAAGGCTAGTGGAAGCCCCTGACAACGCAAGCGGAAGCGCCCGGCTACACGAAGATTGACACTTGCCTTCTCCAATCCGTACGCAGAACCTTGCCGTAGCAACCAATCAGGCAGCAGCAAGCAGGTCAGTGGGCGTTGCTTCCTGCGGCCTTGGTAACCGCGTGGTAAGCCGCTGGAGAGGCGCAGGTTCCCGCTCACGTTGGTCGAGGCGGCACAGAGCCCTCAGATCCCGGAGGCTCAGGCTCTATCGGCAGCACCATGAAGATCGAGGAGGTGAAAAGCACCACGAAGACGCAGCGCATCGCCACCCACAGCCATGTCAAAGGCCTGGGCTTGGATGAGAACGGGATGGCCAAGCAGGCGGCCGCGGGGCTTGTGGGGCAGGAGAATGCCCGTGAGGTGAGGTCTGGACCGTAAACTACATGTCCCAGCATGCTCCGCAGCCGGCTGGTTTGGATGTGTATACTCGGGCTGGTCTTAATGTTTTCGAGATCCCAGCTTGCTGTCAGTGAATGGAGCCCTTGTTAACGTGTTAGCTGGGGTGCTGGCGCCTATGCTTCCCTACGAGCGGCTTGAACTGTGGATCCTTCATGCAGATTCTGCAAATCAAATCTGCTGTGGACATTGGGCCTAAATCCCTCTGGTTGCTGAGGTGGTGGTAACAATCCTCCGACAGCTGATGGTTTGGTACAGTGTATCAGTCATCTGACAGCATAGTCGCGGTTGGACGCAGGCTGTTTTCAGCCTCTGGACTGAAGAGGTAAAGCATACAGTAAAACCATTCACTGCCAGCCAGCAGAGATGTGGAAGTAGACAGTAGCTTGGAGCTGTCTGCTCTACAGGGCTCTTGGGAGTAGGAATGTACTGAAAATGAACCCAGCCAAACCGTGTGAGATCTGCTCATCGAGACTCACAAATATGAATGTGACTTCTGAATGGGGTGATGCCCATGGGGGGGTCTCCTGCACCGCGATGCCCGTGGGGGGGGGGTCTCCTGCACCGCGATGCCATTTCTTCCATTGCCTGGATATGCTTCGTATCATGAACTGGGTGCGAAATCTGCTCGTAGACCGATGTGCCAATAATTTATGCGCAGCTGAAGTCGTCTGGCCAGAAGCCGGCGTCTCGCCCGATCCATGACAGGAAGCATATTTGGGTACAAGCACACATGGAGAGGCTGCAGACTCTCCACAGCATTTGCTCATTATAGTCAGCACTAGTGATGCGCTCTCTGCCTTGGGTTCAGCCGTGTGTCCGCTGACTTCAGTCTGCAACACTGCTCCTCTCACCTCAGATTACTCAGCCCCACCATCCTGGCATCACCTAACTGGTAGTGGTTGCCAGGTAATGGTGTATGCTGGCTGTATGGGCGCAGTACGCAAGGTCATATCATGTGGATGTACCCTTCAGGTGTGGTTGCCTCTACTTGATACCACTAGAACAGTTGTCAGTATAGAGTTGGCACCATTCAAAACCTACAAAGAATGGCTTCCTGAAATGGTGTGATAAGAGCCGTCAGTGTATGGGCCGGATACCTTGGAGATGGGGAGATGGATGTCTTTAGCGTTCTCTCTGGAGTGGCTCAGTTCCAAGAAAGTTAGACTTTTTCGTGCCAGTCTTACTTTAACTTGTATTGGAATTAAATTATGAGGGGAAAAAGTGTTTTAAATGTCCGTGTTATTCTGCAGTGACCGCGCACGCCCTCCTGTGCCCAGGAGCTTCTGAGATAGGACTTATGGAAAGTTATAGTTGGGTTGGCGCAATGGAGCCTTACAGGTATATTCTTGTGTTCCAAATCAGGGTTAAGTTTGAGCCCCTCGGAGAATCACAGGTCACACACCATTTGTGTAAGGCCTCATGCCCACGGCCGGGTCTGATTCCAACCGCGAAATCTCACAGTGGAGTCAGCCCCGGTCGAGACGCTATACTCGCCTGTCCTGATCCGTGGCAAGTGTCTCGGCCGGTGTGCAGTGCAGAGTACAACGGTGCCGGCAATGACGCAGGTCTGTGGCGACTGGACACGGGACGGACAGCTTCCATTAACTGCAATGAACGCCGTCCGTGCTTTTTTTTTTTTGTTTGTTTTTTTTTCCCTGCACAGACCTTGCTGCAATTCTTCCCCATGAGCGGAAAATCGCAGTGGATTTCCGCTCGTGGGCAGGGAAGAATCTTTTAACGTGGCATGTCTATGGACGGACATTGCTATGGAATTCTGCAGCGATAATCCATCCATGGGCATTGGGCCTAAATCGCGAATAATTCCATTTGTTTTTTAACAAGCCGTAGGTATTTTGTAGTCCTTATAGACAAAAAAACAAACAAACCGAAACATTGAAAGCGAGGCTGAAGGTCACCTGACCTATCCATATTCCAATGCTCTGTTATTGGTTACTCACCCGTAGCTCATGACATCGGTCACTACACAGGGTTTTCTCTAGTCAGTGCTGTTTGCTTGCTGTCTGGGATCTTGAGTTGGTAGTCTATAGGCATTGCTGAGCGTAGTTAGGGCTTTTACACAGGACAATTATCGTTCTGGTTGTTCATAATCCTGCATGCAGAAACTGACTGACTGGCCGGCATGTTGGCTCTGCTTTAGGCTTCTCATATCCTCTACTGATGCAAGAAGCCCCTAATGAGGTTCATTCCGGTCCTAACGGTGTCAAAAGTAGTTATACATTTGTACTCCCAAATTCTTCAGTGACGTTGGGATTTTAAATTGCCTTTAACTCTAATAACTTGCCTATGGTTTATGTTGTGTCCATGAGTAGAAAAGTGCTCAGCAACAGGGAATTCTGTCTATCTTTAACCCTTTCCAATCCCCTGTCTGGCAACATTATGATTTAAGGCTGTACAGCTCCGATGTTGGAAGATATCAGTCGGGGTTCTCTTACTGTATATTGCCAGCCTCTTCTGTCGGAGCCTATCCAACGTGTCACCTCATGCAGTACTGGCTTTAGCCAGCAGATAGCGCCGTTGTATAACGGCAGAAAGAGTAAGCCCTCTAGGAAAACCAGGATACAAATTGGATTGGAAAGGGTTAATTATGTGGAGATGAGACGTCATCCTGGCTTTTAGTTTTTGCCCTGTTTCTCAAACATTAAAGGGGTTGTGTCGCGAAAGCAAGTGGTGTTAAGCACTTCTGTATGGCCATATTAATGCACTTTGTAATATACATCGTGCATTAAATATGAGCCATACAGAAGTTATTCACTTACCTTCCCTGCGCTGGCGTCCCCGTCTCCATGGCTCCGTCTAACTTCAGCGTCTAATCTCCCGATTAGACGCGCTTACGCAGAAGGGTCTTCTACCTTCTGGTCTGTCCGGCAGCAGCGGCGTTCTGGCTCCGCCCCCTTCTACGCGTCATCGCGTAGTTCCGCCCCATGACGTGTGCCGATTCCAGCCTCCTGATTGGCTGGAATCGGCACATGTGACGGGGCGGAGCTACGCGATAACGCGTAGAAGGGGGCGGAGCCAGAATGCCGCTCGTGCCGGACCGAACAGATGGGAGAAGACCCTTCTGGGCAAGCGCGTCTAATCGGGAGATTAGACGCTGAAGTTAGACGGAGCCATGGAGACGGGGACGCCAGCGCAGGGAAGGTAAGTGAATAACTTCTGTATGGCTCATATTTAATGCACGATGTATATTACAAAGTGCATTAATATGGACATACAGAAGTGTATAACCCCACTTGCTTTAGCGAGACAACCCCTTTAAGCCCCCGCAACAGGACATTCACTGCACAGGATCAGGTACACAAGATCAGACATGGAACATGTGAATGTCTCCGGGATCTTGTAGTGTATGTGTATCTTCAGAGCTCTTCCATTAAGCCTGAGGAAGACCCCTAAGTAGGTTGCAAAGCACGCATTAACATCATGTATTTGTGTTAGCCGTTAAAAGGTATCCTATCTACAAGATGACTTGGTCTCTCTCACTGAGAACAATCACATTTTGCTCTACTGGCTAACACGGTACCAAACTTAATTTGCTTTGTGAAATGCCACATTTTGCTCCTCATGGATCAGATGGATATTCCAGTCGGCGGCCTGGTTTTCATTTCATGTGCTGTCTTTCAGATGTGTGCGAACACTGGCAGTGAAGCAGTGCACAACTTGGAAAGTCCTCTGAGAAGTCTGGTCCATGTGGGCTGAGCGGAGAGGTTATCTGATGGCGGCAGAAAACACGCCGTGAACCAGTGATTGGGGCTTTTATTTATAGATGGAGAAATTGCAGGATCAAAGCTGTACAAGCGCGCTCCGTTCTTGCCTGGCACACACAATTGAACCGTATTCATGTCACTGCATGGAAGTTAAATGGGAGGCAGACTGTTGTGGTCGCTCCAAGGTTATCACATCCACTTACTCTAAAAGCACAAACAATGAAGGTTTTAATTTTACGTTGACTACAGTAACCGGGGCTTAGAACAGGGCTTCCTAGTTAGGTTGTCTGAATTCTGAGTCCTGCGTAGATTGTTTTTGCTTTATCTTTGAAGGAAAACCTTGGTAACTTATCTGAGGATGCCTGGGGCTGATCAGGTTCTTCTACCCCATCTTCCTCCTTTGTTGCATAGCAATAGTCCCTGTAAATGCCCCTTTATTAGACACCCATCTGGTAGATCTTTAGCAATTCATCATGGCATAGATTCCACGAGGTGATGAAATCGTTCTGCAGGAATATCGGCCCCTGCGGACAGGAAGCGTCTTGTAGTCGCCACAGATTAGATGGAGGTGCTGACATGTTCTGTCCAGGTGACAGGAAGGGGTCATCAATTCATGCTGCTTGCACCAAATTCCAACCTCCCATCAGCACGGTGCAACAAAAATCTAGATCCATGCGACCAGGAGATGGTTTTCCGCTGCTCAGTGATACAAGTTTTGTGCTCTTTTGCCCGCTGGAGTCTCACCTTTGTTTGTCTTATGGCGCTGTAACTGGTCGTCTACTGTTATAGCCTATCCGTGCAAAGGAACTGTGAGTTGTGCGTTCAGACATGTTAGTTGGAGCTCCAGGGTTGTATTCAGCTGACTCTGTACCATCTGTTGGTCAGCACGATTCCTGACATCCACCTCTGACCCCTTTCGGAAACGAGTTATTTCCATCCACAGGATCCCCTTTCACTCGATATTTTCCTCGATCATGCCATACTCGCTATACTCTCCACACAGTTACACAAGAAAACACCCCACCCCCAGCAGTTGGCAGTGGGGCCCCCGACTAGCCTAGCGTGGCCTCGTAGGAAGTTGCTCAGATCGCTGGATTTTCCTTTCTTCAGGGGAAAAGAAGGATCCGCCATACTGCACTTTATTATGCCCAATCCAGCAGCAGTTTATTCCCCTCTCAGCTGAGGATGGGATTGCTGTTGGCTAACTGAATGTTTTGCTGATTGCCATTTATGCTGTTTGCCACTTTCTCGCTTTCCCTGCTTGGAGCCCAAGTCTGGTACCAGGAATCGTTGCTGCCCTGCTGATTCTGACCAGTGTGACATTTTTCTTTGCTTGCAATATGGTGGACACAAGCCGTTCACTAGTCAAACAGGCTTGGCTTATATTGAGGAAGGGGCTGGGTAATGATGGAGTTAGGCTTGAGAATAAAATGTCATTGTGCTGCCAGACTTTTTCTTAATGTTACCATGTTTAGTCAAGTTCTCTCATTCCGTCATTTCTTACAAGTTTTTTTTTCTCCTTAAATCGCAGGCATGCGGCGTAATAGTAGAGTTAATTAAAAGCAAGAAAATGGCTGGAAGAGCCGTGCTGCTCGCTGGACCTCCTGGAACTGGCAAGGTACCTTGGATTTCACCTGCATTTTATTTAGCCATGGAAAATGTTAAGCATGGAAATCAGAACATTCCCAACAAGCACAGCAGCTGGCCGTGCCCCACGTGCTGAAGTGTTCCTACTTTCACCCAGATCTAAATAGATGCAGTATTTAGGGAAGGAATTAAGTTTATTCACCATCGAAAATGGAAATAGCAGACTCGCATTTCAGCGTTGCTCTTACAGAGTGCAGGAGTGTTTAATATTTCTGCTTCATAACCAGGTTGCGTTATACTATTGGCTTATGGGTTGTCCAGTTGTAGACTAATGTATGGTCTAGCTTTAGGATCAATAGTAGATCAGCAAGGGTCTGTCGAGCTGTTTGCCAGGCCAATGCGTTCATGTACTAAGTTGATTTCTGCAGGAAGCAGATAGCTCTGTTTTCACTGCAGTGGCCAGTCTTGGTATTACAGGCAAAGTTCCTATTCACTTTAATGCCTGTAATACCAAGCCTGGCCATTGCATGAACATACTGGCCTGGCGAACAGCTGATTGGCAGACCTGTGCTGATCTACTATTGATGGCCTGTATCTCACTTAGGCCATAAATGGTTTACAAGTGGACAAAAAAAATCATTTTAAGGCAAATGAAGTATAATTCACTAATTAAAGCGTGGTGTATTTCTTTGTATTGTGTTTTTATAGACTGCTCTGGCTCTAGCTATTGCTCAGGAGTTGGGCAGCAAAGTTCCATTCTGCCCCATGGTTGGAAGTGAAGTCTATTCCACAGAGATTAAGAAAACTGAAGTTTTAATGGAGAATTTCCGAAGAGCAATCGGTAAGTGACAGATTCCCTTTAAGGTCTCCCAAAGGCTACGTTCATTCATGGCAGATCTTATGTAGCGAAAAATCTGCTGCTAATGTGTCAACATTTGCATGTAGCACATGGGACTTGGTGTAAAGTTGGAGGCGGATTTCACCCCCTCATTTGAAAAGGTAAAATCAACACTGAATGCATAAATTTCCATACGATGGATTTAAATGTACAGTGTGGGTCAATTTACGCATTTTGTTTTTTCACAGCATGTGGATGAGCGTTCTTGAAATTTTATCCACACTAATGGTGCTGTAAAATGATGCGGACGGTTTCCAGCATTTTTGCTACGTGGGAACATACATGCACACGGATTTACCATTCAAAATATCAGTTTGCTGGCGCAAATTACACCAGAGAACTATCTTACGTGCTTGAACCACATTTATCATGTGTTTCCAGACCTTGTCAGACAGTTTTTCCAACTTGTCAGGAAAAAGGGGCATTAGCCTAAATTACACAGGATTGGTGCAATATTGGGCAGAAACTTAGCCAACTAATAGGTCTAAACTTAGTCCTAAAAGTCAACAGATTTATCATTTAGGGACTGTCTAGACAGCATTAGTAAATAAGGGTCTTATAGGTGGGCTTTCTGTGCGGCTACCAGCAAAGGTGGTGAAACTTGGATATCTTCCGTGTGTAAATTGGCATGCGGTGTGGCTTTTGAAATCTTCATGTGTCGATTGTTTTTGTGGATTTTCATGCAGATTTCATCATTTTGCAATGCGTAGAGTAAAATCCACAGCAAATCTGCAACAAAATTGGCATGCAGATTTTATTATGGAATTTCCACAGCAAAATCCACCTCATGAGCCTGGACTGTTTCCAGCATTTTTCATCTTTGCTTAAAAACAAATGCCATGAGTTTCAAGAGCTTTTCATGGCATTTCATACAGCTGGCCGCAATAGCTCCAATAAGCCACGCAGTTGTTAACCCTTTAAATGCCCTGGCCGATGTTCGGGGGTTCCGTATGGCCCCCCCGCGATGAGATCGCAGGGAGTCGTGCAGGTTTCTTGGCAGCCAGGGGCCTTCTGGAAGGCCCCAGGACTGTCATAGCAGAATGCCTGTCAGATCGCAGTATAGTGTAATGCTATGGTATTACATCATACCTCAGGAGCGATCAAAGCATTGCATGTTCTTGTTCATTCGGGGATAAAAAAAACTTTCAAATAGTTCTTACTTGTTGTTTTTTATAGTAATTAGTAAAATTAAAAAAAAAAAAAAAAACACTTTTTTGCCATATTTATAATATCTAAATAAATCAAAATACATATTTGGTATTGCTGTGTCCGTATAAGTCTGATCTATCTAAGTAACGCGTAATTTACCCTGCACGGTGAACGTCGTCAGAGGAAAAAAAAAAAAACAGAATTGCGCTTTTTGGTCACTCTGTCTCCTAAAAAAAAATGTAATAAAAAGCGATTGAAAAGTCATGTTTTGTAAAATGGTACCAATGGAAACTACTGGAGGTACTTCACAATATGAGCCCTAGCACAGCTATGTTGATGGGGAAAAATAAAAGTTATTGCTGTCAGAAGATGGCAACAGACAAAATTTAAAAAAAAATAAATGTGAGAAAAAAAATTGAGTGATACAGCAAACAAAACAGTTTGGTATGGTAGTAATCATACTGACCCATAGAATAAAGTTATCGGGTAATTTTTGTTGCAGTGTACGCCGTAGAAACAAGACGCACTGAGAGATGGTGGAATTTAGTTTTTCCATTTCTCTCCACTTAGAATTTTTTAAAGTTTTTTTTTTTCAGCACATTATATGGTACATTAAATAGTACCAGTGAAAAATACAGCCCGTCCCATAAAAAAACCAAGCCCTCAGACAGCAGCGGTGATGGATAAATAAGAGTTATACTTTTTTAAAAGGGGGTAAGAAAAACCAAAAATATGTGGGGCGGGAACAATGTCCTTAAGGCGTTAAAAAACAGTGTGTAATGTTATGTATGTTGAAGTTTCCATAAACTGCTGTACTTGTAGGGTAATCACTGGCTGTAGCATTTGTAACCTAAAAAGGAGCATTACCAATGCCAGCAAAAATGCTGCACTGCATTATGTATGGCTGCAGCCTGCCCGGTAACTCCTCTCCAGAATCAGCCGCTTGCTTTGTGCATTGCCCCTGGGATGCCGGACAGTACCCTGCAACAGACACCCGCTGTGCTTAAACGTAGATGCCCACTGAATATGGTGCAAATACGTGAAGGAACACCGCTTTTTTTCTTTCTCTTTCGCCTGATTCCAGCAAGATTTCAGCAGTTCTTACAGATTTAAGTATTTCTATTCTCAATTATTTCTACTTTGTTTCTTCTTTGTTTTGTTATCTGCATTTAGATGCAATCCGTTAATTATATTTGCATCCATACTAGTAACTCTTTGTTACCTTTTCACGGCTAAACCATGGAAGCGATTTTTGATGTAATTTGGCAGGGAGATAGCCTGTCCTTCCTTAAGATGCAAGCTACCTTTTTTATCCCGAAAATTTATAGAGTTCTCCTACGGAGCGTGACAAGACAGTAATGTGGTGATGCGCAGGCGCACCTCCGCTCTGGCGTCGTGTGACAAGGCGGAGGGGAAGGGATGCACATCGTAAGCTGTGCCTACACAAACGGGTAGGCGTCATTGCCGCATGTATGCAATTATTAAGACAGCAGGGATATCCGGTATTGCCCGGGATTAAAACTTGAACCAAAGACATATTAACATGGATTGAGATTTGAAAGAAAATCTGTTGCCCATAGCAACCAATCACAGCAGAGCTTTTATTTTACCTCAGCTGTGTAAGAAATTAAAACTGAGCTCTAGTAACCAATCACAGGGCAGCTTTCATTCTACCTCAGTAGTATAACAAATGAGAGCTGGGCTGTACAACAGACAGATTTTGCCTTATAACTTGAACAAATGACACATTAACATGGATTGAGATTTTAAAGAAAATCTGTGTTGCCCATAGCAACCAATCACAGCGCAGCTTTTATTCAAAATGCTGCAATTCCCTCTAAAAACAGCATTTGTGATGACTATCGGTGAGGCTGAAGGTCAAACACAAGGTTTTTTTCATGGGCAGCTGTATGTGGCGTGCTCACATGTATACAGCTCACAAAAGCCTTATAGTCTAGCAAAAGATGACCAGACCAAAAACGCAGTGTACAGAACTGCGCTGACATAACATTGCAGTTACATTCCTTCCACTATTTCAACTTCTTATGTTTCCATATACAGCAAAACACAGATTAGGTAAAAAAGAAAAAAAAAAAATACAAAGTCGCAGCTAACAAGCTAGTTCCACGTATTCCGCACTATTACGTGTGGTCCGCTTTAGGGTTAGTGGCCCTTTTAAGGTACATTTATGTTGATGTTGTGTTCATCAGATGACCCCTTTAACATTTTTATACTTTGTCAAAGATCTTTTCCCACTACGCACTGGTTAGGCAATAAATGCCGGATGGCTGGGAGACCAGCTGCTTAGAGCTGCAGTGATTTGAGACCAGCACCATGTGTATAGAGCAGTGGTGCATGTGCTCGTTTGCCCTTCCATTGACTTCTATGGTACAGGCGGAGATTGATTCACTTGGCAATCTCTCTCTGTTCCAAAAAAGTGAAGGGAGTGGTTTCACATACACACCACCGATCCATTCACATGGGACATTTGTGTGCGCTGGTCTCAGGATCACTGAACCTCCAACCATCAAACCTTTATCCTGTGGATAGGGGATAAATGTCTTTTAATAGAAAAACTCCTTTAAATGGCCACTGAATAGCCTCGGGGCCTCTGTCATGTTTCTGTGGACTGGAGTTCTTGTATTGTAAGATTCATCTGAATGGTCGTCATGTAATACTACATCCCACTGCAAAGGCTGCTGCCCGGGAAATGTCTGCCTGTCCGCTGAAGACCCCGACGGATGTGTTTTTGAAAGGGTCTCTGATGAAACAACCATTTTAATGCGTAGCATTCTGTCTGCTAATAAAGATAATTTAATCCATCTGACACCTTGACATCCTAAAATCCATCTGCTGAAAGGATGTAAGCAGCAGCTGGAGATGTATTAGGCCTCCCTCACACAGGCGGTGCCATGTTTTACTTTTGGTTTTGGCCGTAGCTCCCTGTGACCAACGCCTGCTTTTAGCACTGCTAATCATTGATGAGGAGCGCTAAACGCTCAAAAATAGAACAGACCCGGCTTGAAAAGCGTTACAATCTAGCGGCTGTCTGAGCGGTCCCATTAAAGGCAATGGGAGTGTTATACCGTGATTAGCGCAGTGCTGAAACCGCCGCGTTAATTGCGGTAAAAACCGTATGTGTGAAGGAGGCGTTGGGTGCTTAAAAAACAAACCAACAATAAGGTATGAAAAAGGCATTGTGTGGGCATTCTGACCGAAGATGATCCCAGGCCCTCTATATTCAAATGGCGGGTGATCATTTTCTGAGCCGTGAGTCCGGCAGCACAAGAGAAGCAGCAGAGGAGACAAATCTCCTTCCTTTAATCCCAGAGGTAAATAAAGCTTGACCTTTTTATTGATTTTTATATACTTTTTTTTTTTGCAAAGAAAGGGGACAGCCAACATTATCTGGGCTTTAAATTCCTGTCAAGTCAGGGGCAAAGAGGAAGAGAACGGCAAGAAACCTCTCGAGCAGAAATGAAAAGAGAAGCGTCTGCAATATTTCCTTGATGTGATGAAGTTGCCTGTCAGGGATTTGGAAATTTGAACCAACAGATGAAACCTGTGTCGTCCCCGTTGTCATTTCCCAAGATAACAGTCTGAGAGTTAAATCATCACTAACAGCCGACGCTTTTGTTACCGGGGAACATTCTTTAAATGTCAGCACACGGGAAGGGTCTAAACAAATATTGGATTTACTGAAAGACTGGAGAGGGAGCTTTTGTGGAATTTTCAATTTGGGATTGGGATTAGGAGGGGGATCCTAATGGGATTCTTTCACCTCGCCTAAATGAAGCATCTAATTCTAGCAGCACCTTCTGTGCTGGCAGAGTCTGGAACTTATTTAATTGCTGATGTTTCTGCCGCTCCAGTCATTACAAATCCAGCAAAGGCCCTATTTAGACTTGTTGACTCGCTGTGAAAAGGATTGCCGTTGCCCAGCATTTAAAGAGGTTTTCAAAACTAATATTGTGGATTATGGATGGATTACATAATACGAACAATGCATGAGGGCATCCTGATGTGCTATCCACCACAGGGTTCTCTATTACAAAGCATCACACTTGCATTGCATTGTGCTCCATTACAACATTAATTCTTATGAAGGATTTGGAAGCTATGAATATGGAGCATATATTACACACATATATATTATGGCCTGTGTGTCCCTCTTACTGTCTGTATTGTGACAAGATAGCCGGTGATACCATGTTTCCCTGAAAATAAGCCCTAACCTGATTTTTCAAAATTTTCGGGAGGCTTGAAATATAAGCCCTATTGCAAAAATAAGCCCTAGTTACATTACAATAAAAAAAAAAATTACGAAAAGATTACCTAGCAGGCTCGGTGCAGGTTCCACCCGCTGCTCTCCAGAGCCCTGGCACAGTTCGCGCAATGCTTGGCTACCCACGCAGGATCACTCCATGAAGTGATGGCTGTGATTGGGTCATCGAGCGCTGCATTGATTGGCTGAGAAGCGAACAAATAACAGCCATCACATTGTGGAGGTGGGATTTATGAATCCCATAACCAGAAAGTGATCCTGTGTGGGCGGCCAAGGACTGCGGGAACCGTGCCTCTTTGTTTCCGCTCTGTATTTTTAACCTTGCTAATAAAGCTGGCCCTGTGTCCGTTTATACTTGATGGCCGTTTACACCAAGCAGTTATCGTTTGAACAAGTGAATGACGTCTGACTTTGTTCATTTGCTCTTGCAGCCTGTTTATACAGGCAGATACATTGTTGTCCCATTCAAATGAGAAATCGTCAATTTACCGCCGGCGAATTCACAGGCGTGGACAGGGGGCCTTATTTCTGGCTGCTGACTGTGTTTTGGAGAAGAGATGTGTCCCTTGACCCCAGCAAAGGTGGTCCAAAGCTAATCCCCTCAGTGTTTACATGCCCAACATGTGTAAGGCCAATTTCACATCTGTGTCGGACCGTCTGGCCGGAGGTTCAGTCGCAGATCCAGCTGAAAATACTGGAAGCAAAAGTGCTGCATGCAGTCCTTTCTGCTGTCTAAAAGCCAGGCAGGTGGGTGGAAAGCGGGCAGACCCTATTATAGTCAATTCGATTCCATCCAGAGACTGACCCATTCGGCCATCGGTGATTTCCCTTTCCTGATCCCTGAACGCAGCAGGAAAGCTCAATCCCTGCCACCGATGCAAAACCACCCTAACCTCACAATTCATTCCATTTGCTACTGCAACGGAAAATTGCACCCGTGCTTCAGCCGTTCCTGCACGGACTTCCTACTGAGCGGCTCATCTCGCTTCCATCTGTTCTATCATCTTGCTGATCAGATCTGATCTCATCACCTTTTGTATTTTCAAATAAACTGCAGTGATTTCGTTACGTTCTCCTTTTATTTGCATCTCAAACTTGATGGTCTTTTCCTTGCGGTTTCTCCATCTGTTCTCCTTTATGAGCGTCCATTAATGCTTATATTCATTATTGAGGATTTTTCCTAATCTGATCTCCCAGCGCAGTTCACTCAACGAGTCTGTGCCCCGGAGCATGCATTCTAAAAGTGAAAATCGGAATGGTCCCAGTGATGTTTGTACAATGTAGAGGAGGAATTTGTGCCTCTCCTAATGTTGAACAAATCTAAATTTCTATACTTCATGCATGGATTATTCTTTTAGCCTGAAATTGGAGTTATTTCTTCTACACAAGCACAACAGAAAATAGTTTTTGCCAATGATTTAAACTGCTTTCAAGTGTTTGTAATGAATTGTGCATTGGAGGCCGGCCCACCATCCTGCTCGGCCTCAGCAATTTTACGGCAGTCGTAACTCGCATTGCTTTCTGTTCAGGTCTTATCATGTTTGTCTAAACTCATTGAATAAGCCAGCATTCAGATTAAGTTGTAAAATTGGGCATTTTAACTCCGCAAATGCCTAGGATGTAAACATTGGGTAATCTTATGGAGCCTGCAGCATCTGATGTGTAAGAAATGGAAAGCAGAAACCAGCTCCTCTGCAGACGCTCCCATGCAAGGACCGCCTGGAAACCACGACTGATGCGCAGGAAAATGGAGAAAGTTTGGCATTGGTTTAAAAGCTTTCAGTCTTCATTAAACTATCCAGGCAGACATAAAGGAACAGGGAGCGTGTGCCGTCTTGCAGGTTGCCCTTAATCATTGTCTCGGATTTTGGTTTAGATCTGCAGCAGATTTGAAGATCTGCAACATATTAAAACACCCTAGGGCCGGTTTCACAAGGCCAAAAAAACCCAAAACATTCCAGATTTGTGCGTGGGGTCATACACATTAGCGATGTTTTCCTGCATAGCACTGCCATGCTTTGCAAGAAACACATTGCAGCATGTCCTATCTTTCTGCGATATTGCTCATTGTTGTCAATGCGGCTGGCGGCAGCAGTTCTAGCCCCCTTGAAAACAATGGCAGAACTCTGCCATCCTCTGTGACAGCCACAGCGGGGATGGAGGGAATCCCCGCAGTGATGCGTGGCCCTTTTTCATATGAAAATGCCTTGTATCACTGGGACTTTCACATGGATGGCGAGGGCGATATTGCCCTTGTCAGTGCAAAACTAGCCTTAGAGTCCTTTTACATGCGTTGATTCCAAGCCACATGTAAAGCACCAGTTGACAAAATGTCGATTTGCGCTAATATTTGCAAGTATGGGGGGGCGAAAAATCATTCCAATCACTAGTTTCCCTGCAGCTGTCATTGGTCAAAACTCTACATGTCCCTGTCAGGTGGATTTTTCTTGCCTGATAATTGGTCTGTGTAAAAGGACCTTAAGGTAAACTTAACAGGGTGTTTCCATCTGAGGCTTGCATGTATATTTTATACTGTGGATATACCATGAAAGTGTGGTGAATGGGGTCCTATCTCTGAGACCTGCACCTGTCTCTAGTTCTGGCCTCCACCGCTCCCAGCCGGATTCACTGCTTTGTCCCAGGGGGTGGTCTAGATTTATAGAAACAGATGGGTGGGCTTCATTTTACCTGTATTTTTTTTTTTTTTTTTTTTTTTTTTTTTTTCTGGTTTTTACACTCCCATACAAGTGCTTGTAAATTATGGAAGGTAATGCAGAGAGCTACACTGTTTCTGTGAAGCTCTGTAGCTGTGGGAACAGTGCCACTCACTATGCTGGCACAGCCACAGGAGCAGCGGCGTAGTGAAGCCAACCACCCCATCACTGCATTAGCCAGGCCAAAACTAGAGAGAAGTGCGGGTCCCAGAGATGAGAATCGCAGACTTTTGTGGCATATCCTGTGGATTACCATGTGAGGGCGCAGTCACATGGATGAGTTTCACCCGTGTTATATGTGACTGATTGTGATCCGGTCAGATATTGCACCTGAAAAGAACACATTGTTTTCAGTGTGTTTATTCACATGGACTGCTGGTCAGAGATGGGAGGATTGCTTCATGTCCTAGTTTTAGGTGATCCTGCCCATTATTTTATCTGGCAGCAAAAAAAAAAAAAAAAAAAAATCACACTTGCATGTTAATGCAATTTTCATGTGAGTGCAATGTGGTTTTTTTTCTATTTTTTTTTTTTCCCTATTGAAACAAGTCTATTTTATTTTTTCCATGTGCATGAAACACGCCTGTTGCAGAGATGCAATGTTTTTCAGGCAAAACGCATCGCACTCGCAGCAGAAAATGCAGTATTACAAGTACGACATTGGTCTGAGTTTCCTAGACTGATATTGTGCCCACCAGTATGAATACACCCTTGGTCTCCGGTGGAAATCACCCTTTTAAAGCCGCCTCATGTCTCATCAAATACTAAGGCTGCTTCAACCTTCTATGCTCTACTTTATGTAACACTTTATCGCATTGACTAATTATTTCTAATTACCAAAAATGTGTTTTTGTTCGTGTTTTTCAATGCAGGTCTGCGAATCCGTGAAACAAAGGAAGTATATGAAGGAGAGGTGACAGAATTAACCCCATGTGAGACTGAGAATCCAATGGGAGGCTACGGCAAAACGATCAGCCATGTGATTATAGGCCTAAAAACTGCCAAAGGAACCAAACAGTTAAAGGTGCGTCGACTTCATTGGTTAGTTAATGCCTTGTGCTAGAATGTATGGATGGCGGGTTGAAGTCCAGTCTTCCTCTGAAAGACTGCTTGCGACCATGCTTTACTTTCCCTGAAGCTACACTGCTGCTTCCACCACCACTATATACCATCATAATCTCCAATCACTATGAGGAGATGCAAGACACACAGAATAAAATAAAGCCATAAGAAGATTTGGCAGCAGCAGCTTGTTGACTGTTCCTAGAAAGCTGCAGCTGTAAAACTAAGTTTTAGGCCTTATGTCATGGCATAAATGGAATTTTAAAAAACGCGAGGGTCTCCCACAGGTGAGATCCACGCCCATAGGGAATCATTGGGCACCCGCAGGTAATTGAACACATGCGATGTCATTTTTTCCCCCCGGCATGTGGACCGCATGCCATTGTGCCATTTTTTTTCCCTGCATTAACTGCTTCCGCAGCTTCCATTGAAGCAGTCCGGATCTGCAGTACATACGCCGCTGTCACTGTATCCGTGCCGCGAAAAAGCAGAAGTTTAAAAAAAAAAAAAAAGTGTGCAAGGCGAATGCACGTTGCTGGGCAAAAGAAGCAAGTTCCGGTCACGACGGAGGGGAGACCCGCAGCGTCCGGACAGTTATGTATAATCGGTTTCTTGGCCTTATGTCTGCGGGTCAGGAGGGACCTGCTGCGGGATTCTGCATGGGGGATCCGTGCGGGCCCAAATTTCAACGTGGACATGAGGCCTTAAAATAGGTTAGAAAAATTTGAGAAAAACGTGGTTGCTTTCTTAAAGAAACAGCGCATTATTGTTCATGGCTTGTGTCTGGTATTCTAACTCAGCCCTGTTAAAGGGAATATATCACCTAGGTTTATTTGAACCAGGTAAACCTTTTCAATTTTTATCATCTGTACGTGACTGAGGGCGGCCATCTTGTCTGAGCTGGAGCTAATAGAATTTAGAGAGATGCTTAACAGCAGACTTATGGGACATACACAGTGGACAGCAGGGAAGAAATTGACTTCTATGGGATAGTGTTGTGGGCATGCTCTGTGACCTGTTTAGGGAGGGGAGGAGATCAGCTGTGACTGGTGGATCCTGTGGTTTTTATATAAATATATAATAGCAGATCTCACCTCTCGGTGGAATCCTGCCTGTGATGATAATGAGATGACAGCTGAGTTTTCTCTACATATCAGGAAGTGTCAGATTATTAGGCTCTGTAGTCAGTGTGAGAACTGCAGAGCGTTTTTTGTTTTTTTTTAAATATAGATGGTAACATTGAAAATAAGTCAATAAAAATTCACCAAAAACTCTTAACACGTTTAACATTAAAAGTCGGCACTTTCCCTTCAAGGGGGATACTTCTGATCTTGTAAAAAAAGTCAAGGTGTTTGGTATTGTTGTGTGTTGCTACTAATTTTGGTGGTTTGTGTTTGTTTCTATTCAGTTGGATCCTAGCATCTATGAAAGTTTACAGAAGGAGCGGGTGGAAGTTGGAGATGTCATCTACATTGAAGCAAACAGTGGCGCAGTAAAGGTAAGTGTGATTTCACAGATTTTACACCAGCAAATATGTATATGTAAGAGTGAATGCACACAGGCGGAAATTCCACAGCGAGATTTCCCGCAGAATTTCCAACCGTGCCCACTGCCATAGGATTGCATTGGTTTATGTAATCCTATGCAGACAGCCGCGTTTTGACCGTGTGGAAGAGAAGAGAAGATGCTGTAGGAGGTGAGCCATGGGTCACTGCAGAGGCACAGGTCGCATCTCGCAGCGGGAACAGACCTGGCTGTCTGCAGTCATCCTAATAGACCTAAATGACATCCATCCAAAGCAGGTTATACTAGAAACATTTTATTTGTTTATATCAGAAGGATTCAGTTCATGGCTCTTTCAAAAGGATTAAGAGGGCTTTTGCAGGTTGGAGTTTTTGCTATCAACATCAAGAAACAGAGTTCCCTTTTTTTGGTTACTTAAGCACTAAAAAGCTTTCAGCGAAACTGGGCAGTGGGCCCCCTTTGCCTGCTCTCAGCAGCCTGTCAGTCAGAGATTTGGCAGCCACACACACAGCACACCTGCTTCCCTTTTAGTAATGCTGATTCTGTCCCCATCCACAGAGGCAGGGCAGGTGTGACACCTATGCCACGGAATTTGACCTTGAAGCAGAGGAGTATGTGCCCTTGCCAAAGGGTGATGTTCACAAGAAGAAAGAGGTGATTCAGGACGTGACATTGCATGACCTGGATGTGGCGAATGCAAGACCTCAGGTAAGTTAAGGTTGTGGGAGCGCCTTCATGTTCAGAAGTTGTAGATATTGAGTCACTAAAGCACTTCCTGCTCTAGGACAAATTTTTATATGGATTGATTTTCACTTTCTGCATTATAAATATTGCTGCCTTTACCAGCTACAAAGTAAAAGTGTAACTGAATTTTACAAAATACACCAGGTTTTCATTACCTGCTCGTTTGCTGCTGATTTTCAGGTGGTCTTCCCCATTATTCTGTGGTTATTCTGTTTGCAATAGGCTATCAGGGAGTAGGTGCGTGTAGCAAGCCTAGCATTCTGCCAATTGTTCACTGTTCTGACTTTCTTACCCTTACTTCCCATTCTACATTGTGCTGTGTCTAGTTCAGTCAGCAGGAAGTTAGTTTCAGAATGCCCGTCGCTCTGCTTTCCCAGAACGATCAGGCATTTAGAAACAGTCCGGTGAAATGGTGGGTATACTCCTCTATATTGTGGATATCCTTATCACAGTATCTGCAGATCTGTCAGACTGCAGCCTCTGAGTGCAGGGAAGCTGTCTGTGAAGATGGCCCCGTCCCCTGTCTCTGTGTCCTTGTTACTAAGGAAGCTCTGTACCTAATGAGTGGTTTGCAGAGAAGCTGGAAGGGAGATCCCTGGTGGCAGCCACTTTAAACATGTTTTGCAAGGGTAAAGCAACAAAACTTCACATAACTGATGAGACTAAGACAAGCTAGTAGATGAGCAGAAGTTGTCTGAAAAGCTAGTGCCCATTTGAAGGCCTGTTCAGATGGCTGTATATTTGGACCATATGTTGCCCATGTATTCCACAGATGGCATACAACCACCATGATAGTCTCAGACTGTTCACACAAATGAGTAGAGCATGTAAAAGAATTGCTGCATGTCCTATTCTTGTCCTTTTTCACGCATGGAAATGGCACAAGCAATGTACAGGGTCTGAAAAGATCGGAGAGCGTGCCATCCCGTGCGAGTTTCTTTGATGCAACTCAAAGACTTTCAATTGGATATGGTGTAAAGATTATGGAAGGGTAAATTGTATAATTGCAGGTACAACACAAACAAAGTCAGCTAGTCCAGCAAATTAAATGTGACGGTGCACATAAGCCATAGCTGCGAGAAATAAGTAGCGGAAACATGCTTCAGCACTCAAACACATTTAAGATCTATATAAAATTGCACAACTGTTTATACTAACTGCAAAAAATACAAGACTCTTCGCACTAAGCACCTTGCGTTTTTAAGTGGTTAGTAATTGAAGATTGTAGCCATAGACACGAAATCTAAAGTACATTGTATCTACTAGCCCTGCTGGTAAATGTAATCTGTTATCGGCTGTTTCAGGCTAGGAACTATAGCAGTCTTCAGGAGGTTTACTGCAATAGGCAGGTCTCTGCGGTAACCTCCAGATGCCTTACTTGTACATAAATGTGATCAGCAGCTCATTTTACAACACCTTTTATAAGCTCTGACACTTTCAGTAGTTGTTGGCCTAATTCATTCAGCTGACAACTAGTTCTCTTGTCTACCTCAAACATGAATCCTCAGTGGTTCATTTGGTTTTCATGGGGAGAGGGAGGTAAGCTGCATCCAGACAGCCCTGGAACCAGCTTATCTCCATGAAGGAGAAAAGGATGGAGGCTTGAAATTCAGCACACCTGATCCTTCTATTTCCCCAACATTATCTGTTGAGGGAAAGTTGAGATATGTATGTGGGAGTCATCCGGCCTTGCTGAAATCAATGTGGACTTCCTATAGTCTAATGTGCATGGAGGGCTTTAGGTTTGAGGGCTTTTAACTTATTAACCAGCATTTCTTAGTATGTCATTAGTGTAGGATACATATGCGCTGCATGTCCATCAGGTAATGAAATCTTTATACTTTTATATTAAAGGGAGGACAAGACATTTTATCTATGATGGGTCAGCTGATGAAGCCAAAGAAGACTGAAATCACAGGTATGTGGCGTTACCTTTTATGATAAGGCTAAGGTTACGTGGTGACTTTGGCTGTGACACAGGATTTAAACCCAAAGATCGCTGTGTAGTCCTGTCATCTCCTAATCTAACGGAAGTGAATGCGGGTCACATTGTAACTTCCAAGTTGCCATGCTTGCGATCCACACTGCAAAAATTGCAACCTTATTAAACATTTAAAATTTTGCAATCTGCAGTTCGCGTCTGTGGCGATTTGCAGTGCAGCCTGTGTTGACGTCTGTTAGATTGGGAAATCTCGGGGCTACACTGCGAACTTTGGCCTTTCATTAACTCAGCTACAGTGGGAGTTGTATGAGTAGATGGAATTGCTCTTTTGTCCACCATAATAGGACATATGTTTTGCAGTGGAAGAATATGGCATTTCTTTTATTTATTCCCCAGATAAACTGAGAGGTGAAATCAACAAGGTGGTGAACAAATACATTGACCAAGGCATTGCTGAGCTGGTGCCTGGAGTGCTGTTCATCGATGAAGTTCACATGCTGGATATCGAGTGTTTTACTTATCTCCACCGAGCTCTGGAATCCTCTCTCGCCCCCATTGTCATCTTTGCTACTAACCGAGGCAACTGCGTCATTAGGTACTAAAATGTTCTTCATAGGATGTTACAGGCTGTGAATCCCACCGCCATATTGCGCTCCCCACCATGTGAAAGCTCCATGGATGCAAGATGTTTTCATATGAAAACAGCCTTGCATCACTTTGGGGATGCAGGGTTCCTCCGGCGCGACTGTCACAGCCGAGGCAGAGGACTGTGAAGTTCTTCCATTGCTTTCAATGGGGTCGGTGCTACTGCCGCTGGCCCCATTAAAAGCAATGGGGCTGTGATGAGAGCTTACACAGCCAGATAGAACATGCCGTGATTTGTTTCTCGCATCGCGGTGCCATGCAGGAAATCATTGCTCAGGTGTATGACTTCATTCAAAAGAAGGGTTCATATTTGTGTGTCTCGCACAAATCTCGCGCAACTTTTCTCGGCTATGTGAAACCGGCCTGAGCAACTATCACTCCTGTGTAAAAGCACCAGAGCAATCATCGCTGGGATGACTGTCGGGTATATCTAAGCCCAACAATCTACCCGTGTAAAAGAACTTTGATTTTCTTACTTCTTTGCATAGCAATTTAGTTTAACCCAAGACCTAATCCAGTGATTGATTACAGGGGCACTGAAGATGTGGTTTCCCCTCATGGGATTCCTCTGGATCTCTTGGACAGAGTGATGATTATTCGCACTATGCTGTACACACCACAGGAAATGAAGCAGGTGAGATATGATTGACATAGACTTATGATGGAACCTTATTTCCTCTAGGTTCGGGCAGTTGTGTAAGGGTATGTTCACACGCGGCAGATCTAATGCACAAATTTCTGTGACTGAAAAATACATCTGGCAAAAAAATCGAAACCCAAAGTTGCTTTCAGTGCAATGACTACATTCAGGAAGAACTGAGGATTCAGCCTTCCTAACCTGAAAAATGACCACAATTCATTTCTAATAGACCAAATTTTTATGCACCTCCCACCCTGAAAAAACGTGGCCTCTTATAGAATCCCATTTAACACAAATTGTGGATTGGAAGGCATATCTAGTGACATTCCATAAATATTTTTCTTTTTCGGAACTGCCACCTATACTTTCAGTCCAAGCATCTCTCTCCGCATGGAAAGAATGTCTAACAAAAAACATGGAATCACAAAACAATCAGAAAACTTCTATCCCCTTTTCAGCATTAAATCATGTAAGCCATAACCTTTCCACTGAAGCATGGTCCTGCTCTGGAATCAAATCGGTCATTGACTTTTATCACCACGACCAACTTATACCTTTTTCACTTTTACAAGAAAGATATGAAGTTCCCTCATCAGAATTCTACACCTTTATCCAAATCGGGGAATTTCTCCGCTCCCACCCAGATACACATGGCCACATACCAATGTTCTTGGGGAACCAGATACTGAGCCCCACCAATACATGTTCCTGGAGAGAACTGGGCACTTCCTAAAATGCAAAAGAGACCTTGCGAGCCAGTTCTCTATTAGGGATTGGTAAATCGCTATAAACTGGGCTATTAAATCCACAGCATGCGCTTCCCACCATGAACGATATTTTAAATTACTAGTAAGGTGGTACTACACCCTGGATAGACTTGCACATCTCTTTACTGACACCTCACCTTTATGCTGGAAAGGCTGCAGGCATAGGGGCACGCTCTTACATATCTCTTGGAGCTGCCCACTTATTTATAGTCTATGGGGTTCAGTGTTCCGTCTCCTGAATTTACTCTCCCCTTCACCCCAAATTAAAAGTAGTCCGTGCCTGGCCCTTCTGCTGCTTGGCATACACAGCCTCCGACTGAATTTCAGGACTATCACATGCCATGTTCTTCATGCTTCCAGTCTTACGCTAGCACAAAACTGGAAAAGCAATAGAATATCTTCCATAGACGATATCATACTGATTTCAAACAACTGTCTAGACGCCTTCAATGACAAATGGAACATATGGCTTAACCATTATACTCCGTTAATCTAAAAACTCTACCCTTCCCTTTATACTGCCTGCCCTCAATACCGTAAGTCTCAATAACTATCAAAATGGTACACTGGGTAAATGTTGTTTCTTGTTTCAAATGTTAATAATGTTATTAATAAAATAATCTGAACATTACAGGCTACCATTAAACTTTTATGTAAAAAATCTTCATACTCGGACTGTCTGCAGTATAAGGCTTGATTCACATGGGCGTATTTTTCATTAGTATTTTGTGAGCCAAAATAAGGAGCGGGTCCAAAATACGCAAGAAATGTAAATCTTTCCATTATACTTTTCTCTCCACTTCTGGTTTTGGCTCACAAAATACTGATGAAAAATACGCCCGTGTGAAAGAGCCCTAAGAATGTAATCTATCCTTTGTACTTAATACTGATGTCCACAACCAGAATTACACCTTTATGTTGTTGAAAATACCAATAGAAATCATCGGAAAGAAAAATCTACTTTATACATTTAATTGGGGATGTTTAAGAACAGATGCAGACAAATCTGCTGCTTGTGAATATGCCCACAGGCATTTATTATCCTGTATAATTTAAACTGAACGATGAGCTATCTCAATGGAGAGGGGCGGGGGGGCGAGAGGAGAGAAATCTCCTGCACTGCCCCGCCCCCCTGCTGGCCGCTCTGTGAGCAAGACAGCTCTGCTAGCTCCCGTGCAGGGGCACGGGAGTGAGGAAACACAGGGGCGAGTGTCGGGCATCGTTGGCCAGACACTTGTCCCGTGTAAATGGACCTTTAGTTTTGCAAAACCACTAAACTGATTGTGATGGATTGTTGAAATCCGCATGTCTGCTAATGGAGGCTGTTGCCTGCACCATAGGCAGTTTAGGAAGGGGGCTGGATTGGTTCCCTTTTTAAGTGGCTCCAGTGGTTAACTCTAAATGGTTAAAGCAAGAGCATTTGGATTCAGATCAGTAAATGAATTTCAAGAGTTGATGTTCGTTCACCATTTCTCAAATGGCTTGTCTGTAAAGTTTCTAGAGCGTTCACACGCCGTCTACTTGTTGTGCATTCCCAGTTTTAATTTAAGCAGGCGCCTCCTGCTATCTTGTTTACAGAGCTGCCAAAGTGAAAAATACCTGTATTATGAGACTTGCTATCTCAGCAGTACAACACACAATACCATTATCCAGACTCTTCCCCTTATCACTCAGCAGTGAGAACTGGCTCCTTGGCGCACTGTGCCAGCTCTATGCCTATGTGCAGCTCCTTGTCACTGTATCTTACAATATTAGGAACATCATCAGTTTGGCACAAGACCCTGCATCGCTTATCAGTGGTTAATAAAGAGTCACTATAAATTACAAGGTATTATGTTAATTAAACCACTTTGACAACATAAACGCTAAAGTACATCTTAAGGTGACCCTCGATTCACATAGTAAAACTGAGAAAGGCAGCAATTGTAGGTACAATTATAAAATGTACTTAACTGAAAGTTATAAGGCAGCAAAGCGATTTCCCCTATCCCCTTGTGATACCAACCATACAGGATAGAGCCCATATTGCATGGGGTGCATTCACACCACGATCTGCCATGTACGTCTGAGTAGTTATACATCAGTAGGATCTCCCAAAGGATGCCTTTGACATATGCCACTATAGGCATACTGTGGTATATGGTGGCCATAGTAGGCTTCCATGTTAAATAAAGTACATAACATGGTATAACCCCCTCTCTCTTCCTTTTATGGAATAGTATCAACTAAGCTATGCTGCACTATGCTATTCTGTACTGACCTTCTTTTTTTTTTTTTTTTTCTATTGGATAACATGGCTTCTAATTTTGGTCTCTTGTTTCCTGATTCAGATTATCAAGATCCGTGCACAGACTGAAGGGATTAACATTAGTGAGGAAGCATTAAATCACTTGGGAGAGATCGGCACCAAGACAACATTAAGGTAAATGATGGGGAAGCTCTGCTGGTCATTCTTCTCATCGGAGAGAGGGCACTAAAGGACGGACTAGCTGAGTAACGTCCAAGGTGGACCTCACAGCTCAGGTAGATAGATGTCAGCTGTCAGGCATTTCAGCAGCACAGGTGCATTACCCACCACATCTGATGATACTGGAGGCACCGAGTAATTCTTTATATTCAGGAAATAGTCGCGAACGTCTTGGCTCCTGTTGAAATGGCGTTATTTTCTTTCTCCTACCTTTTTTATAAACCTAATGTTTCCTGCTGCTGCAGTCTTAGAAGCTGCTGCTTTCCAATTTTTTTACAATCTAAGAAGTTCTTTTAAGCCGGAGTTCATGATCATTCATGAAATAAATGTCTTGTCTCTTAAAGACAGCACCTATCCATTGCCTTTTGGGGTATACGGAGGTTATGCCTTTATGTAAATGGCCAGCATGTAATGTTTTGTTTTCCCTACAATGCCCTCATGATGCCAAGAGATACAAAGCTGTGGCAAGCAATGGACTAGACACTATTTAACATGCAGAGACAATCCCTTTCTAAACACCTAATAGTGGCTTCCATGTGGCAAAAAAATATACCACAGACCAATCCGCCACGTGTTTTATATGCAAATTTTGATGTGGTTTTGCCTTTTTTCATGCTTGATAAAAGTTGCAACTCTGCAGCAAAATAGCATCCAAATCCGTATGGAAGACATGCAAATTTATTTGTGACCTATTTTTATGCCACGTGTGAATTCACAAATGCAATATAAAAGTATTGCAGTATATTGTACCAGCAATCAAGTGATTGCAAGTTAAAAGGGTTAGAAAAACGATGATTGATCACTTAGCTCTGTTATTAGCTGCAGCCCCTCTGATGTCCCATGAACCAGATGGGAATGCAGCTGTAATTAGAGATCTTACTGGAAGACTGAGCACTGTCACGGGTCACAATCAGTGAACGGAGAGGTGAGAGTATATGACAATTTAACTCAATTTGGAAGGGGTTGCAGTGAAGTGGTACAACTCGGACAACCCCTACAAGTGATCAAAAAGCTCTATGTACAGCGAATATAATACCAATAACCCCTGCAAAAAAAGCCCTCATATAGCACCATAGATGCAAAAAGAAAGTTATGGTTCTCCAAATATGGCAGTAAAAAAAACTGACAATGTGTTTTTTAATTTAATTTTATTTTTTTAAATCTCCCTAATCATACTGACCCACAAAATGTCGTGAATGCCTTATAGACAAACGTCAAAGCACAATGGTGATATTTCTCCACCCCCCCACCCCCACTTTAGCTCTACTTGTTTTATGTAACTAGACTTCACTTCACCTCTGTGCCCTGGCAGGTACTCCGTACAGCTGCTGACGCCGGCCAACCTCCTCGCCAAAATAAACAGCAAAGACAGCATCGAAAAAGAACATGTGGAGGAAATCAATGAACTCTTCTACGATGCAAAATCTTCTGCTAAGATATTGGCTGAGCAACAAGAGAAGTACATGAAATGAGCAACCGAGAAATACAGCTGCATCTTAATTCTTCCTCCAACTCTGATACTGAATTGTTTGATGAATGGAAACTACACCCGGGGTGCCCGCTCGCTATGGCTCCCATCCCTGTGCTGCAGATTGTGAACGTTGTGGAGTATATTTAATTTGTAATATTTCTGCTAAAAATATTTTATATGGAAACCTAAAGAAAAGTTTTTTGTTTCTTTTATTCCTTTAACCCTTCCTGCCCGCAAAATGCTATATATTTATAATATTGATGGTGTGGGCTAAGCAGCTGCTTCCACGGCATCCGCAGTGGTAGTCAGGTGTGGCTGACAAACTGTGTGTCTTGCCTCAATGATCCCAGTCGTTACAACAGTCAGCACTGAGCAGTGCATTGAAGGTGTTATGTAAGTGGTTAATGGGGAGGGAGTGTCCTCTGTCACATCCTTGACCCTCTGCAATGCAATCAAGGAGTACTGATGGGTTGCCATGGCTAGTAGTACAAGTGGGAAGGAGATGATACACTGCACTACTGAAGTCTTCATGGCATTGTATATTAAGATCCCCTTCAGAGACTTAATAACAAAATTCAAGTGAAAAACAACAAACAACTTTTTTTGTGCACACATCCCTTTTTATTTTTTGGAAAAAAGGGTAAAAAAAAAAAAAAAAGTTGCGCGTGTAGCATTACCACATCTGTACAATAAATTAAACACTTACTTTTATTCACTGTTTGAATGGGGGGAAAAGGGGGAAATGCTGTCTCTCCAGAAACGCACACATAATGTGATAAAAAAAAATCACATTTTATACCCCACAATGGTACAAATAAAAAGTGTAGCTCCTCACTTAGTAAAGCAAGTCTCTGGAAAAATAATGTTCTTTGAATGCAGTGATGTCAGAACTAAATTTTCCCAAAACGTGTCATTGTGCAAAAGTAGAAAAAGCTAAAAGAAGGAAAAAAATGTATGGTATCCTTGTAAGCATACCAACCAGCAGAAAAAAAATCATGTAGTTTCTGCTGCTTGTGAAATACGAAATAAAGTTGTGATTTTTGAAAAGTGGAGATAAACCCCAAAGATTGCCATGTCCTTGAGGGGGTTAAACGTCCATCCCCCATTATCTGCACAGTAAATGTAATGAGAAGATGACTGGTGGCAGTGGCCACTTTAAAACATACAAAGTAGCCTACGGCTGGCAGGTGAGTGTAACGAATGAGAGATGGGACGCGAGTAATGCTTTCCAGAGTTTGTTATTCCCCGCCACTTGCGCAATTATCAAATCCATCTTTGCACTGAAGTTTTTACAACCAAATTGCCAAGGCTGGTAAGAAGCTTTCCGATTCATTATGTGTAGGAAGCAGGGCCCTGCCGAAAAAGGACATATTAGTTACATCTTATCAGCCTGACACCTAATCTAGCAACAATTACAGCAGACACATAGATTCTGCAATTTCAATTTCAGTGAAGTAAAAAAAAAAAAATGTTAAGATGGTTGTGCGGGAGATTGAAGCAGCCTTTGAGGTTTCCATACAGTAAGTGCGAGCAAGGCTTTAGGAGGTGCAGCTGCAAAATATAGAATGGTCATATATTCTCCATTTTACTGTCTGTGGAAAATACATTGACTTCTGGCTCCAGAGGCGGCAGGAGAATAGGGGGTAGGATCGTTACTGCTTTCTTACTGTCTTCATCCCAGATCTGCATGTGATTTAAATGTGTACAGAGTAATTAGAGATTATTTAAGAGGGATCCTTTTAGGGCCCATACCCACTTGTGTTTGTTTTTTCCTCCATTGTAAAAGCTGCAACGTTTCAATCTTTAACAAGATCTTTGTCAAGCATATTGAAACAATGTCGACAGCTCTTAACTCATTTCAATGAATGAAAAACGTTCAATGTAAATGCAACCAATGATAAACAGCACAAATAAAGCGTTTAAAGTACTAAAGCAAGAAGGCAGTGAAGAAGCCCTTAAAAATTCTGTAAAAACCAGATAAAAGCAGTAAGGATGAGGACAAAGAGACTTATTGCCAAAGAGGGTAAAACTAACCCTAAACTGTTCTTCAATTCTATTAGTACAAGTATTAATACTGAAAGTTTTGGCCCTTTTAATAAATAATGTAGAAAAACAAACAGCTGAGGAGGCGAAAACAAATCTATTAAATACCGTATATACCGGCGTATAAGGCGACGGGGCGTATAAGACGACCCCCCCAACTGTCACCTTATACGCCGGTATACAGTGGAGAAAAAAAAATAAATTCATTACTCACCTCCCACGGCGTTCTGTCGCGCTCCGGCAGGATGTCGCTCGCTCCGGCAGGCTGTCGCTCGCTCCTCGTCCCCGGCGCAGCATAGCTTTCTGAATGCGGGGCTTGAAATCCCCGCTTCCAGAAAGCTAATACACACGCCGGCAGCCATGACATCATTGAATGGCTGTGATTGGCTAAAGCACACGTGGCTTCAGCCAATCACACTATTCAATGACCTCATTGAATGGGTGTGATTGCTAACACGTGCGCCTTCAGCCAATCACAGCCATTCAATGATGTCATTGAATAGTGTGATTGGCTGAAGCCACGTGTGCTTTAGCCAATCACAGCCATTCAATGCTGTCATGGCTGCCGGCGTGTGTATTAGCTTTCTGGAAGCGGGGATTTCAAGCCCCGCATTCAGAAAGCTATGCTGTGCCGGGGACGAGGAGCAAGCGACAGCCTGCCGGAGCGAGTGACAGCCTGCCGGAGCGCGACAGAACGCTGTGGGAGGTGAGTAATAAATTTTTTTTTTTTACACTTTTTTTTTTTTTTTTTTGTCTTACCGGCGCATAAGACGACCCCCGACTGCAGAGCAGATTTTTCGGGGTTCAAAAGTCGTCTTATACGCCGGTATATACGGTAGTGGTTTTCTTCAGTGTATTCAGAGGCAAATGAAATGTCATATGAGATGGAGAGTGATAATGTAAACTCTCCACTAAAGCTCACTAGTCTAACCCAGGAAGAAGTGCAGAGCTGTCTAAAAAGATAAATAGACAAATCACCGGGTCTCAATGGCATACACCCCTGGGCTCTAAGGGAATTAAGTATGTGATACACAGACCTTTTTTTTTTTTTTTTCCCTCATAGTTAAGGACTCTACAGTGACAGGGTTTGTTCTACTGAATTGGTGTATAGCCAATGTGGTGTCAATATTCTAAAATTGAACCTGGAATGTACAGGCCGAAAAGTCTTAAGGCCCTTTTACACAAGACTATCATCCTTCTCCTGTGGCGTTTTAATTGTCCTGTCTAACAGCATGCATTCTCATCCAGTCATGCACTTTTAGGCCTCCTGCCCACGACCCTGACGGACTCCGCCAGTAGAATATCGCAGCAGAGTCTATGACAGCGCCCCCATCCCAAAGACCCCATACTCTCCTCTCTGGATCCGCTGTACGCGTCCTGCCTGGCAGTGCGGGATGTTGCAGGGGGTGGGGACCTGTATTCATGCGATACTTCCGCTGCGCTACAGTGAAAGTATAGCGTGAAGGCCAGCTTCCATTGACTACAATGGAAGCCGGACGCGCATATTCCCGCGGCAATTAGAGCATGCTGCGATTTCTTTCCGCAGCGTGAACACTGAAACGTGGCAGAAATCCGGCTGTGGACATTAGCCCTTACGAAGCTTAAAATCCGAATGACAGATCAGTCAGTGTAAACAGCAGTTGTTCAATCCTGAACGGCAGCTACTTACAGTGAATGGAGAGGGGCGAAGGGGGAGAAAACTCCCCTCCAGCCGTGCTGCAGAGCAAGCATCACAGGGCCCAGTGTCAGGAAAACGTTATGTATAAAAGGGCCCTTAGGCTGGGCTAACACGAACAGGTCAGATTTCACATGCTGATATCTGTAACAGAAGACCTGTGATACATCATGGAAAGTAATTGCGAATTGTTGTGAATACACACAATATACAGCATATTGTCCACCCAGGAGAAAGATCTTTCCAGACAGCATTTCTAGCTATTTTCCTATGAAGTAGCAAGTGTTTCTACCGTTCATACGCAATGTTAATTGCATATGGGCAATGGAACACTCGCATCCATTAACTTCAATGGAGGCCCTGTGTGCTGAATCTGCGCCAAAATAGAGCATGCTCTGATTTTTCTTCTGATCACGGAATCTGCAATTCCTACCTGCATGTCTGAGTCAACCAGCGAAATTTCATGCATGTCAATGCCTGCATATTACTGAGCATTGTCCAGGAGCATGCTGCTTGCGGATTCTGCAATTCAAATATGCCCGTGTGAGCATGGCCTAACTTCCATTGTGGCTAAAATGTTTGAAGGGTTTCTAATGGATGCTATCCTGGAGAACCTCAGGAAAATAGCTGTATAACTCCATATCAGATGCATTTGGAAAGCGAGAAACATTCCTGCGCGCAGGGTAACCTGAGAAGGGAACACCTTGTCAAAAAGGCCATACGTGGGTATGGTCAAGTGCAGTAAATCATGAAATGAGGTGTGATGTCTTGAAAAAAATTGAGTTTTATCGAACAGGACAAACTAGTGCAACACATTTCGGAGCTCTCACGGCTCCTTTCTCAAGCACAATGCGATCCGTCGGACGCTGATCCTGTATCAGCTGGGTTTGTGAGAGATCGCTCCTGTCAAACCAACCTAAGTTCTAGACTGGGCTGGGGAAAGCCACTGGATCTTGTGCATCTGGACTTTTCCAAAACATTTGATGATATGCTGTATAAAAGGTTGATATATAAAATGAGAATGCTGCTTCTGGGCAAAAATGTGGGTAAGTAACTGGTCAGTGATAGAAAGCAGAGGGAGGTTATAAATGGTACATACTCTGACTGGGTCACCATTACTAGTGAGGTACCACAGGGGTCAGTACTGGAGGAGTCACCATCACTAGTGGGGCAGTATTGGAAGGCGCATCATTACTAGTGTGGTACCACAGGGGGCAGTATTGGACTTGATTCTTTTTAATATATTTATTAATGACCTGGTAAGAAGGATTTGCAGTAAAATATCAATATTTGTAGATGACAAAACTATGTAAAGTAATGAACTCGAGAGAACGCAAGGAGCTTGCAAGAGGATCAGAATAATTGGGGGGGGGGGGTTACAGAAAAATGGTAAATGAGGTGTCAGGGAAATTTCTGCGTACAGCACCAATCAGGCCCACCCCAATGCCCCGCTGCCGGCGGTAAAGAAGAGACACCACACACGGAGGTCTGGTATAGTTCCTCACACGGGGACATGACTGTGCACTTTATTACAGATTACATGGGATCTTATACCCTTTGGTCTCATCACCAGGAATGGGTGATGGTCTCATTGGCTCAAATTCACCGCATAATCATATATGTTAAGTCCGGATTTCCGGCTGAGGCACTGATAGTCATATACATAGTTAAACAGTCATTATCTTGATACGGCGCCTCTGGGAAAACAGCCAAGCACGCGGCCTTTGTGTTCGGTTCTGTATCATCTCTGAATTTCTGGACACATCTCTCTCAGCCTTGCAAACTTTTGGAATATCTGATGTAAGGCGACATATAAGTTTTTCTCATTTTAACTTTGAATTGAACTTGCATACAGGTATAAAAGCATAAAAAACATATGGCAATATATACATATACCCTCACAAACCCCTCTAAAAACTTATATAGAGATCAAGCACCAGACCTTGCACTCTTCCTTGGTCGCCTCTCCCTTGCGTCAGGGTTTCCCCACTGCCCATAAGTCCCTACTCCTAGGAGGGGGGATCCCTACCTCACCTCAGAAGGAGGCCATGGATTCCCTGGGCTCATTTCCGGGCATCCATACCCTCTATCTGTACAAGGTAACACCCCACAGGGTGCGCCCTCGCCGGAACCTAAGGTCTTCTGCACTATCCCTAGGCAAATGGGAATTCCACTGACAGTCCGTCTTAGGAGATCGAGGCAGGCGCAGTACTAGTACATTTCTCCATTCTTCTGGTAACGTACGTGCTTGGCATTATCGGAACTGGCTCTTCATCTTTTTCAAACAAGGGAAACGTTGGTGTCGCATTGTCCAGTCCCTTACTCATACTCTTTTTGATCAAAGGGATAATACACGTACAGGAAGTTACGTACCCTACCTCTTTCTGCTAAAATAATATCCAGGGCCATTGTATTTTGTAACGTCATGGATGCAGTGGGCCCTAACTGGTCAGCTAACCCTTGCAAAGCATGCCTGGTGTAGTTTACAAACCTCTGCTGATTGTAATAGATATAATCCATCCAATCTACATTATTATTAACAGTGACAATAGCAAATAAGGACTCAAAACCTGCTTTAACCTGATCTCTAGAATTAAATTCATCTGGCACCCCCCTTGGCACTCCTATTGCATCTATGTATACATATGAATCAAAGTTACCACCTGGAGTGTCAACTTCTCCCTTAGCACAATGCGGTGTTAGATTCTCACCCTCAGTGTTGTCTTCATATTGCACATTTGATTGTATTAATTTGTTCTGATCCCTGAAACAGGGGGCTAGTGTACAATAGTCAAAGGTGTATGTTAGAGGAATTGTACCACAATGTCACTGTGACATCCGCTTCCGCCAAGGTCCCCAACCCTGCCCATAGCATGTAAAGGATATGCAGGATCATGAGTTTTTTCAGTGCGAAGTGTGGATCCAAGTGGACTTTCTTTCGAGCTTGACTGCAGTTGGGGTGGTGAACAGCATCTGGTAGGGACCTTCAAACCGGGTTTCTCTCTCAAACTTTTTTACATAGACCCTGTCACCTGGTTTCAGATTGTGACACTCGTCTGTAGGACCTGGGAGAAAAGCAGAGACTGCAGAATGCGTTACTGACAATTCCTTGGAGAGACCTATGACAAAATAACAAGAAAATCATTCCCCAAACTCAGCTACTGTGGCATGTACCCTCCTGGGAAAGAACTAATGGAAAACACTCAATTCAAGATTTGCCCGGTTTCTTTATTGCCTTTTGTATCTACTTTCCCACTACTCCGCGGATGGTAGGGTGTGTGAAAAGCCTGGGATATACCCAAAGCAGACATGATGTGTTGTATTATTTCACCTGTAAAGTTTGTACCTTTGTTTGACTCAATCATGTCCGGTACCCTGTATCTGCGGATTACCTCATGAGCTTCTGTGCGGTTACCTGCTTATTTACTTTGGTAACAGAATAGGTCTCCGACCTGAAAAGAAATCAACAACAACAAGCACATATTCATACTTCCCAATAAGTGGGAGCTGAATGTAGCCAATTTTCAATCCCTGAAATGGGTAGAGTGGCCCTGGCAAGTATTATATGGCAAATTTACTTCTGCCCTGTTGCTTTACGGCAAAGATCATGCAAAATTGGACAAATGATGCAGCAGCTACAGAAAACCCAGGAGCCACCCGTCCTTGTTCAAGCGTCGACATCATTGCTGCTTTGAGAGGTGCGTCTTTTCGTGCGTCAGCTGGGCCATCATGGGGCACAGGGACCGTGGTAGGCAAGTTCTGTTGACTGTTCACCATACGCCATCCTGTTTCTGCTGCTCCCATATTTAGTCCATTCGTCTTTTTCTTCCTTGCTGGCTTGTAACTGTAAAGTCTTTAGCATATCAAAGTCCAAAGTTTTTATCAAAGTCCAAAGCTTTTATCAAAGTCCAAAGTTATTGTTAAATTCTTCTTTTCTTCTTTTCTTTCACGGCATCAGGGCCGCTGCTTTTGCTGTGTGGTCTGTGATGGTGTTGCCTCTTGCTTCTTCGGTGTAGGAATTGGTGTGAGCTCTCCACTTTGTTAGGTAGTAGTAGAGCCTCCGTGAGACTCTGCACCGCTGCACCATTCTTAATTGGCTGTCCTGTTGAGGTAAAAAACTGTCTGGCCTTCCATGTTGGGCCGTAATCATGAGCTATGCCAAATGCATACCAGAAGTCAGTGTAAATGTTTGCCGTCTTACCCTCTGCCACTCTACACGCCTCAGTGAGGGCCTTCAGTTCCGCTTCTTGTACTGAGACATGCGGAGGCATTCTGCTTTTAGGACATCTTGTTGTGTGACCACTGCATATCTGGTGTGGAGTCGTCAATCACCCTTGGTACCATCTATAAAAAACAACTCAAAATATACATTGTTAACAAAGGCTTTCAGTAACTTATTAAAACTTAAATTTTCTTGTTGCATCAATGCTAGACAATCATGCTGGTATTCTATTTCAAAAAGATCAGAATCTTGTTGCAAAAATTTTTTAAAATGGCTGATTTGCAATACCTAGATCACCTATGCCTTCTCCTCCCCCCCTTTGAACCAGGGTACTCAATTGGAAGAAGAGTAACCGGGTTCCAGGTAGTACAACATTGGAAAAAGATTTGATGGATGCAGATAAGGCCTGTAAGATGTTAGCACCAATAACAGAGACATGAGTTACATCGGGGCAGAATAATCTACAAACACCTATTAATATTTGAAATGTGATATCCTTTAAGCAAATTCATTATTAATCTGATCCTGCCTGCAATGTCTTATCAAATTTGAGAGAGAAAAAAAACAAAAACTTTTACTAGCTGCTCAAGATTCTCACCCCCTCCCTTGTGGACAAGAGGTTACGTACTTTTACATCATCTAGCTCCACCCCCTCTATACTGGCCGCTTGCGTCTTTCTTCACACCTTCATTTAAGCTCCACAGTCTGCACGTCCACATCACAACCAAGTAAAGTCTTATGCATGGGGGGGGACACTTTTATCCCCAGTCAATATCTGCATCACACATTTTCACATTCATCACAGTCTGAACACGGGTCATTAACTCTCATCCATCCATGCGCTCAAGTCTGCCCCGTTACCCCCCATTGAAGGTGTACCAGTACATACAGATGCACAGACAAAAAAAGTTTGACAAACAAACATACATCAGTTGAAAAACATTGAGGTGAGTGCTATAATGTTATAAAGTACATGATTCTATTGAGATGAGATTGTGAATGAGCGCTATTTATGACAAATTATGTGAAAAAGTTTGCTGAGTGACTTAGACATTCTATCTTTCTTATTTACTGAAACTATTATATGCTATAATAAATGCTGATATATTTTAGAATGCGTGGGTATCTTTCAGCCCCCCTTCCTTTCCTCATTAAAAGCAAGCTCAGTTAACCATTTGTACATATATACATATATATACACACACACATACATCTGTATCTATCTTAAACAAATAATGTGTACATACTTAACTTTCTCTGACTGTCTCTCTGCTTCTCACTTCAGCACTTTCTAGCAAACCTTGGTCTTTCAAGGCACGCTTCTTGGTCCTAAAGATCTCCTCCCAGACACCATGCTGTAATCTACCGTGTGGGTCCATGTCACACATTTTCATAAGAGTTTTCTTACATTTTACAGATTGGGACCCTTGTCTCTCCTCCACCAATTCATCCACACGGCGGCGGCCCTTGAGGGGCTCTGTCTTCTTTAATAAGGTCTTACGCATATTAGAACAACAACAATAATAATAATAATAATAACACGCTCCATAGAGTGCATCCTTCTGACCCGAATTGTTAGCCCCTTATATACTGGCAAAACAACCGAAGGCATCTCCTTCTATGGAACCAGTCCCATAGAGTGCATCTCCTCCTCAGCTAAACCATCAACAACTAACTAAACTAAAACCGAGGGTCCCTTCTTCTATGGGACCTATCTCACAGAGTGCATCCCTCTCTGCTAAACCATCAACAACTAACTAAACTAAAACTGAGGGTCCCTTCTTCTGTAAGACGAAATGAAAAGAGAGAGAAAAAAAATTCTGCAGATACAACAAACAACCTCCACTATTGCTAAAACGCTACGGACTTCAAAGTACAAATAGACTACAGACTAGTTCCTGGGTGCGTGATTGGTGCGCTTATCACGGTCAGTGGTCCGTGACAGCAAACCCGAAGCCCACGAGTTACCGTGTAGAACTCTTAACCCAACCCGTCCGGTCACAAAACACAGATAGTCCCTCCTGCTGCAAGACTCTCAGTGTAAAACACAACATAAATATATGCCGGTCTTACCTGGAGTTCTGTGAGTTGATCAGGCTCGGTTTGCAGCAGGACGGCTTCCCCGTGGCGTGGATCCGGGTGGACTGCGCTGCACGGCTCCGGTTTTACCGCCCCACCTTTGGGCGCCATTTGTCAGGGAAATTTCTGCGTACAGCACCAATCAGGCCCACCCCAATGCCCTGCTGCCGGCGGTAAAGAAGAGACACCACACACGGAGGTCTGGCATAGTTCCTCACACGGGGACATAACTGCGCACTTTATTACAGATTACATGGGATCTTATACCCTTTGGTCTCATCACTAGGAATGGGTGATGGTCTCATTGGCTCAAATTCACCGCATAACAATATATGTTAAGTCTGGATTTCTGGCTGAGGCACTGATAGTCATATACGTAGTTAAACAGTCATTATCTTGATACGGCGCCTCTGGGAAAACAGCCAAGCACGCGGCCTTCGTGTTCGGTTCTGCATCATCTCTGAATTTCTGGACACATCTCTCTCAGCCTTGCAAACTTTTGGAATATCTGATGTAAGGCGACATATAAGTTTTTCTCATTTTAACTTTGAATAGAACTTGCATACAGGTATAAAAGCATAAAAAACATATGGCAATATATATATATATATATATATATATATATATATATATATATACCCTCACAGAGGTGTAACTGATAAATGTAAGGTTCTGCATATAGACAGAGGACATACATGTCACCATTACAGACTAAATAGGAAATACTGACATGGAAAAGGACTTGGGCATTTAAGTTAACTGTAAGCTTAACTGAAGCAACCAGTGTCAGGCAGCTGCTGCCAAAGCAAATAGGATCATGGGGTGCATCAAAAGAGGTCTAGGGGCACATGATGAGAACATTGTTCTTCCTCTTTACAAGTCACTGGTCAGACCACACATGAAATATTATGGACAGTTTGGGCATTAGTACTCAAGAAGCTGGCTACTAAATTAATAAACAGAATGCCCAGAATGCGAACTAGAATACCCAGAGAGGTTATGAAAATTGGGATTATTTATCTTAGAAAAAAGACATCTGTAGGGTGCTCTAATAACTGTATAGACCTATCTGGGGTCGGTACAGAGATCTCTCCCATCATCTATTTATACCCAGGAATATAATAAGGCGGCGCTGTCATAACTATGTATAAATATATCAGGGGTTAGTACAAATCGATCTTGCACCATCTATTTATACCCTGGACTGTAACAAGGGGGCGCTCCAATAGCTATGTATAGATATATCAGGGGTCAGTGCAGAGATCTGTCCCATCATCTATTTATACCCTTGACTGTAACAAGGGGGCCCTCTAATAACTGTATAGATATATTGGGACAGTACAGAGATCTCTCCCATCATCTATCTATACTCAAGACTGTTACAAAGAGGCGCTCTAATAACTATGTATAATATATCTGGGAACAATGCAGAGATCTCTCCCATTACCTATACCTAAGACTGTGACTGTAACAAGGGGGTGCTCTCTATATCTAGAGGAAATAAGGTTCTACACAACATTGAAGGGGGTTCTTAACTGTAAAAGCAGTGAGACTATGGAACTCTCTGCCTGATGATGTGGTCATGACAAATCCAATAAGAGGGGTCTGGACGCCTTTCTTGAGTGATACAATATTACATATTATATCACTGATTATTTCAGAAGGGTTGGTGATTCGGGGATTATGCTGATTGCCAGACTGGAGCCGAGAAGGAATTTTTTATCCCAATAAATGTGGAAAATTGGCTTCTACCCCATTGGAGGTTTTGCTTTCCTCTGTATTAACGTTGGGGGTAATAGGATGAACTGGATGGACATGTCTTTTTTTGCCTTACATACCATGTTACTATGATTGAATAATGAATCATTTGTTTTTCATTGATTGTTCATTTTACGTAGGCATAAAATTAGCTCATTCACTAATCATTCGTTTTAAATACCGATCGTTCAGTCCTTCTCATTCACTTATACAATGAATGTGAATGACTGAGCAATTTCTCATTTGAACAAACCAACAATGTATCTGCCTGTATAAATACAGGCTGCACAAGTGAACTTTGACATTGTTCGCTCCTTCAAACGAGTAATCAGCAGGTTTAAACGTACCTTTAGGCCTCCTGCAGATGGCCGGGTCAGATCCCGCTGCAGTGACCACCGCTGCTCACCTGCTACGCTGTCTACTCTGCTCCATCAGCCGTGACGTTTCTGTGCGGGCCTCTGCGAGTCTCACAGAAATAGAACATGTCGCCTTTTGTTTACTGTGCGAGTTTTCTGTTATCTAATGCACTCCTATGGCAGCAGGCACAAGCGGAAATTCTGCGGGAAATCCCAATGCGGATTTTATGCCCGTGTGCAGGGGGCCATAGTGTTTTTGACATTCTTTGAGCAGCATAGCAGTGTTTATAAACTTGACAATCCTTCTTGTGTGTGGTGCTGGTGTTGTTAGCAGTTTAGTCGTTCACAACTCTCGGCGATCCTAAAGGCTCCCTCCCTTCATGTTTTTCAGTTTTGCACTGCTTCTTTCAGTTTTGTGATATCCATGCCACTATCAGCTCTGACAGTATCAGCCATCGTGTTTGGCGGCTAGGTCCTCTCCTGCCACTGATCTGTCCAAGCATTATAGATTTTGCTAGCGACTCTGCTTGCATTACATGGCCAAAATGCGCAAGTCTGAGTCTGGTCATCTTGCCCTCCAGTGATATATCAGGTCTTACACGATTTGGAACTTCTCTGTTTGTTACTCTCGCCGTCCAGGGTATATGCAGCAGCTTTCGCCAGCACCTCAGCTCAAATGCATCAATCCTATCTTCTCCTATCAGCTTTTTTCGCAGTCCAGCTTTCACATCCATACATGGCTATGGGGATGATGGTTTGCACTATCCTGCGTTTAGTTGCTATACCGATATCCCTACTTTTCCAGATTTTGTCCATGTTTAGCACTGCGCTTCGCCCCAATGCTATCCTATGTTTTATCTCTGACATAGATTACCCAGCCTGGTCAATTTTTGAACCAAGAAATATGAATGTGTATATGTGTATACGTATGTAGGCTGTACTACTCGGATGCCTCCATCAAGCCAGTGATGCATCTACTTGTAGGACGATTCTCATTAGCCCTTGTATTGGGGGACATTACATTTGGTTCTAGTGGTTCAGTTGACAGGTAGTTCCACCATAAGCCTGTGTTCATCTTTTGCAGACTTGACAGAGTACCCATGCTGATTGCGCAGCAAACCTTCATAAAATAAGTGTCCTACTCAATTGAATAGGAACCTGTGCCACATGGCTTTTCTTAACACAGAGTTGTCCCTCTGAATTGAGCTAAATCACACATGGAGCTGCAGCTGTATATTTGAGGCTCAGTATGTTTTCTGCTGTGGCTCCTGTCAGATCCTCTTTGGCTTCTTCACTTCCAGGTGAACATGCCATAAAACACTCAAAATGCAGACAATTCTACCATTGTGATATACACACTCAGACTCTTGAGTCTACCCCAACCAGGGCAAACAGATGATTTTGCTAGGGTTTATGTAATACACAGTGGACAGTCAGATCATTGGCTCTATGTGTAATACCAGAGTCTGCAAGAATGGGAGCTGATTGTACGGAGCGGCGATCTGTTCTGATACAGAGAGGGTACCCGACCAAGAGACCCTCCTTCATTATGTCCATTAGACATGTATAGTAATATCGCCAATTGTGGGAGTGCAGCAGTATATCCTTTCACCCCAAAATTTGAATCTCTGTACCATGAAGGGGCAGGGAAGTAGGGATCAAATGTTTGCTGTACAAGAATTGAAGGATTTATTCACTTTTGCTAATGCATCTAAAATGAAATTTTTATCAACTTTGTAAATTGCCTTAGGGCTCATGTCCATCTATGCATGCTCCAGTCCGCCAACACGAGCTATTTAGGACCTACTTTCTTTTGCCTCTGCTCATCCTGCACTTCTCCTGCTGTCTCCAGCTCCATCACTGGTATCACTAGCACTTTTTGGTCGCATATCCCTTAGTCCCAGAAATGATGTCCTTCAGAAGGCCCTGGGCTGCCATGACAACCACACAGTCCCTCGCGATCTCATCATGCATCATGCGGAGGCTGTTGAATTCTCTCGAAGGAGTTAAGGATATGGTAACATCCTGGACATAATTACAGAGAATTTCTTACTCAGGATAATGCAAATGTTGCTCAAAACAATTTTCTGCTGCAAATTTTTGCAAACGTAATTTGTCCATATACTGTACAGCTGCAAGAAAAGTAAGTGAACCTTTTGAAATTCCCTTGATTTCTGCATTGATAACAAATCAGACCCCATTTTATTAGTAATCTAAGGCTGCATTCACACAAGCAAAAGTGAGCTCATAATATGGACCAATGTCCTGGCTTATCAGTGGTTTGCTGCCCCGCCATCACAGCATCTTACATCCCTATGAAGCTGTGAGTCTGGGTCAGTAGATCTGCAGTCAGGCTGAGACACTTATCTGTAACACTAAACTGCACCCATATTATGCTTGTGTGAATGCGGCCTTAGGGCGTATATCGTCCATGGTTTCACGCCTGGCTGATATATGCTGCCCCTCTCTGCAAGGGGAGGAGATGGGATGGGCTAGGAGCTAGTGCACTGAGCTCCAGCCCCTTGCCACTGTTTGCAATGAGAGGGGGTGGGATGGGCGGAGCTCAGTTCCGCCCCTGTCCCGCCTCCTCTCATTGCAAACAGTGGCAGAGAGGGGGTGGGAGCTCAGTGCTCTAGCTCGCAGCCCATCCCATCTCCTCCCCTTGCAGAGAGGGGCAGCGTATATCGGCCAGGCTTAAAAAAACCCGACTGATACACACCTTTGAATAAGCCCCTGTCACAATTTTAGCCATTTCACGCGTTACCAGCTGCCACTAGTGCACGCGTTTTCCTGGCAATTGTTCGGCTACACTTGCAAGTCTAGGTACAACTAGGTGTTAACAGTGCTCATATAATAGCGCCCTAACAGTTGCCCCATTCATACTTTTTACTAAGCACATATACAGTACAGGGAGAAACAGTAAGTGAACCTCTGTGTTAAAGTCCCTTTCCAGTCCTAGACATAGAAAGATGGCCGCACTGCTTCTCTGACTAACCTGATGCACATTGTGTATTAGCATGCATTGGTAGTCTAAGCCACTACATGCTGTTTTTACTAGCCAGCACTGTTCATGTGGACAACACTAGTCAACCAAAGCAGATGTAGTGTCTTATACTAATGATGCATACTACTATACTGTGCGCATCTTTGTTTGGCTAGAGCTGGATGGTCGCTTTAATGACTTCTCCAAGAGCCAATTATCAAAATATGTTTCAGCTAGGCCGCTTTCACACAGCCGAGAAAAAAGCATGAGATTTGTGTGTTGCGAGACACACAAATTTCACACAAATATGAACCCCATTTTTTGAATGGGGTCATACACATGAGCGTTTTTCTTTTTTCCTGCATCGCGGTGCGGGAAAAAAAAATTGCAGCATGTCCTATGGTTGGGCATTCCCTTTGAAATGCCTCACCCATTGTTTTCAATGGGGCCGAGAAAAACATTGCACGACATGCGAGGTACACAAGACTACGAAACAAGGTTTTGCATTTCAAGCAATAGGGAACACTTGTTGATCCTCCGGCGCAGCTGATGTGAGGTATTTTTGACACAAAAATACGCGCGGTCCAATGTTCGGGCTCGCCCATGTGAAATTAGCCGTAAGGAAATGATATTGCAGTGCGGGTTTTTACGGGTGCTTTGCCCATTAAATAAAGGCACACAAAGACTAGTTACTGACAAATCTATTCTCAGAAAAGAATGGTTACTGTGAACCACACCTAGACGTGTTGGGGCTTATTCACATAAATGTATTTTTGGTCTGTGTATGCAACTGATCATACAGTGTCAAGTGCCAGAATCACCTATTCAAGTCAATGGTTGTACAAAAAAAATTGAGTTCCCTTCACTTTTTTTATTGGATGCAAAACAATTAGAAATAAAAAAAAACAGATGAGACATGGATCACACAAAGAAGTAAAAATGGAAACACGAAACATGCGGTTGTTACAAGGACATACACACCCATTTAAATCAGGCCATTTTTAATGCAAAATCTCATTAAAATGAGACCTTATTATGCCGGAAGCTGGATGCATATCAATTCCCAAATACAGATAGAGGACATTCAGAACTATTCTACTCTCCCCAAGAGTGTTGTGTTATATAATTGCAAAAGCACAATATGCAATCCTAAAAGAGGAAGAAAGAACCCAAGAGGAACAACAGAGGACCCACAGAAGTTTGCAGACACCTTTGGTCCTATTAGAGAAACTGACCAAGAATGGTGTTCAAGGAAAGACACTACCAAGGAAGCTGCTGCTGGCCAAAAATAACTTGGCAACCTGTCTCATGTCTGCTCAAGACTATTGGGATGACCCACAATGCTTCTGGGAAATGTTCTATAGAAGGAGGAAACAAAATTGGAAGTCTTTCATCACAAACACACAATATAAGGAAGAAGAACCCTGCACTCCCAACACCAAACCTCATCCAACTGTGAAACCTGGTGGAGTAGACATCATGGTTTGGGGCTGTGGCGAAGCAGGCCTCATGATTTGGTGGTATAGTGGAAAGGGCATCATGGTTTTTTTTATATCATGCAGGAGGCATGATTTGAAGCTATTGTGGAGAGGACATCATGGTTTGGGACTAAGGCATATGTGCATCATGATTTGATGCTATGGCGGAGGGGGCATCCTGATTTGGGGCTATGGTGGAAAGGGCAGCACATCATGATTTGGATATATGCATAGACGAATAGAGCCACAGGGCAGCAAAATTATGGTGCAAAAAGTCCAAACATCCATCGGATGATACAGCGACGCTTCGACTGCATACAGCAGTCTTTGTCAAGCTTGTATCTTTCGATTTTGAGTGAATCTTTTGGATGTTTGGACTTTTTGCACCATAATTTTGCTGTCCTGTGGCTCTATTCTTCTATGCATGATTTCTGTCGACATGGATCCAGTCCAGAACGGGGCGAGCAATATTTGTCACTGATTTGTGACTGGAACGGAGCGCTGCTGGATTGAAGACTTCTCTATGATTTGGATATATGGTGAAAAGGACATCATGGTTTGGGCCTAAAGCATAGGTGCATCGTGATTTGCTGCTATGGCAGAGGAAGTATCATGGTTTAGGGTTATGGAGAGGACATCATGATTTGGGGCTCTTTGCTCCTCAGGGCCTGTACACCTTGTAATCATTAATGCAACAACGATTTCTAAGGTGGATCAGAATATCTTAGGAACCTTTCACACAGGACAAAATATTTTGCAACAGTGTTGTGGAATATGCGCTCCTGCGAAATATTTAGCCCCAAAATCCGTACTGCTAACATGCAAATTTTGAGTTCTGGGACAGCATTTTTCATAATGCTGTTGGGGAATATTCCATCCTGTGTGAAAGGTCCTTTACAGGGGCATGTACAGGCCGTCCAGGACCCCAAGCTAAAGAGACATTGGGTAATGCAACAAGACAATGACTGAAAGCACAGAAGGAATGAGCTAAAGAAAGGTGGAGAGATGGAGGTGCTGTGACCTGCAGAGGGCTATGTATACGAGGCATCCCAGAAATACAGATGAACTGAAACCTATTTGCAAGGAGGAAGGGTCCAAAATTCCTCCTCAAAGTTGTGCAAATCTTATGTTATGTCCGTGGGGAGCCTCAGCGACATCCTAACAAAACCGCAACAACACACAGTATATACTAGGACAGATTACAACACTCCAGACAAAGAAAGAAAGAAGGAGAAACCTGTCCCCCACTAATCAGGGAACCTAAAAGCAGGGTGGGTGTTCTAAAAAGAACAACCCCACGATCTTCACCTAGGACCTGACTATCCCTGATTAGGTACCTGGAGAGATGCATAAAACACAGGACATGCCACTGTTCACACCTACATACAGAACAGGACTATTCACACCTCATGTCTGGCCACCTGCACAGACACACAGAGCAGCTCACTGTTCATACCAATAACACAAAACAGGAACCCCACTCAGAACTCTCAGGCATACTGATATTAAACAATAGCTAGTGCAAGGGTCCTCACACTAAGGGGAAAGAGTCAGACACCAAACTGTCATACAGGGAACAGTGTCAGGTATCACCCACCTGACAACACACATGACATCAGACGTTTGGCGGCCACACCGGTCAAAGGGAAGAGGAGAGGGAATCTGCATAAGATGCAGACAGGGAATATATCTGTCCAGACCGTCCTCAGGGAAGGTGAGAAAGACACTTTAGACTAAACATGCATAACACCCAGTTCTGTGAGGGAATAAGACAGAATGAATAAAATGACCAGCATCCTCTAACCAGAGGAGCTGGTATTTATATGCAGCAGACCAGTGGGAATTGGCTAGCTGGAGAACTCCACATCCAGCCAGCTAAAACATCCCACACGTGTGAATCTGTGCTGCTGGAAACCCATATAGAACAACAGATCCCACCAGCACAACCTGACATCTTACAGCTATATGAAAAGAATATCTGTGCTTAGTATAATCGAATGTATTAAGAAGACAATGAGAAAGCCAAATCAAAAACAAATGCAATGAAATGATTTCAGTCTGGCATCCAGTATTAGAGAAAGTCTTTTTATCCAGCACTGAACTGGTATTAGTGTATCTTGACGCCACCGGAAGCTAGGGGTTTGACAGGAGTTAAGCCTCTGTCACACCCCTAGCTCCCAATAGGGTCAACGTAGTAAGGTCCTGCCAGCACAGTGTGGATTGATTTCTGCATGCAGGACACGCACAAATCAATGCACAGTGTGCTGCTGCCTGTGTGTGCTGCATGCCGCCTGTCAATTCAGACATGCTTACCCCCCCCCCCCCCCCCGTGCAGCAGCTGAAGGCTCCCTGCTGTCCGTCCCCTGACTCCTCCGTATGGGCCGCCGACTTCGTGCTCCCTGTAGGGGGCCAACGAACTGCACTGTGTTGCACTGGCTGTCTCTGTGCTCAGTGGCCGCCACTCCCCCGGTGGCGCATGAGAAATTTGCTGCCACCTCTCTGCTGGGTCAGGGCGCCCGCCTATGTGCAGGGGCCCGACTGACAGCTGTGTCTGTCGGCGGCCGGCTCTCTCTTCTGCCTCACGGAAGCTCCCCTGCCGACACCTCAGTATACAGAGGCCGCCTCTCTTGTGGCATAAGGGCGGCCGTCACTGTGACCCCGGACGCCCGCTGCACTGATGACACATCCGAAGATGACGGCCGCCTCTGTGATATGTCATGGCGGCCGCGTCAGTGAGCCCTTCCGGCCGCTTCCCTCCTGCCAGCTGGGAAGCTAACTGCTATCCCTTCGGTGGCCCAGCCAGGCAACGCACTTGCACCACAGGCTGCTGTGAATTTTAGTGTGCTTCCAGGACTTGAATACTAACAAGCACTGCAGCCAATCACGTTGAGGGGGCGTCACCCCGTCAATCTTGACTCCACCAGGATTTTCTGGTGGGGTCAAGATATACTAATATCCACTGAACTGTGGAAATTCACTGGAACAAAAGTCAAAAGGAACCAATTAGCAAATTTTTCTAATCAAACTACTGACAGTACTTTGCTCTTACTTTGTAAGGACCTTTCTATGACCATCCAACAATATATCTGGTCCCATTGGTAAAGTTAAAGTCCCCTGTTGCAAGCACCGAGTCATGACAGACTCCTAGGGTGACGTTGCATCGTGACGTTTTCTCGGCAGACTGTTTTTGCGGGGCTGTTTGCCATTGCCTTTTCCAGTCATCTTTTACCCCCTAGCAAGCGGGGTACTCATTTTACTGACTTCGGAAGAAGTCAACCTTGAGCTAGCTACCTGAATTGAGCTAGCTGGATTAAAGGAATTTTATTCGTAATTTTTGTGACTTTGTTTTTTGACACATAAAGGCAGGACAGAATCCCGCTTTTCCCCCACTTTGGTAGAGAATCCTTAGAATTTATCATTAAGTAGAATGCCAACACAAATTCTGAACTCGGGGCCGCGGTTCTAGAGAAAATAATAAGACTATTACTTGTGACATAAAAGTATCCGCCGCCCTCTCCCGACTCCTTCCCCCCCCCCGTCCCTTTCATTCCGCCTGCGTACAGGTTTTACTTTGTGATCATAGTTTGGGCCGTGATGAAATGAACACATAAATAAGTATAATAAAGCGCCTTTCCAGAGCCGTCACGCTCAGCCAGCAGGGGGATCTCCAATATTGATGGTGCTGTCACTTGGCCGGTTTCAACTTTTTGATTAATGGTCTTCAAAAACTTTTCCCCGGTTCCCATCGGCTTCCTCATTACTTATGTATCTTTTCATCAGCAGGAATGGAGAAAGGGGGGGTGGGGAGCGAGGTAAAAATAAAAAGGTTGGCGGAGGGGGCGTTCTGCCTGACAGAACTGGATTATAAAAGGTAATAATTGCAGGTGGCGTAAGAAGACGGTATTTCTTCTTCCTTTAACATGTTGGTTGCCTGTCGCTCCACAACTCATCTACTCTTATCTAGACAGCTCCTCACCAACCAAGCGTCCAGGCCTATAGGCACCGTTCCCTGATGGGGTTAATCATATCTGCCTTGACTTGAACTTGAAGCTCTGAGTGGGTACAATTTCTCACGGCTAGACAGCACGATTAATTCCTGTTGCCCTCCAAGGGTCCTGCTGGAGCACGAAACGTCCAGCTGGCCCGAAGCTGATAAGATGTACCTTTTGATTCAGTCCTCCTTTGATTGGTCTTACTGTCACCCACAATAGCTTTCACCGTTTGGGACCTCTCCGCCTGACTGACTGATCTATCTATCTGCAGCCTTCTGTTCTCCATTACCGGCTACCCCACCTCCATCCTTCTCCGGCTTGTCTGCTGGCCCTTGGCATTCTACCTTCACCAACGGCGCACCTTGTCCATTCAAAACCCCAGTCTCCCTTCAGCAAGCCTCGTCGATCCAGCACCCCTCCCCCTTCCTTATTTCCCCTTCGCACCACATCTAATGGAAATCCACTGAAGTCTCGTCTTTAATAAAATACATCTGCCAGCGCTTCTCCCCGGCAGATAAAGGCCTGTCAGTGTTACTTTGCAATCCTTGGGCAGTTTGATTAATGGTGAAAAGCTAAAGCAAGATCGACTCCTGTTTTTTTCCCTTTTACAAGGGCTGTCAGCGTGGCCGAGGCTTCACAAAACACCCCGGCTAGACAACAATACAGTGCGAGGGAAAGGTTGGTGGGGGGCAGAGAGAAGGAGAGGAAGGAAGGGGGGCCTTCCGAGGACCCAAATCATATTAGCCTCATGACTAAATATAAATGACTCTAGGGCTATCAAGCCACTGTCAGGGGTGCTGGGGGTGGGGGAGCGAGGAAGGCGAGCGCAGGCACATTGTAATAACTAAATGCTAATAATAAATCATTGTTGAAGGGGACAAGGCTGATAATATTTGTGTTGCACTGGTCTGCTGCCACGCTTCTTGGAGAAGGCTGCGTGGTTTTAGGTGGAATGCATTTTAAGCCAGTTATTAATCTGTCAGTCACCTCCGCTGGTTGTCTCTTTCCTTATAATACGCTTCTTCCTCCATGTAGACGCAGCATTCAGTTTGTTACCAAATATGACTGCTGGACTATTGTTTCAGCATATCCGCATTGCTGGTAATTGCAATGTAAAAGGGTGTTAACTATTGATGGCCTATTCACAGTATAGGCTTTTAAAAGTAGATCAGTGGGGTTCTGCCACCCTGGACCCTTGCCAATCAGCTATTGACTAGTCTGGTACACTCATGCACCGAGCTGATTTCTGCAGGAAGCAAATAGCTCCATTCACACTGTGCTGGCCAGGCTTGGTTTTGCAGGACAAATTGAAGTGAATGGGAGAGCTGCAATAGCAAGCCTGTCCACTGCAGAGAGAACACAGCTGTCTGTTTATATATTATACTGTGTGTGTGTGGGGGGGGGGGGGGGGGGATGGGTATATTATTCTGGGTGGTGCAGTCTGGATGTGTATATTGGGTGTGCATTCTACAGTGCTGAGGACAGCACCAGCTGTCTAGGAGTGCCCAACCACAAATCTCACTCACTGGGCACATAAGTACACTAAAGTTCCAACATCTCCCGGGTATTGCATGCATCGCGAGACTCGAAAGTGAAGAAAGGTGTGTTCCATAACCAGGAAACGTTCACTCTCCTGATGGACGGGGCGAAAAAATCCTTCATTATAGTGTCACAAATATTATGGGAAAGGACAGTTAGTTAAGTATTATGATATAACAGTTTATGATACTATTAAATAAAATATAATAAAATAACAAACCCATGCTGGGACTCAAAAGTAAATATGGATCAACTATACCTCAAAGTTCAGGAGATCCATAAAGGTGCATTAACCCCTTAGTGATGAAACCTGTTTGCGCCTTAGTGACGGAGCAAAATTTTGGAAATCTGATATGTGTCACTTTAACATAGAATAACTCTGTAAAGGTTTTGCATATCCTAGTGATTCTAACATAATTTTTTTGCCACATATAGTACTTAATTTAGGTGGTAAAAATAGACTGTTAGAATTTTTGTATATTTATTAAAAGCGCCAAAATTGGGAACATTTTGAAAAATTATCATTTTTTCACATTTTCAATTGCAATATCTTAAATATGTGCAAACATACTGTACAAATCTAAATAAGATATATATTTCCATCTGTTTATTTTATTCTGGACGCACATTTGAAAAACTTTCATATTTTTTAAACCATTGATATTGATAATTTCATAATTTATAATTTATTAACATTGATTATCAATAGAGATGAGCGAGTATACTCGCTAAGGCTAACTACTCAAGCGAGAAGTGCCTTAGCCAAGTATCCTCCCACTCGTCTGTAAAGATTCGGCTGCCGGAGCGGGTGACAGGTGAGTTGCGGCAGTGAACAGGGGAGAGCGGGGGGGAGAGAGGGAGAGAGAGATCTTCCCTCCGATCCTCCCCGCTCTCCCCCGCCACTCCCCGCCCCCCGCCGGCCCCCGAATCTTTAGAGACGAGCGGGGGGATACTCGGCTAAGGCACTACTCGCTCGAGTAGTTAGCCTTAGCGAGTATACTCGCTCATCTCTAATTATCAACATTTTGAGGAATACTTTGTTTTCCTGCACCAAGCAAAGATTGCAAAGGCTCACAGGTGTCAGAATGAATGATACCCCCGCAAATGACCCCATTTTAAATACTACACCCCTTAATATATTCACTGAGGGGTGTCATGAGTATTTTTTCCGGAGTTAATGCAATTTAGAGGAGAAAAAATAAAATGTCATATTTTTGCAAATACATCATTTTAAAGGCAGCTTTTTTTTCTATAGTGCATATGAAAATTAGGATTTACACCCCAAAATGGATAGCCCTGTTAGTCCTGTGTTCAGAAACATACCCATTGTGGCCGTAATATTATGTCTGTATGCACAACGGGGCCCAAAATGAAAGGAGCAGCCGGAGGCTTTCAGAACGGAAATTTTGCTTGAAGGCAATTTAGGCCCCATAGCACACTTGTAGAGCCCTTGAGTGGCCAAAACGATAGATTCCATTTTGAAAACTAGGCCCTTTAAAGAATTCATCTAGTAGCCTACTGCATATTTTGACCCCACCGTTTTTGAAGGAATCTAAGCAAAGCAGAAAGAGAAAATTACGATTTTCATTGTTTGCCAATTGTGTCAATTTAAAAAGTTTTTTTGTACAGCACGCATATGAATGAAGACTTTCACCCCAAAATGGATACCCCTGTTTGTCCTGTGTTTAGAAACATAGCCATAGTACCCCCAATCTACTTATAGGACATATGGCTCGACCTATAATGGAGGGAACACCCATAGGATTTCAGGGCACAACTGAATAAATTCCAGGCCCCGTTGCGCTCTTGTGCGGAAATAAATGGAGTCCCTAAAAATAATGCAGGCTTGCGCAAAATTGTTTCCTGGCTCTGCTGTCTCCGTTACATCACCGCCGTCATCCCGCCAGAGGGAAACAGTATACATAATATTATACGCTGCCTACAGTATCTGTCTGCTGGGGGTAGTAGTCCTAATTAATACGCAGCTAAGCGTTTCAGCAGGCTTGCGCAAAATTGTTTCCTGGCTCTGCTGTCTCCGTTACATCACCGCCGTCATCCCGCCAGAGGGAAACAGTATACATAATATTATACGCTGCCTACAGTATCTGTCTGCTGTATCAGCTCAGCATTTTAAAAAAATAGAAGCAAAATACTTAAGGCCTACTACTGGCCTTTGGCCACTTGACTGCTTCTGCGCTGTGAATTCCACTAGCTCAGTCATACGCACCTACGTCTCACTACAGGCGTGCGCAGAATTATTTCCTGGCTCTGCTGTGCGTTCCGTAAGGGAAGTCAGCCTCCAACCACAGGCCAATAAGCGGCACATTTAATTACAGCGTTCTGTTTCTGCACTACTGGTAATACAGCATGCTGAGGGGTAGGGGTAGGCCTAGAGGACGTGGACGCGGGCGAGGACGCGGAGGCCCAAGTCAGGGTGTGGGCACAGGCCGAGCTCCTGATCCAGGTGTATCGCAGCCGACTGCTGCGGGATTAGGAGAGAGGCACGTTTCTGGCGTCCCCACATTCATCTCACAATTAATGGGTCCACGCGGTAGACCTTTATTAGAAAAGGAGCAGTGTGAGCAGGTCCTGTCGTGGATGGCAGAAAGTGCATCCAGCAATCTATCGACCACCCAGAATTCTGCGCTGTCCACTGCTGCAACTCTGAATCCTCTGGCTGATGCTCCTCCTTCCTCCCAGCCTCCTCACTCCATTACAACGACACATTCTGAGGAGCAGGCAGACTCCCAGGAACTGTTCTCGGGCCCCTGCCCAGAATGGGCAGCAATGGTTCCGAATCCTCTCTCACTGGAGGAGTTTGTCGTGACCGATGCCCAACCTTTGGAAAGTTCCCGGGGTCCAGGGGATGAGGCTGGGGACTTCCGGCAACTGTCTCAAGAGCTTTCAGTGGGTGAGGAGGACGATGACGATGAGACACAGTTGTCTATCACTCAGGTAGTAGTAATTGGAGTAAGTCCGAGGGAGGAGCGCACAGAGGATTCGGAGGAATAGCAGCAGGACGATGAGGTGACTGACCCCACCTGGTTTGCTACGCCTACTGAGGACAGGTCTTCAGAGGGGGAGGCAAGTGCAGCAGAAGGGCAGGTTGGAAGAGGCAGTGCGGTGGCCAGGGGTAGAGGCAGGGCCAGACGGAATAATCCACCAACTGTTTCCCAAAGCGCCCCCTCGCGCCATGCCACCCTGCAGAGGCCGAGGTGCTCAAAGGTCTGGCAGTTTTTCACTGAGAGTGCAGACGACCGACGAACAGTGGTGTGCAACCTTTGTCGCGCCAAGATCAGCCGGGGAGCCACCACCACCAGCCTCACCACCACCAGCATGCGCAGACATATGATGGCCAAGCACCCCACAAGGTGGGACGAAGGCCGTTCACCGCCTCCGGTGTGCACCGCTGCCTCTCCCCCTGTGCCCCAACCTGCCACTGAGATCCAACCCCCCTCTCAGGACACAGGCACTACCGTCTCCTGGCCTGCACCCACACCCTCAAGTCCGCTGACTTCGGCCCCATCCACCAATGTCTCTCAGTGCACCGTCCAGCCGTCGCTAGCGCAAGTGTTGGAGCGCAAGCGCAAGTACGCCGCCACGCACCCGCACGCTCAAGCGTTAAACGTGCACATAGCCAAATTTATCAGCCTGGAGATGATGCCGTATAGGGTTGTGGAAACGGAGGCTTTCAAAGGTATGATGGCGGCGGCGGCCCCTAGTATGATGGCGGCGGCGGTTCCTAGTCGCCACTACTTCCCGATGTGCCGTCCCAGCCCTGCACGACCACGTCTCCCGCAACATTGTACGCGCCCTCACCAACACGGTTACTGCCAAGGTCCACTTAACAACGGACACGTGGACAAGCACAGGCGGGCAGGGCCACTATATCTCCCTGACGGCACATTGGGTGAATTTAGTGGAGGCTGGGACAGAGTCAGAGCCTGGGACCGCTCATGTCCTACCCACCCCCAGAATTGCGGGCCCCAGCTCGGTGGTGGTATCTGCGGCGGTGTATGCTTCCTCCACTAAACCACCCTCCTCCTCCTCCTACGCAACCTCTGTCTCGCAATCAAGATGTGTCAGCAGCAGCACGTCGCCAGCAGTCGGTGTCGCGCGGCACGGCAGCACAGCGGTGGGCAAGCGTCAGCAGGCCGTGCTGAAACTACTCAGCTTAGGAGATAAGAGGCACACGGCCCACGAACTGCTGCAGGGTCTGACAGAGCAGACCGACCGCTGGCTTGCGCCGCTGAGCCTCCAACCGGGCATGGTCGTGTGTGACAACGGCCGTAACCTGGTGGCGGCTCTGCAGCTCGGCAGCCTCACGCACGTGCCATGCCAGGCCCACGTCTTTAATTTGGTGGTTCAGCGCTTTCTGAAAAGCTACCCACGCTTGTCAGACCTGCTCGGAAAGGTGCGCTGGCTCTGCGCACATTTCCGCAAGTCCCACACGGACACTACCACCCTGCGCACCCTGCAACATCGGTTTCATCTGCCAGTGCACCGACTGCTGTGCGACGTGCCCACACGGTGGAACTCTACGCTCCACATGTTGGCCAGGCTCTATGAGCAGCGTAGAGCTATAGTGGAATACCAACTCCAACATGGGCATCGCAGTGGGAGTCAGCCTCCTGAATTCTTTACAGAAGAGTGGGCCTGGTTGGCAGACATCTGCCAGGTCCTTGGAAACTTTGAGGAGTCTACCCAGATGGTGAGCGGCGATGCTGCAATCATTAGCATCACCATTCCTCTGCTATGCCTCTTGAGAAGTTCCCTGCAAAGCATAAAGGCAGACGCTTTGCGCTCGGAAACAGAGGCGGGGAAGACAGTATGTCGCTGAATAGTCAGAGCACCCTCCTGTCTATATCTCAGCGCGTTGAGGAGGAGGAGGAGGAGCATGAGGAGGATGAGGAGGAGGGGGAAGAGACAGCTTGGCCCACTGCTGAGGGTACCCATGCTGCTTGCCTGTCATCTTTCAGCGTGTATGGCCTGAGGAGGAGGAGGATCCTGAAAGTGATCATCCTAGTGAGGACAGCCATGTGTTGCGTACAGGTACCCTGGCACACATGGCTGACTTCATGTTAGGATGCCTTTCTCGTGACCCTCGCGTTACACGCATTCTGGCCACTACGGATTACTGGGTGTACACACTGCTCGACCCACGGTATAAGGAGAACCTTTCCACTCTCATACCCGAAGAGGAAAGGGGTTCGAGAGTGATGCTATACCACAGGACCCTGGCGGACAAACTGATGGTAAAATTCCCATCCGACAGCACTAGTGGCCGAAGGCGCAGTTCCGAGGGCCAGGTAGCAGGGGAGGCGCGGAGATCAGGCAGCATGTACAGCACAGGCAGGGGAACACTCTCTAAGGCCTTTGACAGCTTTCTGGCTCCCCAGCAAGACTGTGTCACCGCTCCCCAGTCAAGGCTGAGTCGGCGGGAGCACTGTAAAAGGATGGTGAGGGAGTACGTAGCCGATCGTACGACCGTCCTCCGTGACGCCCCTGCCGCCTACAACTACTGGGTGTCGAAGCTGGGCACGTGGCCTGAACTCGCGCTGTATGCCCTGGAGGTGCTTGCTTGTCCTGCGGCTAGCGTCTTGTCAGAGAGGGTGTTTAGTGCGGCTGGGGGAATCATCACAGATAAGCGTACCCGCCTGTCAACCGACAGTGCCGACAGGCTTACACTCATCAAGATGAACAAAGCCTGGATTTCCCCAGACTTCTCTTCTCCACCAGCGGACAGCAGCGATACCTAAACAATACATAGGCTGCACCCGCGGATGGAAGCATTGTTCTATATCACCATCAAAAACGTGGACCTTTTAGCTTCATCAATCTGTGTATAATATTCATCCTCCTCCTCCTGCTCCTCCTCCTGAAACCTCATGTAATCACGCCGAATGGGCAATTTTTCTTAGGCCCACAAGGCTCAGTCATATAATTTTTGTAAACAATTTTTATACGTTTCAATGCTCATTAAAGCGTTGAAACTTGCACCTGAACCAATTTTTATTTTAACTGGGCTGCCTCCAGGCCTAGTTACAAATTAAGCCACATTAACCAAAGCGATTAATGGGTTTCACCTGCCCTCTTGGTTGGGCATGGGCAATTTTTCTGACCTACATTAGTACTGTTGGTACACCAATTTTTTGGGGCCCTCGCCTACAGTGTAATCCAATAAATTTTTTGCCCACCTGCATTAAAGCTGACGTTACATCAGCTGTGCTGGGCACTGCAATGGGATATATTTATGTACCGCCGGTGGCTTCCTGGCACCCACCAATGCTGTCGGTCCACACGGAGTTGTAACTGCATGTGTCCACTTCTAAAGAACCCCAGTCTGACTGGGGCATGCAGTGTGGGCCGAAGCCCACCTGCATTTAACATGACATTACCTCAGCTGTGATGGGCAATGCAATGGGATATATTTATGTACCGCCGGTGGGTTCCAGGGAGCCACCCATGCTGTCGGTCCACACGGAGTTGTAACTGCATGTGTCCACTTCTAAAGAACCCCAGTCTGACTGGGGCATGCAGTGTGGGCCGAAGCCCACCTGCATTAAACATGACATTACCTCAGCTGTGATGGGCAATGCAATGGGATATATTTATGTACCGCCGGTGGGTTCCAGGGAGCCACCCATGCTGTCGGTCCACACGGAGTTGTAATTGCATGTGTCCACTTCTAAAGAACCCCAGTCTGACTGGGGCATGCAGTGTGGGCCGAAGCCCACCTGCATTAAACATGACATTACCTCAGCTGTGATGGGCAATGCAATGGGATATATTTATGTACCGCCGGTGGGTTCCAGGGAGCCACCCATGCTGTCGGTCCACACGGAGTTGTAACTGCATGTGTCCACTTCTAAAGAACCCCAGTCTGACTGGGGCATGCAGTGTGGGCCGAAGCCCACCTGCATTAAACATGACATTACCTCAGCTGTGCTGGGCAATGCAATGGGATTTATTTATGTATCGCCTGTGGCTTCCTGGGACCCTCCCATGCTGTCGGTCCACAGGGACTTCACAATAGGGAGTTGTACCTGCCTGTGTCTACTTATAAAGAACCCCAGTCTGACTGGGGCATGCAGTGTGGGCCGAAGCCCACCTGCATTAAACATGACATTACCTCAGCTGTGATGGGCAATGCAATGGGATATATTTATGTACCGCCGGTGGCTTCCTGGCACCCACCCATGCTGTCGGTCCACAGGGACTTCACAATAGGGAGTTGTACCTGCCTGTGTCTATGAATTAAAAACCCCGGTCAGGTTGGGGCATGCAGTGTGGGCAGAAGCCCACCTGCATTTAATCTGACGTTAGCTTTGCTGTCCAGGGCACTGCAATAGGATACATTTATGTACAGCCGGTGGGTTCCAGGGAGCCACCCATGCTGTGGCTGCACACGGAATTCCCATTGCGGAGTTGTACCTGCCTGTGACTATTTATAAAAAAACGTGGTCTGACTGGGGCATACAGACACCTTGTCAGAATGAATAGTGTGTGGCACATAGGTTCCCCATTGCTATGCCCATGTGTGCAGCTCCTGATGGCGGTGGCACAGGATTATATTTCTCATTGCTTCTGTACAGCATTGTGGGCTATCGCCCCGCCCCTTTTGTAGAGGGTCGCTGCCTAGCCGTGCCAACCCTCTGCAGTGTGTGCCTGCGGTTCCTCCTCATGGCAGACGTACTTATAAATAGACATGAGGGTGGTGTGGCATGAGGGCAGCTGAGGCTGCGCAGGGACATGTTGGTGTGCGCTGTGGACACTGGGTCGTGCAGGGGGGGATTGGGCAGCATGTAACCCAGGAGAAGTGGCAGCGGAGTGTCATGCAGGCAGTGATTGTGCTTTGTTGGAGGTAGTGTGGTGCTTAGCTAAGGTATGCATTGCTAATGAGGGCTTTTCAGAAGTAAAAATTGTTGGGAGGGGGGGGGGGCACTCTTGCCGCTATTGTGGCTTAATAGTGGGACCTGGGAACTTGAGATGCAGCCCAACATGTAGCCCCTCGCCTGCCCTATCTGTTGCTGTGTCGTTCCCATCACTTTCTTGAATTGCCCAGATTTTCACAAATGGAAACCTTAGCGAGCATCGGCGATATACAAAAATGCTCGGGTTGGCCATTGACTTCAATGGGGTTCGTTACGCGAAACGAACCCTCGAGCATCGCGAAAATTTCATCCCGAGTAACGAGCACCCGAGCATTTTGGTGCTCGCTCATCTCTAATCCCTACCCTCATACATTCGTTACACAAAAGACACCATTCTAAAACTCTATTTCCCATTCTAAACATATCAAAAAGTCCATTGTCTACAGGCAGGCCATCAGATACAATCGGATCTGCCCCAACCCAACAAACAGAGAAGAACATCGATACCATGTTAAAAGGACATTTTTAATCAGGGCTACCATCCCACCTCAGTTGGTGACCAAATCACCAGAGCCACCAAGATACCCAGAAATCAACTACTCCAATACACAGAGAAGGAAGGAAACGATCATGTACCTCTAGTAGGGACCTACAATTCACAGCTAGAGGTGCTAAGGAGAACTGCAAAAAAACTCCATCATACCCCACACAAGGATGACCGTTTAAAAAGCAATATTCCAGGACCCTCCCTTCTGTGTTACAAGCAGCCCGAAATTTGAGGAACTTTATAGTCAGGAGTGCATTGCCTTCTGACACACAAAAAGGAACCTATCCCTGCAATGTACGAAGCTGCAAGACCTGCTCACATGTACTGACCAAGGACAGCATACAAAATTCCCAACACACAACAGGAGTATAAGATCTCTGGGACAGTCACATATTCCAATTCCGATGTTGTGTACCAGATCCTGTGCAGTAAATGTCCCCTTTGTGTTGGAGAAACAGGACAAAAACTAAAAGCCGGGATGAGATCTCACTACCACACAATTAAAGAGAGAAAGAAAGAATTACCTGTAGCCAAGCAGTTTTCCAGTCACGGACACATTGAACACATGAAAGTTATTATACTTAAAGACGATTTCAAATCACAAAGGCATAGAAGAATTTGGGAGTACAAATTTATAATAACTTTTGAAACTTTCAACAGAGGGTTAAATTCTTCAAGAGGATTCATGGAATGGAAAGTATGAGAAATCTATAGCACAGATAACACTCTGATCTCGTGACCCCCCTAACACTAATTCAGAGACCATAAAACTTTTACACCTTTATCAGTGGACTATTTAAGTATTTATTTATTTCTCTACTCATCCTGTTGTGGTATTCTGTTAAGTGCAAATTAATCACATCCATGTATTTGGATCTATTTAATTATGCCTGAGGAAGAATCCTGAGAGGTTCGAAAGCTCTCTATAGTACCATGTATTTTTGTTAGCCATTAAAAGGTATCATATCTTCAAGATTACTTGGTTTCTCTTGCTGGGAACAATCACATGTTTCTTTCCATGAGGGGGACACACTACTGTGCTCATAATGAATTCATAATAACACTACTAAACTTTCTACTTACACATAAGTTTTTCATCTTTGACGGTAAATTCTTCCTCCAACAACAAGGTTCCCGCCATGGGCACGGTATGTGTACCAACTTACGCAAACTTATTTTTAGGTTGGTGGGAATCAACACGTCTTTATTGACGATCTTGAACAGTTCAATAACAACATCCAATATTGGGGACATTATATTGAGGACATCATCGTAATATGGAATGGAAATATTGAAGATGCGAATCTCTTTATGAAACATCTGAATTCCAATAAAACAGGAATGAAATTCACATATGATATGAGTCCATCCACAGCTAACTTCCTAAATTCCTTATATTAAAAATAACTGAGAGAGGTATCATTGAAACTGAGATATTTTGCAAAACTACTTCCACCAACATTTTTTTGGAATGGAGTAGTCATCATCCTCTGGCCCTTAAGAAAGGCATCCCGATGAGTCAGTACATTAGGGCAAGAAGAAAGTGTTTAAGTGACCAGGCATTTCAAAAAGAATACAACAATTTATTTACCAGATTTAAGAAACGTGGTTACCCCACAAAGGTATTAAAAAGAGTGTATAAAAGAGCAAAATCTGAGCCTAGGGAGAATTTCCTGAAAATACACAATACCTCTCCTAATGACAATATAAAAAGATGTATTGGGACTTTTGATAGCTATACCACCGAAATTAATAAGATACTTCATAAATACTGGCGCATTCTCCTGTCCGATCCGCACCTGAAGGATGTCATTCATAAACATCCTTCTGTCACCTATCGAAGAGGGGCAAATCTGAAGGAGCTTGTGGTAAGAAGTCATTTTCAATCTTCTGCTACCAAAAATACATCTAAACATGTCCCATGAACTGGATGCACCCCAGGTGGCCTATGCTCTCTTTGGCCATATATTATCAAGACCAAAAACTTCAAAAACCCTGTTGACAATAGAATATATCATATTCGTCAAATTATCAATTGTAGGAGTGAATGCATAATTTATATAGCTTGTTGCCCCTGTCCTAAAGAGTACGTGGGAAAGACCATACAAGAACTCTGAAACCATTTCTCCAAACATCAAAGCACTATAAGAACCAGTGTGGACACCCCGATTGCACGACATATTATTGAAAAACATGGGTGAAAAACTGATTTCCTGAGATTCATTGCTATTCGTCAGATTAAACTAAATGAACGTAAAGGAAACCTGGACATAAAACTTCTCAGAGAAGAAACGCAATGGATTTTTTGTCTACAGAGTAAGAGTTCTCTAGGTTTAAATGAAGATTTATCATTCTCAGCATGCATCCAAGCGAATTCCTAAAAAATCTACCATCTATTACCGTTCAATAATATATATATTTTTTTACATATTGTATACATTTCTATTTCTTATATAAAATGCATCTAGACAGCTTTTTATATACTAATGGGTTACATAATCAGGCACAAATTGCATACAATATCTCATGAGCGGATTTATAGAATAAATATAAATTAAAATATACAGTTTATAATAATACATGCAGAACGGATATATATATATAGTATCCGTACGGAAATAAAAGAAGAGCAACCATGAACCTTGTTTTTCGGCGTCATATTAAAAATTGTATACAATTACCTCTACTCTTTAAATACTTGAATATTGCCCGGACTGGCAAATGATGAGGAGACTATAGGAGGGCGGGGGTGCTGGGGGGTAAGGGTAGAGGAAAGAAAAGGAAGATAAAAGGAAGGAAGGGAGAGGAGAAGAAAAGGAAAGGAAAAAGAATGAAAAGAAAGAAGGAAGACAAAGAGAGAAAGAGCGAAGGACAAAAAGTTTTTTGAAGTTTATTTTACATTTCTCCCTCTCTCACCCACTATTTATAAAAAAGCTGTCAGTGCAGCGCCTCTTTCACTATAACCTACCTGAGCTCCCTTGATAAAGCCTTGTGGCGAAACATGTTGGGAGGGCATGTGTTATATGTTTTTTAGATTAAGTTTAGGGATGGCTCCATTATACAATATATGCTTATAGACAGCTAGGCAGTGAGAATAGGGCTGATCCCTCTACACTGTGACAGCCCTTAGATATTTGTAGACCGCTGTTAAGTCTCCTCTCAGCTTTCTTTTTGGCAAGCTAAATATTCCCAGATCCTTTAACCGTTCCTCATAGGACATGATTTGCAGACCGCTTACCATCTTGGGAACTCTTTTCTGAACTTGCTTCAGTTTGTTTGTCTTTTTTAAAGTGGGGTGCCCAGAACTGGACACAGTATTCCAGATGAGATCTGACTAAGGAAGAGTAGAGGGGGATAATGACCTCACGTGATCTAGACTCTATGTTTCTTTTAATACATCCCAGAATTGTGTTCGCCTTTTTGGCTGCTTCATCACATCGTTGACTAATGTTCAGTCTATGATCTATTAGTATACCCAAGTCTTTTTCACATGTGCTGCTTAGCCCAATTCCTCCCAGTCTGTATGTGTTTTTTTCATTTTTCTTGCCCAGATGTAGGACTTTGCATTTCTCCTTGTTCAATACCATTCTGTTAGTCGCCGCCCACTGTTCAAGCTTTTCTAGATCTTTTGGAATACTCTTCCTCTCTTCCCTAGTGTTAGCTATCCCTCCTAGCTTTGTGTCGTCCGCAAATTTGATCAGTTTCACATCAAATCCCTCCTCCAGATCATTTATAAAAATGTTGAACAACACTGGGCCTAAAACAGAGCCTTGTGGAAGCCCACTTGATACATTCTTCCACTTGGATGTGCAGCCACTTATGACCACTCTTTGAGTGCGATCACTCAGCCAGTTGTAAATCCACTTAACAGTTGCTTTGTCAATCCCATATTTGGTCATTTTTTCAATAAGTACGGTATGAGATACTTTGTCAAATGCTTTACTAAAGTCAAGATATACTATATGCACCTCATTTTCCTGATCAACCCAGTTGGTGATTCTGTCATAGAAGGAAATTAAATTAGTCCAGCATGACCTGTTTGTTACAAACCCATTCTGGCTCTGGTTAATCACTCCATTTTCATCCAAGTACTTGCATATATGCTGTTTAATAATTTGTTCAAAGATCTTTACCGATAGAAAAGTCAGGCTCACAGGCCTGTAGTATCCTGGATCCACCTTTTCCTTTCTTGAAGATAAGGACAACATTTGCCCTTTTCCAATCTTCTGGGGCTTCTCCTGTTCTCCAGGAATTTTCAAAGATTATGGCAAGTGGTTCAGCAATTACCTCCACTGCTTCCTATAGTATTCTAGGATGTAATTCATCTGGACCTCGAGACTTGAATTAATTTAAGTTAGCTAAGTGTCCCTTCCCCATCTCTCTGCTTATAGGTACCCTGCATTCTTTTATTCCCCAAATAGCACAGGGAAGTTTAGTTGATGTGCCATCTACTTACTGAGAGAAAACAGATACAAAATAGGAATTTAAAAGTTCGGCCTTCTCAAAATCATTCTTAACTAATTCACCATTTTCATCTTGTAAGCATCCAATAGCATCTTTGACTTTTCTTTTGCATTTGACATACCCCTCAAATCCTTTTTTTATTGCTTTTTGGCCTCTGTTGCAAGCCTCAATTCATTATTAGCTTTAGCTTTTCTGACACTTGCCCTACAGTTTCTGCAGATGGCATTATATTCTTCTTTAGATATTTCCACCTCTTTCCATGTGATAAACATATTTTTCTTTGTTTTTAACATGTGTGCAAGTTCTGTGTTCATCCATCCTGGTGTCTTTGAATCACTTTAATAGATGAGGTGTTGCGTCCTCCGGACGTGCAACCTCAAAAACATAAACAAAAGGCACAACTGTGCAAAAGGAAACAAAAACTAAGGGGAATTCTCTCCCTATCGTCCCCTAACCTGGGAGGGGCCCCTGCCCACTCGGCGAACTGACCGCTCTGACAAGTGCGAGCCCGCACGCGTGCCTGGGCCACTGACCAGTCCCTGTCAGGGAGCCCTAGCGCAAAAGAAAGGTAACAACAGAAAACCAAACAAAGCATAAAAGAACTTAGCTAGGAGCTTCAGCCAAGGTGTGTTCCTCCGTCGCTGTCCAAAGGTAACTGAAGGATTGACCAGCACAGGAGATCATATTGGCACTGCTTAAGTAGGAGCCAAGCTATTCAGCACCAGGTGCTGACTGACGTTACTCCTGCAACTACCACACCCCTCAGCTCCAGGAGAAGCAAGGGCACACCCAAAACCTGGTCTGGCCTGCAAGCAAAGTGCAGGCCTCAGAACGGCTGCCACATGAGGCCTGCACTCGTTCCTGGGACCTAAGTAATCCTACTTGGCCAACAATAATGGACAAAGCAAACCCCAAAAGGAAACACAAATGAAACACAACACTTAGCTGGTGATGAAGCCGCAGCACATGGAGCCGTCCTCTGTTCACGTCACAGTGGAGACCACGCTGTCCACGGGAGCCACTTACCACCTGCTGAAACAGCGAGCAACTGGCAAATCATAGCACTTTAGCTCAGTATCCAGCCCAGGTAAATAGCAAGCCAATTACCCACAGATGTGACCAAATTACATCACACCTACTGAGCTAGAAGGTGCAGAACCAAGTTTGAAAACCAGCACCGGACTTAAATAATCTGGCAGCAATCTCAGCACTGCTGCAACACAAGGCTACTTTTTTCCAGTTGGATGTGTAGCCATTTATGACCACTCTTTGAGTATGATCACTCAGCCAGTTGTGAATCCACCTAACAGTTGCCTTGTCTATTCCATATTTGGTCATTTTTTCAATGAGTATGTTATGAGATACCTTGTCAAATGTTGTACTAAAGTCAAGATATACTATATCAACTGCATTTTCCTAATCAACCCAGGCGGTGATTCTGTCAGAGAAGGAAATTAGATTCATCTGGCATGACTTGTTTGTTACAAACCCATGTTGGCTCTGGTAAATTATTCCATTCTCATCCAAGTACTTGCATAAATGCTGTTTAATAATCTGTTCTGAGATCTTTCCTGGTGTAGAAGTCAGACTCAGGCCGGCTGCACATGAACGGATTTGCATTGCCAAATCCATGTCCACATTGCAGATCCGCAGCAAATGGCATTTATTACATTCTATGTAAAAGTGCTTTTTCCTACACACTCGCTCAATCGAATTGCGATTTCAGCAAGCGGAGGAAAAATCACAGCATTTTCATGCGGTTTCCACATTGACAGCTTCCATTGAAATAAATGAAGATTGGGACATTTGCCCTGCTCCAATCTTCTGGGACTTCTCCTATTCTTCAGGAATTTTCACAAATTTCGGTAAGTGGTTCATCAATTACATCTTCTGCTTCCTTCAGTATCCTAGAATGTAATTCATCTAGACCTGGATTCATGTAAGTTAGCTAAGTGATCCCTCACCATATCTCTACTTATAGATAGCCTGCATTATTTTATTCCTTCAATAGCACAGGGAAGATCAGCTGATGCTACATTTACTTTCTGAGAGAAAACAGATACAAAATAGGAATTTAAAAGTTTGGCCTTCTCAACATTATTTTTAACCAATTCACAATTTTCCTTCTGTAAACATCCTATTGCATCTTTGATTTTTCTTTTGCTTTTGGCATACCCCAAAAATCTTTTTTTATTGCTTGTAGCTTTTTTGCAAGCCTCGATTCATTATTAGCTTTTCTGATACTTGCCCTACAGTTTTTGCAGACTGCATTATATTCTTCTTTAGATATTCCCCCCTCTTTCCATTTAATAAACATATTTCCTTCCTTTTTAGAGTGTGTACATTCATCCTGTTCTTTTTATATGCTTCCCATTTTTCCTTCTTTTAGGGATTGTTAATGATTGAGATTCTCAAAGCACATTTTGCAATATTTCCTAACCTTCTTGAAAATTTCTGTTTTTAAGAACATCCAACCATTGGATTCTTCCTACCATCTTTCTGAGTCTTGAAGTCTGAGTCTTCTTAGGTCTTCTTCCCCTAGTTATCTGAAATTCAAGCATAGCATGATCACTGCCTCCTAAGTTTCCAGCCACCCTTACTTTCTCAAACAATTCCTCCCTGTTGGTAAGATATATAGTCCAATATAGCAGATCTTCTTGTTTTTTTTTTTACCTTCTGGAAGATAAAGTTGTCAGCAAGGACGGATAAGAATTTATTGGACCCATTACTTTTGCCTGAGAGAGATTTCCAACAAATGTCTGGATAGGTAAAACCTTCCATGAGCACTATGTTGTACTTTTTTTGAAAACCTGTCAATCTGATGTAGAAAGAGTTCATCTGTGTCTTCTGTTTGTCCAGACGGCTAATAGTAAATGCCTACAATAGTGTCCTTTCTGTTCTTTCTTTGTATTCTTACCCAAACAGCTTCTACACAACTATCATTCTCTGAAGCTTGAATCGCTGTGGAGATGATGCTTTCCTAATATACAATGCATTACCTCCTCCCCTTTTACTAGGTGTGTTTCTTATATTGTATCATTTTACCAAATTTCCAAGATGCCTATCACATCATATTTCTCTTCCTGTTTTAGGAGCTCCAATTCCCCTTGTTCGTTTACCATGCTCTGCGCATTTGTGTAGAAACATTTTAGTTTGTGATTGATGTCTCTTGCTCCTCTACTTTCTGTCTGAATTTTTTGTCTTTGTACTTTTTTCACTTCTAATAGTAAGTTTCTCAAATGTATTCACTAGCTGTATATTTTTGCCTGGCCTTACATAGAATCATAGAATGGTAGGGTTGGAAGGGACCTCCAAGGTCATCTGGTCCAACCCCCTGCTTAGTGCAGGATTCAATAAATCATCCCAGACAGATATTTGTCCCGCCTTTGTTTGAACACTTCCATTAAAGGAGAACTCCCCACCTCCTGTGGTATCCTATTCCATTTATTGATCACCCTCACTGTCAGAAAGTTTTTTCTAATATCCAATTTGTGTCTTCTCACTTTCAGTTTCATGCCATTGCTTTTAGTCTTGTGCAAATGAGAATAGGGCTGAACCCTCTGCAGTGTGACAGCCCTTCGAATATTTGTAGACAACTATAAAGTCTCTTCTCAGCCTTCTTTTTGGCAAGCTAAACATTCCCATATCCTTTAACTGTTCCTCATAGGACATGATTTGCATATTGCTCGCCATTTTGGTAACTCTTCTCTGAATAGGTCCAGTTTTGTCTATGTCTTTTTTAAAGTCAGGTGCCCATAATTGGACATAATATTCCAGATGAGGTTTGACTAAGGAAGAGTAGAGGGGGATAATTACCTTACGTGATTTAGACTCTATGTTTCTCTTAATACATCCCAGAATTGAGTCTATGATCTATTAGTATACCCAAGTCTTTTTCACATGTGCTGCTTAGCCCAATTCCTATCATTCTGTATGTGCTTTTTTTATTTTTCTTCCCGAGATGTAGGACTTTGCATTTCTCCTTGTTAAAAACCATTCTGTGCACAGCCGCCCAATGTTCAAGCTTTTCTAGATCTTTTTGAATACTTTCCCTCTCTTCCCTAGTGTTAGCTATCCCTCCTAACTTTGTGTCATCAGCAAATTTGATCAGTTTCCCATCAATTCTCTCCTCCAGATCATTTATAAAAATGTTGAACAACACTGGGCCTAGGACAGAGCCTTGTGATACCCCACTTGATACATTCTTCCACTTGGATATGCAGCCACTTATGACCACTCTTTAAGTACAATCACTCAGCCAGTTGTGAACCTACCTAACAGTTGCCTTGTCAATTCCATATTCGGTCATTTTTTCAATAAGTACTGTATAAGAAACTTTGTCAAATGCTTTAGTAAAGTCAAGATACACTATATCCACTACATTTTACTGATCAACCCAGTCGGTGATTTTGTCATAGAAGGAAATTAGATTAATCTGGCATGACTTGTTTGTTACAAACCCATGTTGGCTCTGGTTAATTACTCTATTTTTATTCAAGTACTTGCATACATGCTGTTTAATAATTTGTTCAAAGATCTTTCCTGGTATAGAATCTGACCCGCTTGTGTGCTGTCGGCCTAAGGCTGGTTTCATACAGACCAGTCGAATTCCACATGCGTGAGCCCACAGTGGAATTCAGCCCTGTCCCCGCCCTGCGACCGCGTGTACCTTGTATAGTTTCCCACTAATGACTTTTACCATCTATCTACATAAAATGTACTAAATGTCTTACCGCTGTGGGTCGGAGCACTGGGACACCAGTGCTAATACCTGTGTGCCCAGAATTCCCTATGTGAGAGGAGCATTGATACACATGTGTGACCACCTCTCCATTCACTTCTATGGGACAGAGGGAAATTGAAGCACTCTTTTCCTCCATCCATAGAAGTGAATGGAGCGGTGGTCATGCGTGTACACCACCACACCATTTTATATGGTGCATTCAGGGTGTGCAAATCTCTGGTTCGCTGAGGGTCACAGCAGTGAGACCCCCAGTTATGACGCGAGTACCCGTAACTAGAGATGAGCGAACGTGCTCGGCCCCGCCCCTTTTTCGCCCGAATACCGCGATTTTCGAGTACTTACGTACTCGGGCGAAAAAATTCGGGGGGCGCCGTGGCGGCGTGGGGGGTTGCGGCGGGGAGTGGGGGGGAGAGGGAGAGAGAGAGGGCTCCCCCCTGTTCCCCGCTGCTACCCCCCGCACCGCCGCGCCTCTCCCCGCCCCCCGGCGCCCCCCGAATCTTTACGCGCGAGTACTGAAGTACTCGAAAATGGCGGTACTCGGGTGCGTAAGTACTCATTACGAGTACGTTCGCTCATCTCTACCCGTAACCTATCTGTGGGTTGGACGGCTTCCATTGACTTCAGTGGATATGTGTGTGTGGAGTACGCGTCAAAATATATTATGCTGCGATTTTATTCCCGCGAGTGGAAATCGTAATCGCTATCCGTGCATGTGGATGGACATGCGAATGTTCTATTGTCTGAATTTGTGCAGAATACCGTGGATTGTCCGCGCGGGTGATGACCGTGGATTAAGCAATTCAAACCTGGTTGTGTGAGACCGGAATAAGACCCCTGGATTTGTCCCCCGATGTGATCTTTATCTGCGGACCTTTCCCGGTAGGGCCCAGGAAATGTAAAATCTCCTTGCTCCCGGCTACCAAAGGTAGCTGAGAGCCTGCAGCAGGGATCGGAGGCCTCGTTGTGCAGTCCCTGGTAACGTGATCTCCATTATTCAATGGTATAAAAAGGTACCGATCTACCTTAGGCCGGTCTCACACTACCAGATAGGAATTGCAGATTCTGCATGCGTTTGATCCGCAATCAAATGCATTGTATTACACAATTCTGCTCACTTTAGCAGGTCAGAATTATGTAATCCACTCTCAGTCAACCGTGGATGCCCGCGACATAGAGCCCATTGTGTTCTATGGTCGCGGATATACCCGCAGCCCATATATAATTACATTACGTATGGGCTGCGGATAAATATAAACAAACAAAAAAAGTGTACTGCTCATGACCGACTGCGTGAGCATGCAGTTATGCGCAGTATATTATGTGGCTATACGCAGGGCCACAGCCAGGCTCATAGCTGGGATCCACTGCGGATTCCACATACAGCCGTGTGAGCCCGGCATTATGCAGATCGCTGCCTGTAATGCCTACATAATTTAAAAGAATTCCAGGGAACGCTTATTCTCTTGTAGTACAAGAAGCAGCTTGTTGAGCGCCTTCTGTGTGAGACCGCTGCACCTCAGCAAGCTTACGAGTCTTAGGAGGTAAGAAGGTTCCCAGGGCATTGCTTTTTACACCCCATCCCTGTCACTGAGGTCAAGAAATACTTCCCCCACCCCCTCCAAAAAAAAATAAAAGTGTCAGGATTGCAGCAAGCATGGATGGAGGAGGGATACCTGGTTTTATTGTCCCATGTGCCTATCCCAACCAGGTCTCTGTAAGTACCCCTCTTTTCAGACATACAACGCAGTTTTACAGTATTACTTTTATCTAAGATTTAGGGAATGCCAAAGGGGAGGGGGTGATATTTTTTTTCTGCACAAGTGTGCAGTGGGGCCTGGAATTTATTCAGTTGGGCCCTGAAAGCCAAGGGGTCTTCCCTCCATTACAGGCCTAGCTGTGTGTCCTGTAAGCAGATTGGGGCTGCAATGGGTATGTTTCTGAACACAGGGCTAACAGAGGGATCCATTTTGGGCTGCAAATCTTTATTCATATGTATGCTGTACAAAAAAAACTGTTTTTAAAATGACACAATAGCCAAAAAAATGAAAATCAGAATTTTTTCCTTCTGCTTTGCTTAGATTCATTCAGAAACTGTGGTGTCAAAATATGCAGAACACTCCTAGATGAATTCATCAAAAGAGTCTAGTTTTCAAATTGGGGTCATTTGTGGGGTTCCTCTATTGTTTTGGCAGCTCAAGGGCTCTACAAGTGGGCAATGGGGCCTTTTAGGCAAAAGCTGCGTTCTGAAAGCCATCCGCTGCTCCTTTCATTTTGGGCCCTGTTGTGCATAGAGACATAATATTAGGGCCACAACGGGTATGTTTCTGAACACGGGACAAACGGGGGAATCCATTTTAGGGTACAAGTCTTCATTCATATGTATGCTGTACAAACAAGGCTGTTTTTAAAGTGACACAACTGCCAAAAAAAAATCGTAATGTTTACCGTCAGCTTTGCTCAGATTAATAAAAAAACTGTGGGGTCAAAATATGCAGTACTCCCTTAAATGAATTCATTAAGGGGTCTAGTTTTTGAATTGGGATCATTTGTGGGCGTTCTTTAGCATTTTGGAAGCTCAAGAGCTCTACAAGTGTGCTATAGGGTCTAAAACACCTTCAAGCAAAATCTCTGTTCTGAAAACCACTGGCTGCTCCTTTCGGTTTGGGCCCCGTTGTGCATACATAATATTAGGGCCACAATGGGTATGTTTCCGAACACAGGACAAACAGTGGTATCCATTTTGGGGTGCAAATCCTCATTTTCATGTGCACTATAGAAAAAAAAATTGTCTTCAAAAATTTTATTTTTTTCTCCTCTAAATTTCAGTAACTCCTAAAAAAAACGTGGCGTCAAAATACTCAGGACCCCCCCTCAGTGAATATACTAAGGGGTGTATTTTTTAAAATAGGATCATGTGTGGGGGTATCTTTCATTCTGATATCTGTGAGTCTTTGCAATCTTGGCTTGGTGTAGGAAAACAAAATGTTCCTTAAAATGCTATTAAGTAATGTTAAATTTGTACGTCTCCTAAGTGGTTAAAAAAAAAACTAACGTTTTTCAAATGTGCTTCCAGAACAAAGTAAACAAATGAAATATATGTTTGCACATATTTGACATATTGCAACTGAAAATGTAAAAAAATAATAAATTTTAATAAATATACACAAACTCTATTGTTCTATTTTTACCACCTAAATGAATTAGAATATGTAGCGAAAAAACTATGTCTGAATTACTTGGATATGCAAAACCTCTACGGAGTTATTCTATGTTAAAGTCACATGTCTGATTCTGAAAATTTGGCCTGGTCATTAAGGCTTAAACAGGCTTGGTCACTAAGGGGTTAAGCTGCAGCCAGGACCCCCTTAAGTTTTACTGCAGGCTTCATCTTACATCCACTGCTGGCCTGTGCGCTAACAGCTTCGGAGCAGTTCTGTAAAATGCCTTCTCTGACCTCCATTCATCACCTGCAGGTGGCCTATAACGTCCAACCGAACAACCTTTAACTGCATGATAACATTAGAAATGATTTAGGAGGAGGCGGCCGGCGGAGGCTGCCTGTCACTGCTGTAAATATATTCTGTAATAGAAAACTTCAGCACAAACTGTGTAGGTCACCGGAAGCCAGCGCAGCACACGCTCCATATTACCACACATTCTTTATGAGGGGTCTCAGTTCAGCTCTGACTGCACAACTGTCTAAATATTGGGGGACAAGAGCGTGGAGTTTGGTGTGCTTAAGGGAACACTACATAATTGTTATATAGCCTAGTATTAGTTTCCATAAATGTAGCTAATTAGCCGGTTATATACATTATCAGGCTATTGGAGGTCTTGCTGCTATGTTGCCCTCATCTAATCAAAATACTAATGACCACCTGTCCATGAGTGACTTTGTGAATTACATGCTCTACCCCTGATCATATGACGATGACATCATTAAAAAGGTACTTAAACTTAAAATTTGCAGAGCCTAACAGCAGCCATGTGCTGATCACATGACGTCACCGCAATGTGATAAGTCACCAGGGCAGTGTCCTTGAGTGAGTTAGTTACATGCTCCGCCCTTAATCACATAACGGTGATGTCATCACAGGTCCTTCTTTCCTGTGCAGATTAGGGGCAAACTACATCCCCTACAAACCCTCGCAATCTCAGTTGCTATTGAATACTAACAGCCACCTGTCTGTATGTGAGTGACTGTGTGAGTTACATGTCAAGATGCCACAATCATGGGATCAGTCACCGGGGGTCTGAGCTCCGCCCCTGATCACATGACGGTGATGTCATCAGAGGTCCTTCACTTTACTAAAAACCTACAAAGTTGAACAGCAGCCGTGTGCTTACAGCACCTGTGATGATGTCACCACCATGTGATCAGTAACCTATGTGAGAGGAGTCCGCGGTCACATGACCAGGAGGTGATTAGTGTGTGCAGGACTCTGCTGTGCTGCTTGTGATCCCTGTTGTATGGCATGAAAAATGTATGTAGCAGAGCTGTATGTGTGTGACGTGCATGTACCAGAGCTGTGTGATGTGCATGTAGCAGAGTGTGCTGCGAGGGAGAAACGGCATGGGGTATCATTCCTATGTTGTCACCCTTCCTAGCAACCAGGATGCTCGGTTTTGCCTGATCTGCCTCCCTGGACTGTGAGGTATGGACTGCGCGGGTAACGTCATTACGTCATTGCACGGCATAGCAACCAGGACACTCGGCAGTACAGTGATCGTGCGGTATCCATTACTGTAACACCAGTAAGGACATGATGTAAGGATAGGGTTGATGTGTGGAGGACTATGTAGTTAGAATAAGAGACAGTACTTTGTGGAGACTCTTTAATCAGATTTAGGATTATGTTATTGATGTAATCTGAAGTGGAACATTGAGTGCCACCCAGTTTATGAGAGGTACTCTGTGAAGTATCAGGTGATAGGTCCGTGGTGGATTTACCCCCAAGTGGTTGGGAGGAGCTAGGGCTATTTAAGAACTGACCCAGCACTTGTCTTCAAGGCAGGTGATGCTGCCACAACATTGTTTGTTATTTTCTGGTTGAGGGGAAGCTGGACTGGGTAGTATCTGTTAGGAAGTATTGGATATACGAACCAACCTTAGAGCAGAGTTATTCAACTTAATCCCCACACTAGATTAGGATTTTTTTACTATTGGAGGTGAAATCTCCCCTTTTTGCTATTGTTAAGCGGTATTTAGAATATCCTTTTGGAATAGAAAGTTCCTGATGAGGCTGCGTTATTTGTAGCGGAAACGCGTTGAACCTTGTGAACACTCCTTATGTCTATTAGACTGATTAGAATGCAATAGAAACAATCATGGTATTCTAATTTAATAGCAAAAATTTATCTACCATATCTACCAATTCTGAGAATAGTGCAGTAAAAAATTTTTTTCCAGGATTGATTGAGATTTTTGTGGTTCTCCACTTGTTAGCACCATTTTTCTCTTACCTGGATGACGGTTTTGGAATGTCACCCATTCATTTAGGTGACAACTACAGGATTGCATGAATTGCAATAGCTTTTTCCAGAATCAGTCCTTGCTGCATTTTTTAGATTATCTGTCCTTCCAAAGGATCAAGTAAAAGTAACTTTGTGTGTGTCTGTCAGTTCAGCCTTGTCGTTTTTAATATAGTCAATAATAAAGCTGTTTTTAATAAAGAGATTAAGAATCATTACAGTGAAAAGTATATTCAAAGAACAGTTGATTCTTCTGCCACAGTGAAAGTATAGTTCTTGTACATAGGAGCATTATAGTAATTATATTCTTGTACATAGGGGACAGTGTTACAGTAATTAATATTGTACATGCGGGAGAGTGTTGATGAGGGTTATCCATTCAGTCGAGGCAGAATTTTGGTCACTTTATGGATCAACGTTCTCCATGCTTTCCTATTCTTGACCACTTCTTTCACTTCTTCCATGTGTGGGTTTGTATCAGCCTTGTTTGCATCCAGACGGCATGTTCTTTGTTGTCCTCTTCTTCGTAACCTACTAACTATGCTAAGCATCAGTGTTATTTCCAGAGACTTGGCTTGCATGATATGTCCAAAATATGAGAGCTGCTGTTTGCTGATTTTGCCCTGTAGCAATATTTTTGGTTTTATACGCTCTAGGGCCATCTTGTTGGTGACCATTGCCATCCATGGTTTAGGCAGCATTCTTCTCCAGCACCAAAGTTCAAACTCATCAATTTCCCTTCTATCTGCCTTCCTGAGTGTCCAACTTTTGCATGGGTAAATGGATCAGGAACACAATTGTATTTATCGGATCTTTGGAGCAATGTCTTTGCTCTTCCATATTCTTGCCATTCCTTGCATTGCACAAGGTTCTGATTTTCCATTGTTGTCAGTCTTGGATCCAAGGAAGAGGAAATCTTTTACCGATTCAATTTCCTCATTGTCTATTTTTACATGGACTATACCATTACTTGCTGTATCTTTGTTTTCTTTATGGTACAGCCCCATGTGCTCACTTTCGAGCAACGTTGTATCATTGGCATATTGAAGGTGGTTGATGTTTCTCCCACCAATTTTTCACTCTGTTGATTAGCTCAGGTTGCATCGTCTCATGATTGTTTTGGCATATAGATTGAACAGGGCTGGTGATAGAATGAAGCATTGTCGGATGCCTTTTTCAATCTCAATTCAGTCAGTGTTATCAAATGCTGTCCGCACTGTGGTTTCTTGGTTCTCATAAAGTGATCGTATCAATTCTTACACATGCTCTGAGATGCCAACTTATTTCATACATTTCTACAGCTTGTGGTGTACAATGCAGTTGAATGCTTTGCTGCAGGCTATGAAGCACATATACACATCCTTCTTATAGTCTCGCCTCTTCTCCATGATCCACCGCAGATTTGCAATTTGATGTCTGGTTCCATGTCTTATGCAAAATCCAGCTTGGACATCAGGGAACTCCCTCTCAACAATTGAGTTCATGCCTTTTTGAATACCCTTGAGCAGGATTTTGCTTGCATGCGATATGAATGCGATGGTCCGATAGCTGCTGCATTCTTACATATGACCTTTTTTGGAGGTGGGACAAAGACTGCTCAAGTCCAGTCTTTGGGCCATGATTTGGTCTTCCAGATCTGTTGACAAAGCATTGTTAGCATTCGGATTGGCACTTATTTGAGTAACTTAGCTGATATGTGGTAAATGCCTGGGGTTTTCCAGTTTGAAAGTTGTTTTATAGCACAGGCTACCTCGTTCTCCAGAAGATTTGGCTCTTGCTCTGTTGGAATGTCTTGACTGGTTGATTGACTTGATCCACTGCCTGCGTATAGCTTTGCTGTGTATTCTTACCACCTTTGTTTAATTTGATCTGCACTAGAGATGAGCGAGTATACTCGCTAAGGCTAACTACTCGAGCGAGTAGTGCCTTAGTCGAGTATCAGCCTGCTCGTCTCTAAAGATTCGGCTGCCTGCGGGGAGAGCGGGGAGGAATGGAGGGGAGATCCCTCTCCCCCCCCCCCCCGCACCCCACCCGCTCCCTCCTGCTCACCGCCCCAACTCACCTGTCACCTGCGCCGGCAGCCGAATCTTTAGAGACGAGCGGGCAGATACTTGACTAAGGCACTACTCGCTCAAGTAGTTAGCCTTAGTGAGTATGCTCGCTCATCTCTAATCTGCACTATGAAGTACTTTGCCGTTTCGATCTTTGACAGTTGTTGCTTTGTGGGGTGCAAATAGTATCTGGTTTGCATGAGTGAAAAGCTCACGGGTGTGACCTTGCTTGCGTCTTCCAGTTTTACACACTGCACATTTCAGTAATGTTCCTCTTCTCGCCTCACTTCTCTCTGAAATTCAGCATTTAGCAATCTGAAATCAATACTGTTGCAAGTGGCTTTGACTGTCTCTTGTTGGCGATTTTGATCATTGCATCCAAGAGCTATTTTGGCCTTTTTGTTAGTTTTCTGTATGGGGTGCATTGTTCTGCTGTACCTGTTATGGTAAATTTCATTTCTGATCCATAATTCATCTGGAGTTTATCCAGTTGTGCTGAGTAATTTGAATCTGTTTTTTACCTCTACCGCATATTCTGCTGGGATATTGCTGGTATCAAAGCGTTTACTTTCAGGTGATCTTTTCGTGTTGTTGAAGTGGAGTTTGACTTTCGCAATGAGTAGCTGGTGGCCAATACCATAATCTGCACTAGGTAGTGTTTTGACTGTGCTCCTCCAATGTTGTTGGCAGATGAAATAGTCAATCTGGTTATGATGTCTATTTGGAGCTCTGTATGTGTAAAAATGGTATTTTGGCTAAAACCATGTGTTTGCAATCAATATTTTTGACAGTATTAAACCGAACGATCACCAGCCTCATTCTGCTCTCCTAATCCAAACTTGCCTATGAAGGGGTTCTTCTCCCATGCTTACTTTTGCGTTGAAGTCCCCAATAATAAAAAATGTATTTGGCGGAGCTTGATTGATTGCTTGTTAAAGATCCGCATAAAATTTCTCAATGTCCTCTTCATTTGCATCAAAATCTGCAAAACTGTGAGTGAGCGAGGCTTCCCATTAAAGCGTTAGGATATGATTCTGCCATTTATGGTGTTGAAATATTTAACAGCTTTAGCAGTTTTCTTGTTCATGATGAGGGCTACTCTATTGCATCTGGTGTTGTCATTCCCAGAGTAGTAAACTGTGTAGTTGTTGCTGTTCAAGTAGCCGCTGCCTGTCTAGTGTAACATGCTAATGCCAAGAATATCGATGTTGAGCTGTTCCATTTCAGTTTTTGAAATTTCCAATTTGCAGATATTCATGCAGCGGATGGTCCAAGTTCCAATACTGTGAACCTTTGTGAAACACAGACGATTTCTTTTGTATGAGGCTACATCAACAGATGTACATCTACATCAACAAATCTTGTGGATTTGTCAAGCCTGTGTCATAAATGCCCGAGCTACTCCAATTTTGTCCTTGTCTTCCCTGGTTGCTTATTGGGTGCTTTCTGGTCCAGGTAGCCCACCTTCCAGCACCATGTTTAAAAACATTTGGCTGTGATCCATAATTTATTTTGGCAAATACTGCGCATTTGGCAGGACTCGGCATACTGGGGCTGTCAGGCTGCTTCACATCACTCTTACTCTAATTTCACAGGGCTAGTGCGATTTTTTTTCTGTGAAACACGGCCCAATATTGTGGCCACCAACATGCGATGTTCCCACGGATGCTGCAATATTTCTTGTTTCTTCTGCTGGCATTCTGAGCGGATCCACCGTGCAGAAGAAACAAGATCCGGCTGCAACAGAGGAGACCCACGCCGCGTCCAGACAGGTGAGTAAAATGTATTTTTTGGCCTCAAGTCTGTGGGCACAGCTGGAAACTACTGCACGATTCTACACTGGGAAACCGTCCGTGCCCGTGGACATGAGGCCTTACAGTAGTTATATCTTTGTACATGGGAGCAGTATTATAGTAGTTATTTCTTTGTACATATGAGGCAGCATTATAGTAGTTGTATTCTTGTACATAGGGGACAGCATTATAATAGTTGTATTTTTGTGAATAGGAGGCAATTTCTATTAGTAAAAAAACACACAAAAATAAAACAATATATTTAAACCAGCAATATCAACAACAATCATGTAACAAATAAAACATGCATGTCAAAGTAAAGACTTATAACTTAATCAGAGTTCTTTGCTGCAAATGAGAGGGAAAAAAATAATTTTCAAGCACAACTCATACTTAATTAATCTATTTGAACGTTTCTCCATAATTTCCAATTTCTTTAAATTTTTCCTCATTTCTAAAAAATGAATCTATCTCAGTTCTGATATTATAAGGTTCACGGCTGACATATGATTATATTACTCATTTTGAATGGAGACTCTTGTTCATGTATGTCATTTGTAATATTTGATGACGGTGATTATCATATACATTGTCTATTGGTCAATACCCTTTACATTAGATCATAGTCCGCATGTGATTTCGTAGAATTTTAGGGATTGCAGCTTCAGAATTCTTATCTTACATGATATTTCCTGCCATACTTGTTTCCCTCCCCAGCATTCCGATATGAAATGTGCTATTGTGTCTTCCTGCTGCTAACCGAAAGGACATTTTATATCTGACACACTTAGTTGAGTTACCTGTAACATAAAGCTTCCCATGCAATAACTAAGCACTGTCAAAAAAACTTAGCTGGGAGCCTCACTCAGTTGAGAAATCTCAAACTTGCCTGTAAGTTTGCAGTCATACAATCTTTTTGTATGGTCTGTAAACAGAAAAAGTACCGTATATACCGGCGTATAAGACGACTTTTGAACCCCGAAAAATCTGCTCTGCAGTCGGGGGTCGTCTTATGCGCCGGTAATAGAAAAAAAAAAAAAAGTGTAAAAAAAATAAATTCATTACTCACCTCCCCCGGCGTTCTGTCGCGCTCCGGCAGGCTGTCGCTCGCTCCTCGTCCCCGGCGCAGCATAGCTTTCTGAATGCGGGGCTTGAAATCCCCGCTTCCAGAAAGCTAATACACACGCCGGCAGCCATGACAGCATTGAATGGCTGTGATTGGCTGAAGCCGCACTTCTCCACTGACCTCATAAGCAAATTGATGGTGAAAACATACATAGTGTGGCAAGTCGGGGGTTACTTGTCTGGGAGCAGCAGTGCAATGATGTCCAGAAACACAGGGTAAAGTCCAAATGCTGGTTCCTTCAGCATTTATTTCAGCATAGCAACATATTCAGTCTACATACAGTCCAGCATGTCATATGCGAATTCACACTGTTGTCTGTCACAGTGCACACAGCAACGCAAACCGCTTCTTCAAGCGGACCTTCCAGGAAGGTGACTTCGCCCCGACAGGCGATGAGCAAAGGGCCGACTAACCAGTGTATGCTCCATGCTTCCAGGTCCCTCACAGACCAGCACCAGGTGTACATAGACCTCAGGCCCCACAGGCCTCAATGGACCTAAGCTCCACAGGCTTCAAGGACACTGAGTTTGTGCGGGAGGGGAAATTTAAACTGTGCAGCTGCACCCTTGCAGGTGCAGGTTAACTAAACCAAACACCGGGACTGTGCTCAGAGGCCCTCTACAGGCCATTCTTGCTACTGCACTGTCACAATAGTTGAACACCAGGGGCATCCCTTCCTCACCCCTTCCTCAATCCTAAAAGTGTCAACATGCCAACCGCTGATCAGAGGAAAGCCAATCAACAAATTGTCCTGGAATAATATATTTTGACAAGGTGGCCCATATATATATAACATCAAAGGTTGATACTGTCAAAGCTGATACTGGCATGGATATCACGCAACTGAAAAAAGCAGTGCAAAACCAAAAAACATGTAGGGAGCCCTTACGGTCACCAAGAGTCGTGAATGACTAAAGGGCTAAAAACAACAACATATATGAAACATACAATAGTAATCAGAGGTAAAATCGTATACTTTTAGGGTATAGCCCTGCATTTCCCAGCAAGGATTCTACCAAGTGGTTCTTATAGTGTGTACTTAAAGCTTTCTTCCGGCATTTCTTAAAGTCCTTCTAAAACGATAACAACACTGTTGTGTAACAACTGAAAACAGACAAAAAAATAATAATAATAAAAAAAATAAATAAAAAGGGGAGACATTGGAGGGAAATCAACTAAATAATATGTATGTATAATAATGGGAAGGGGCAGGGCTGATGGTGGATATGTCTGTGTATGCAGCATATAGGGGAGGTTAAGGGAGATACGGCTCAATGCCAAGCTCTTACATTCTGGGGTGTCCTGCCAACAATAGGCTCAAGTTTGTGTGTGGTTGGAGGAATCTTCACCCTCCAGTAATGGGGGATTATGAAACATGCTGCTGAGAAGTGTCGTAATTGGCCCTTTATTATGTTAGCAAAGGGACCTGGGATAATGGAGAGTAATGCCATTTGGGGGGGGGGGGTGGCGCTGTAGTGGCCCAGTACATGCTTTACTGGCCCCCTCCATAATGTCATACATGTATGTTTTGTGTTGATGTGCTGTGCAAAACTGTCTTGTCATTCTGTTATGTGTATTGCACAGCTGCAGTGTGTGATGGGTTAAGTGTCTGCAAAGCATGGAGACTGTCTGCAAATGTAACAATTCTGTCCTGTCATGTGGGATGAGTGAACCCATAAATATGAGTGCTTGAAAACGGGAAAAAAGGTTCCATATCTTCAGGAGTGGTAGTCAGGAGGTCCAGCTACATGGAGGCACCTTCAGCCCTCATGTAGTGAAGCATGGAAGAGGAGGAAATGTTTCTGGAGTGCAAGTTTCGGCATCGTGAGTGAGCCCATCCGAGAGAGGGAGAGATAGCAATAGCAATCAGTGATTAGGACATTCTCAAGGCTCAGTGCAGAGGTACTGTTTCTTCTTCTTCAACTGTTCACACCCAAGCGTCCTGAAGTCTGGGACCGCTGGGTGGAGGTACTCATCTCCAGTTGTCACACGTGCAGGCATCTTGAAGGCTGGGATCACTGTGTGGAGGTACTCATCATCAAGTCTGTATATATATATATATATATATATATATATATTTATTTATATATATATATATATATATACTTCATATTGCCTGCACTTGGAATGCTGCTGAATATTGCCTTGTATCGTTTGAAGTTATATTTCAGTAAAGTTATTCCTGGCCCTGACTGTTCCCAGGGACCTGAGGTACTCCAAACTTGTCTGTGGCTCAGTTATTTCCCCACCAAGGTTCATGTCGGTGGGTGCTGGAATGGTAGCATCACCCATGACAACACCTTCAACTGTCCTAATGTTTATTGGACATCCCCATGTCGGGGGTGTCTGGAAGAGGCCCAGCACTGCCCTGGCCTTGGCTGCGTGCATACCTCCAGGAGGGAGTGTGGTAAGTGCTGCCGTAACAAGCCAGCTTGCCCTCCTAGCTCCTCAGCGCATGCCATGTGTCTGGGGTCACCCTATGGGACACTGAAGCGCCTCTACTGAAGTATATGTAATTTTTTCATACAGTATAACTGGAAAACTGAGTTTCAGAAGATTCGAATAGTCCGGCATTCCTACCAGATGTGAAGCATGGTTCCCGACCCAGATCCGCCAGCAGAAATCCGATACTGTAGGATATATGCGATGAATGAGGTCTGGATATGTAGCACCTAGTGAGCAGCTAGTAGTACTTTTCCTAAAAGTATATGATTGGTACCTTATGGAAGAATACAAATGCTCAGTCCCAATCAGAGTCTGAGACCGTGACAGACAACTTCCTCTCCCAGGATCCAGATTCCGGAGTAATCTGCATCATGAGAATGTTATAAATTTTTTATAGGGCCTGGGTGGGGGGTTCTTTTCTCAGTGTTAGGTCTTCTATCGGGGTTGGGTGGGATTGTAGCTGGTAGTTCCTGGAGTTGGCCTTTAGAAAGGAAGAGAGCTGAACGTATTCCAACTATGATATTTTACGGCTAGGGCATATAGCTTGGAGGGTATGGAACGAGGGTGCAGAGGCCCTATTGGTTATGTTGCACCATTATGTGTCCTCTAGCTCCTGCCAGCATAAAAATGTGTGTGTATTCAACTTGACAGAGTAGGAATATGAGGCCCAATAAGGGCCTCCAGGTTAACCTACTGCTTAGATTGTTGGGAGAAGTGCCAGTCCACTAGTCTGGTCAGTATTGCAAATGCATAGTATGACTTAAGGTCGGGTGTACCCACCCCTTTCTGAGTCTTAGGGCGCGTCAATGTCCAGAAGTTAACTTGGCTGCTTAATCCTCCTCACATGAACCTACGAAATGTCCCCTGAATCTTTTTGACAAATTGGGATGGAATATTTATTGGGAGCATTTGGAATAGGAAGAGAATAGAGATGAGCGAGCACCAAAATGCTCGGGTGCTCGTTACTCGAGACGAATTTTTCGTGATGCTCGAGGGTTCGTTTCGAGTAACGAACCCCATTGAAGTCAATGGGCGACCCGAGCATTTTTGTATTTCGCCGATGCTCGCTAAGGTTTTCATGTGTGAAAATCTGGGCAATTCAAGAAAGTGATGGGAACGACACAGCAACGGATAGGGCAGGCGAGGGGCTACATGTTGGGCTGCATCTCAAGTTCACAGGTCCGACTATTAAGCCACAATACCGGCAAGAGTGGGCCCCCCCCCCCCTCCCAACAACTTTTACTTCTGAAAAGCCCTCATTAGTATGGCATACCTTAGCTAAGCACCACACTACCTCCAACAAAGCACAATCACTGCCTGCATGACACTCCGCTGCCACTTCTCCTGGGTTACATGCTGCCCAACCCCCCCCCCCCGCACGACAGTGTCCACAGCGTACACCAAATTGTCCCTGCCCAGCCTTCAGCTGCCCTCATGCCACGCCACCCTCATGTCTATTTATAAGTGCGTCTGCCACAGGAAAAGCAGGCACACACTGCAGAGGGTTGGCATGGCTAGGCAGCGACCCCCCCATAAAAGGGGCGGGCCGATAGTCCACAATGCTGTACAGAAGCAATGAGAAATCCAATCCTGTGCCACCTCCATCTGGAGCTGCACACGTGGGCATAGCAATGGGGAACCTATGTGCCACACACTATTCATTCTGTCAAGGTGTCTGCATGGCCCAGTCAGACCGCGTTTTTTTATAAATAGTCACAGCCAGGTACAACTCCGCAATGGGAATTCCGTGTGCACCCACAGCATGGGTGGGTGCCAGGAAGCCACCAGCGGTACATAAAAATATCCCATTGCATTGCCCATCACAGCTGAGGTAATGTCGTGCTTAATACAGGTGGGCTTCGGCCCACACTGCATGCCCCAGTCTGACTGGGGTTCTTTACAAGTGGACAGATGTAGGTTAAACTCCGTGTGCACCTACAGCATGGGTGGCTCCCTGGAACCCACCGGTGGTACATAAAAAAATTCCATTGCATTGCCCATCACAGCTGAGGTAATGTCGTGGTGAATGCAGGTGGGCTTCGGCCCACACTGCATGCCCCAGTCTGACTGGGGTTCTTTACAAGTGGACAGATGTAGTAACAACTCCCTGTGGACCCACAGCATGGGTGGGTGCCAGGAAGCCACCGGCGGTACATAAATAAATCCCATTGCATTGCCCATCACAGCTGAGGTAATGTCGTGGTTAATGCAGGTGGGCTTCGGCCCACACTGCATGCCCCAGTCGGACTAGGGTTCTTTACAAGTGGACAGATGTAGTAACAACTCCCTCTGGACCTACAGCATGGGTGGGTGCCAGGAAGCCACCGGCAGTACATAAAAAAATCCCATTGCATTGCCCATCACAGCTGAGGTAATGTCGTGGTTAATGCAGGTGGGCTTCGGCTCACACTGCATGCCCCAGTCAGACTGGGGTTCTTTACAAGTGGACAGATGTAGGTTAAACTCCGTGTGCACCTACAGCATGGGTGGGTCCCTGGAACCCACCGGCCTCTGTTTCTACACCCCAGTGACATACCATTAGCAGCGGTATAGGCAGAGCCCAGAATTATTAACATTTCAGCGGTAGCATTAGGGACAGGCCCCACTAACATATCACTAGCAGCAGTATAGGGAGAGCGCAGTCTTAGTTCCATTTCAGTAATAGTAGCACTCAAGACAGGCCCCAGTAACATTCCCATTGCAGCAGTTTAGGGAGATAACAGTCTCTTTCACATTTCAGTAGCTGCAGTATAGACAAGGCCCCAGTTACATTTATGTAGCTAAAGTGTAGGCCAACCCCACACACCTTTCTGTATCATGAGTGCAGGCGAAGAACATAGAAATTACTATGATTACACTGTAGGTGAGGGCCCAAAAAAATTGGTGTACCAACAGTACTAATGTACCTCAGAAAAAATTGGCCATGCCCAACCAAGATGGCAGGTGAAACCCATTAATCGCTTTGGTTAATGTGGCTTAAGTGGTAAAACTAGGCCTGGAGGCAGCCCAGTTTAACGAAAAATTGGTTCAAGTTAAAGTTTCAACGCTTTTAAGAGCATTGAAACGTATAAAAATGGTTTAGAAATATTATATGAGTGAGCCTTGTGGCCCTAAGAAAAATTGCCCGTTCAGCGTGATTACGTGAGGTTTCAGGAGGAGGAGCAGGAGGAGGAGGAGGAATATTATACACAGATTGATGAAGCAGAAATGTCCCCGTTTTGGATGGTGATTGAGAACGATGCTTCCATCCGCGGGTGCAGCCTACGTATTGCTTAGGTATCGCTGCTGTCCGCTGGTGGAGAAGAGAAGTCTGGGGAAATCCAGGCTTTGTTCATCTTGATGAGTGTAAGCCTGTCGGCACTGTCGGTTGACAGGCGGGTACGCTTATCTGTGATGATTCCCCCAGCTGCACTAAACACCCTCTCTGACAAGACGCTAGCCGCAGGACAAGCAAGCACCTCCAGGGCATACAGCGCGAGTTCAGGCCACGTGTCCAGCTTCGACACCCAGTAGTTGTAGGGGGCAGAGGCGTCACGGAGGACGGTCGTGCGATCGGCTACGTACTCCCTCACCATCCTTTTACAGTGCTCCCGCCGACTCAGCCGTGACTGGGGAGCGGTAACACAGTCTTGCTGGGGAGCCATAAAGCTGTCCAGGGCCTTAAAGAGAGTTGCACTGCCTGTGCTGTACATGCTGCTCGATCTCCGCACCTCCCCTGCTACCTGGCCCCCGGAACTGAGCCTTCTGCCACTAGCGCTGTCGGATGGGAATTTTACATCAGCTTCTCCGCCAGGGTCCTGTGGTATAGCAACACTCTCGAACCCCTTTCCTCTTCGGGAATGAGAGTGGAAAGGTTCTCCTTATATCGTGGGTCGAGCAGTGTGTACACCCAGTAATCCGTAGTGGCCAGAATACGTGCAACGCGAGGGTCACGAGAAAGGCATCCTAACATGAAGTCAGCCAGGGTACCTGTACGCAACACATGGCTGTCTTCACTAGGAAGATCACTTTCAGGATCCTCCTCCTCCTCCTCAGGCCATACACGCTGAAAGGATGACAGGCAAGCAGCATGGGTACCGTCAGCAGTGGGCCAAGCTGTCTCTTCCCCCTCCTCCTCCTCCTCCTCCCCCTCCTCCTCCTCCTCAACGCGCTGAGATATAGACAGGAGGGTGCTCTGACTATCCAGCGACATACTGTCTTCCCCCGCCTCCGTTTCCGAGCGCAAAGCATCTGCCTTTATGCTTTGCAGGGAACTTCTCAAGAGGCATAGCAGAGGAATGGTGACGCTAATGATTGCAGCATCCCCGCTCACCACCTGGGTAGACTCCTCAAACTTTCCAAGGACCTGGCAGATGTCTGCCAACCAGGCCCACTCTTCTGAAAATAATTGAGGAGGCTGACTCCCACTGCGCCGCCCATGTTGGAGTTGGTATTCCACTATAGCTCTACGCTGCTCATAGAGCCTGGCCAACATGTGGAGCGTAGAGTTCCACCGTGTGGGCACGTCGCACAGCAGTCGGTGCACTGGCAGATTAAACCGATGTTGCAGGGTGCGTAGGGTGGCAGTGTCCGTGTGGGACTTGCAGAAATGTGCGCAGAGCCGGCGCACCTTTACGAGCAGGTCTGACAAGCGTGGGTAGCTTTTCAGAAAGCGCTGAACCACCAAATTAAAGACGTGGGCCAGGCATGGCACGTGCGTGAGGCTGCCGAGCTGCAGAGCCGCCACCAGGTTACGCCCGTTGTCACACACGACCATGCCCGGTTGGAGGCTCAGCGGCGCAAGCCAACGGTCGGTCTGCTCTGTTAGACCCCGCAGCAGTTCGTGGGCCGTGTGCCTCTTATCTCCTAAGCTGAGTAGTTTCAGCACGGCCTGCTGATGCTTGCCCACCGCTGTGCTGCCACGCCGCGCGACACCGACTGCTGGCGACGTCCTGCTGCTGCTGACACATCTAGATTGCGAGACAGAGGTTGCGGAGGAGGAGGATGAGGAGGAGTGTGGTTTAGTGGAGGAAGCATACACCGCCGCAGATACCACAGATACCACCACCGAGCTGGGGCCCGCAATTCTGGGGGTGGGTAGGACGTGAGCGGTCCCAGGCTCTGACTCTGTCCCAGTCTCCACTAAATTCACCCAATGTGCCATCAGGGAGATGTAGTGGCCCTGCCCGCCTGTGCTTGTCTACGTGTCCGTTATTAAGTGGACCTTGGCAGTAACCGCGTTGGTGAGGGCGCGTACAATGTTGCGGGAGACGTAGTCGTGCAGGGCTGGGATGGCACATCGGGAAAAGTAGTGGCGACTGGGAACTGAGTAGCGCGGGGCCGCCGCCGCCATCATACTTTTGAAGAACTCCGTTTCCACAACCCTATACGGCAGCATCTCAAGGCTGATAAATTTGGCTATGTGGACGGTTAACGCTTGAGCGTGCGGGTGCGTGGCGGCGTACTTGCGCTTGCGCTCAAAGACTTGCGCTAGCGACGGCTGGACGGTGCGGTGCGAGACATTGCTGGATGGGGCCGAGGACAGCGGAGGTGAGGGTGTGGGTGCAGGCCAGGAGACGGTAGTGCCTGTGTCCTCAGAGGGGGTTTGGATCTCAGTGGCAGGTTGGGGCACAGGGGGAGAGGCAGCGGTGCAAACCGGAGGCGGTGAACGGCCTTCGTCCCACCTTGTGGGGTGCTTGGCCATCATATGTCTGCGCATGCTGGTGGTGGTGAGGCTGTTGGTGGTGGCTCCCCGGCTGATCTTGGCGCGACAAAGGTTGCACACCACTGTTCGTCGGTCGTCAGGCGTCTCTGTGAAAAACTGCCAGACCTTAGAGCACCTCGGCCTCTGCAGGGTGGCATGGCGCGAGGGTGTGCTTTGGGAAACAGTTGGTGTATTATTCGGTCTGGCCCTGCCTCTACCCCTGGACACCACACTGCCTCTTGCAACCTGCCCTGCTGCTGCCCTTGCCTCCCCCTCTGAAGACCTGTCCTGAGTAGGCGTTGCAAACCAGGTGGGGTCAGTCACCTCATCGTCCTGCTGCTCTTCCTCCGAATCCTCTGTGCGCTCCTCCCTCGGACTTACTGCCCTTACTACTACCTCACCGATAGACAACTGTGTCTCATCGTCATCGTCCTCCTCACCCACTGAAAGGTCTTGAGATAGTTGCCGGAAGTCCCCAGCCTCATCCCCCGGACCCCGGGAACTTTCCAATGGTTGGGCATCTGTGACGATAAACTCCTCTGGTGGGAGAGGAACCACTGCTGCCCAATCTGAGCAGGGGCCCGAGAACAGTTCCTGGGAGTCCTCCCGCTCCTGAGCATGTGTCATTGTAGTGGAGTGAGGAGGCTGGGAGGAAGGAGGAGCAGCAGCCAGAGGATTCGGATTTGCAGCACTGGACGGCGCAGAACTGTGGGTGGATGATAGGTTGCTCGAAGCACTTTCTGCCATCCACGACAGGACCTGCTCACACTGCTCATTTTCTAATAAAGGTCTCCCGCGTGGACCCATTAATTGTGCGATGAATGTGGGGACGCCAGAAACGTGCCTCTCTCCTAATCGCGCAGCAGTCGGCTGCGATACACCTGGATCAGGAGCTCGGCCTGTGCCCACACCCTCACTTGGGCCTACGCGTCCTCGGCCGCGTCCACGTCCTCTAGGCCTACCCCTACCCCTCAGCATGCTGTATTACCAGTGATTTGATTTCCCAGCCAGGAAAGAAATTGGCGGAAGCCTGCAGGCCAAATAGAATTTTTGCCCTTTTTTTTAAAAGGAAAGGCCCACTGACTATATTCAATCAATAATGTGTTGTGGCCCTGCTGTGTGTCACAGAACTGCAGTGCTATTAACTGCAGCAGAGCGGTGATTTCCCAGCCAGGAAATAAATTGGCGCAAGCCTGCTGTTAAACTTAGCTGGCTGCGTATGATTTTTTTAACGTTCTCCACCCAGCACACACGTACCCAGAACGCTGAGGACTGTCAGAGGCAGGCCAAATAGAATTTTTGCCCTTTTTTTAAAAGGAAAGGCCCACTGACTATATTCAATCAATTAATAAATGTGTTGTGTGGCCCTGCTGTGTGTCACAGAACTGCAGTGTTGCAGTGTTATTAACTGCAGCAGAGCGGTGATTTCCCAGCCAGGAAATAAATTGGCGCAAGCCTGCTGTTAAACTTAGCTGTCTGCGTATGATTTTTTTTTACCTTCTCCACCCAGCACACACGTACCCAGAACGCTGAGGACTGTCAGAGGCAGGCCAAATAGAATTTTTGCCCTTTTTTTTTTAAAAGGAAAGGCCCACTGACTATATTCAATCAATAATGTGTTGTGGCCCTGCTGTGTGTCACAAAACTGCAGTGTTATTAACTGCAGCAGAGCGGTGATTTCCCAGCCAGGAAATAAATTGGCGCAAGCCTGCTGTTAAACTTAGCTGGCTGCGTATGATTTTTTTTACCTTCTCCACCCAGCACACACGTACCCAGAACGCTGAGGACTGTCAGAGGCAGGCCAAATAGAATTTTTGACCTTTTTTTTAAAAGGAAAGGCCCACTGACTATATTCAATCCATTAATAAATGTGTTGTGTGGCCCTGCTGTGTGTCACAGAACTGCAGTGTTATTAACTGCAGCAGAGCGGTGATTTCCCAGCCAGGAAATAAATTGGCGCAAGCCTGCAGGCCAAATAGAATTTTTGCCCTTTTTTTTAAAAGGAAAGGCCCACTGACTATATTCAATCAATAATGTGTTGTGGCCCTGCTGTGTGTCACAGAACTGCAGTGTTATTAACTGCAGCAGAGCGGTGATTTCCCAGCCAGGAAATAAATTGGCGCAAGCCTGCAGGCCAAATAGAATTTTTGCCCTTTTTTTTTAAAGGAAAGGCCCACTGCGTATATTCAATCAATAAAATATGTCTTCTGGCCCTGCCTACACAATTCTGTCCCTGGAGTATTTATTACTGCAGGGCGCAATGCTCTGCACGGCCGATTTGGAAAAAAAAAAAAAAGTGCAACACTGCTAACAGCAGCCTCCACAGTACTGCACACTGTTAGATGTGGCCCTAAGAAGGACCGTTGGGGTTCTTGAAGCCTACACTAACTCCTAACACTCTCCCTGCCTAACCACCACTTCTGTCCCTGTAGTATTACTGCAGGGCGCAATGCTCTGCACGGCCGATTTTGAAAAAAAAAAAAAAAAAGTGCAACACTGCTAACAGCAGCCTCCACACTACTGCACACTGTTAGATGTGGCCCTAAGAAGGACCGTTGGGGTTCTTGAAGCCTACACTAACTCCTAACGCTCTCCCTACAGCAGCTCCAACACTATAGCACTGTCCCTCAGCTATCTCACAAAGCATCTGACGCGAGCCGCGGGAGGGGCCGACTTTTATACTCGGGTGACATCTGATCTCCCCAGTCACTCACAGCAGGGGGGTGGTATAGGGCTGGAACATCACAGGGGGAAGTTGTAATGTCTTCCCTGTCTTTCAATTGGCCAGAAAAGCGCGCTAACGTCTCAGAGAGGAAAGTGAAAGTAACTCGAACATCGCGTGGTGCTCGTTACGAGTAACGAGCATCCCGAACACCCTAATATTCGCCCGAGCATCAAGCTCGGACGAGTACGTTCGCTCATCTCTAGAAGAGAACTCTCGGTACCACATCCATTTCTAATACACTTGCGAACCAAGATAGATGTTTCTTTGAATAATTACTCAAGTCCCTAATTGTCTTTCCAACAGGGGGATGTAGTTCAGCTGGTACAGGAAAGAAAGGTCTGCTGATAGATTCACCCCCAGGTATTGAAAAGAAGATGAACGCCACTTCAAATCAAAATGGCTTTTCAAGGGGAGAACGACTCCAGCGGAGAGGGATACATTTAAGGCTTCAGTTTTGTTTATGTTCTCTTTAAAATTGCTGAAGTGGCCAAATCTCTACAATTCCCAAAAGAATTATCAGGAAAAATATTAGGGGCTGCGACACGCACATTAGAAGGTTGTCTGTCTATATTGATAGTTTACATGTTTGAGATCCTGCCCTCAGAACATGCACGTCAGGGTTGTTCCTCAATGATACACCAGGTGATCCATCACGATGGCATATAGGAGTGGGGAAGGAGGTATCCTTATCTGGTGCCATTCCTAATAGATAATATCCTTGACAGGAGGCCATTCATGTGAATCTGTGTCGAGGGATCCCAGTATAAGGCTAGTATCTTGGTCAAGAGACTAGGACTCCTGCCAAGCTGCTTTAGGAAAGAGTGGAGGAAGCCCCAGTCGACCTGATCAAAGACCTTTTCTGCATCCACTGATAAAAGGTAGAACGACTTGTTCAGTGCTTTGGCCTTGTTTAGAAGCAGAAGGGTCTTGTTTGTATTGTCCCTCGCCTCTCTCTCCTTTACAAAGCCTACCTGATCATTGTGGATGACTTCTGGTAGCATGGGTCCCATTCTGTTAGCCAAAACCTTAAAAAACTTAATGTCTACATTAATCAATAAAATCAGGCGATAGCTTGTGCATAGCGATGTTTTTTTCCCCGGTTTGGGTAGCACTGTAATGTAGGCCATGAGCGTCGAAGGCTTTAGCTTGATCAATACTCACAATATATCTCCCATACCCAAGAGATTTACATCCTTCAAAAATTTCTCTTATGGAGATAACTGCTCCAGAGATGTTCCGTCCTTTTTTCTATGCCAAACAGACAGCTTGCCAGTAGTTCTGGGGACAAACAGAATAATAATAATCTTTATTTGTATAGTGCCAACATATTCCGCAGCGCTTACAAAGACAGGGGAAATACAGAAAGACAAAAGTACAAAAATCACAGAACCACGGTTACATATAGTAATCAGTTGATGCAAACAATACGGGTGAGGGTCATGCTCCAATGAGCTAACATACTACAAATAATGGGGTGATACAGAAGGTAAAGGGGCTGGAGATGTGCAGGTGAGGTAGAAAGAGTCAGGATGCTATACACATAAACAATGGTCAGATGGATGTGGTATGCCTCCCTGAAGAGGTACGTTTTTAGAGCACGCCTGAAGTTTTGTAAGTCCTGGATTGCCCGGATAGCCTTTGGTAGTGCCTTCCAGAGGACTGGTGTTGCTCTGGAGAAGTCTTGGAGGCAGAAATTAGAGGTTCGAATTAAAGGGGCGCTTAGTCTGGTTTCATTAGCAGAGTGGAGAGCCTGAGCTGGGTGAGGGATTGAGAGGAGGTAAGCAATGTAGGGTGGCGCTGCACTGTGGAGGGCTTTATGGATAAAGGTAGTCAATTTAAATTGAATTCTGGATTCAACGGGCAGCCAGTGCAGTGAGCGTCACAGGGCAGAGGCGTCCAAGTAGTGGCCGGACAGGAAGATAAGCCTGACTGCCGCATTCAGGATGGATTGGAGAGGGTAGAGTATGGCGCAGGGGAGGCCGATCAGCCGTGAGTTGCAATAATCGAGGCGGGAGTGGATGAGGGCAACAGTGAGCGTTTTTAGCGTGTCCACGGTGAGAAAAGAATGGATTCTTGCAAAGTTCTTGAAGTGCAGCTGACATGTTCGGGCCAGAGATTGGATGTAGGGGGTAAAGGAGAGATTGGCTTCGAATATGACCCCAAAGCAGCGGGCATGCTGTCTGGGAGTTATGGTGGTGCCACACACTGAGATGGAGATGTCAGGATGAGGTCGGTTAATAGAGGGCGGAAACACCAGTAGGTCAATTTTAGAGAAGTTTAGTTTTAGGAGGAGAGAGGACATAGTGTTAGAGATAGCGGACAGACAGTCAGTGATGTTTTGGAGGAAAGGTGCAGAGATATCACTGGAAGAGATGTATAGCTGGGTGTCGTCAGCGTAGAGGTGGTATTGGAGGCCAAATCTCCTGATGGTTTGTGCAATAGAGGCTATGTAGATGGAGAAAAGGAGGGGGCCTAGGATCGAGCCCTGGGAGACTCCAACAGCAAGGGGAGGAAGAGGGGAGGTAGAGCCAGCAAAGGAAACACTGAAGGAGTGGTCAGATAGGTAGGAAGAGAACCAGGAGAGAGCAGTGTCCTTTAGGCCAATGGAGCGAAGCATACTGAGGAGGAGTTTGTGGTCAACAGTGTCGAATGCTGCGGAGAGGTCGAGGAGGATCAGTAGGTAGTAATCGCCCCTCGATTTGGCTGTCAGGAGGTCATTTGACACCCTTGTAAGGGCAATTTCTGTCAAGTGTAGGGGTCGGAAGCCAGACTGTAGGGGGTCGAGAAGAGAGTTCTCTGATAGGTAGCTTACAAGGCGGGAGTAAACCAGCCATTCTAGTAGTTTGGAGATGAAGGGGAGATTAGAGATGGGTCGGTAGTTGGCAGCATCAGTCGCATCAAGAGTCGGCTTCTTTAGCAGTGGGGATATGATGGCGTGTTTGAACGAAGAGGGAAAGATGCCAGAGGTCAGAGAGAGGTTGAATATAGTGGTGAGATGGGAGATAACCACTGGGGAGAGGGACCGGAGGAGGTGTGAGGGGAGAGGGTCGCTACCGCAGGTGGTGGGGCGAGCAGAGGAAAGCAATTTGGAGACTTCTTCCTCTGTTGTTGGTCTGAGTACAGACAGTGAGCAGGAGCTAGATGCAGTATTGATGAGACTAGGGTTAGGGCTAGTCTGAGATTGGAAAGTTATTTCCTGACGGATGTCATCAATTTTCTATTTGAAGTGAGCAGCCAGCTCTTCAGCGCTGAGCTCCATCACCTGGGGCTGCAGTTTAGGGCTGAGAAGGGAGTGAAAAGTATCAAAGAGCCGTTTAGGGTTGTGCGATAGTGAGGAGATGAGAGAGCTAAAATAAACTTGTTTGGCATGGTGGAGGGAAAGGTTGTAGGTTCTGAGCATGAATTTGTAGTGGAGAAAGCCCGCAGACGTTTGTGACTTTCTCCACAGCCATTCAGCACTTCTCTAGCACCTCTGGATGAACCGCATTTGAAGCGTGAGCCAAGGTTGCCGCAGTCTGCATCGGATGGCTTGGGTCATGGGGGGTGCTGCTTCATCCAGGGCACATTTGAGAGCAGTGTTGTAGTGTGCAGCAGCCAGGTTGGGGCAGGGGAGGAGAGAGATAGGGGACAGAGAGGACTGTAGGGACTCAGCAAAGTCCTGGGTGAGAACGGCCAGAATGTTCCTGTAAGTACGGTAGGTAGGAGGGTCTGGAAAGATGTTAGGGAGCTTGACAGAGAAAGAGAGGAGGTTATGGTCAGAGAGTTGGAGAGGGGAGTTAGTGAAATGGGAAAGAGAGCAGAGCCAGAGGAAGACCAGAGCGAGAGTATTGCCATCCCTGTGAGTGGGAGAGGCTGTGAGTTGTGAGAGACCAAGGGAGGAGGTGAGCAAAAGAAGCTGAGAGGAAGGTGGGGAGATGGGGTCATTAGTGGGGATGTTAAAGGGGTTCTGACACGAATAATGTTTTTATGCTTTAGCAGCCATTGTTCCCTGGTCTGCCTAATGGACACAGGGAACCCACGGTTTAATGACTGCTAAAACATAAAAACATGACACTTACCTTGTCTCCTGTTGTTGTTGACATCGGGGGGGGGGGGGGGTCATCTCCTGGCAGGTGCTGCTCTTCCGCTTCTTCCTCTATGAGCCGCGCTGCTCCGGGATCGCGCGCATGCGCAGTGGAGAGGTGCCCTCTGACAGGAGTCAGGACGGGCCGCGTCTCCACTGCGCATGCGCAAAATCTCGGAATTCAGCGAGGACGGACGGGCCGCCCACAGCAAGCACTGCTTGTGACGTGCTTGCTGTGGGCGGCCTGTCCGTTCACCTCGGAAGTGACTGACGGACGGAGCAGAGCCGGAAGCGGTTATTTTGACTGCTCCTGCTCTGCTTCTAGTAGCCACAGAAGAAGATGCCAGCTGGAGGGGACATGCCTGGCGATTGGTCCTAGCCAGGCAAGGTGAGTAAAAATTTTTTTTTTTTAATGTCAGAACCCCTTTAAAATCACGTAAGATGAGGGTTGGAATCTCACAGGAGAGGAAGTGGGGGAGCCAGGCGGCAAAGTGGTCCAGAAACAGGAGAGGAGCACCTGGGGGTGGTAGATAACTGCTACTTGCATGGACAGTGGGCAGAAAAGCCATAGTCTATGTACCTCAAATGATGGTAAGGTGAGTGAGGGTACCAGGGGGATGACCTGGTAGGTACATTGTGGAGAGAGAAGAGCACCTTCTCCTTCACCACGCTTGTCATCCGGTCTTGGGGTATGGGGGAACTGCAGGCCATTGTAAGACAGTGCAGCAGGGGGGGCCGTGTCAGACTGCTGTATCCACATTGCTGTGAGAGCTAGCAGATTTACAGATTTAGCAGTAAAAATGTCATGGAAGGTGGGGAGTTTATTACATGCTGATTGGCAGTTCCAGAGGGCACATTTAAAGGAGTGAGGGGGGGGGGGGGATTGCATGGGCTAGCAGTTGGGCTTGAGGGTTGTCTTTTTGAGTTAGGTAGGGGGTAATAGTTAGGAGCAGTGGAGGATGAGCCAGGATTGGGGGAGATATTCCTATAAAACAGAATCTTTTCAGGATCTTCCTGTCAATATTCAAGAGGGCAATAGACCTCCAAATCTTGATTTTGCTAGGCTACTTACCCTTAGACAACAGAATCAACGAGGACACTTTGGATGGAGGCTTCGGTAAATTTTCTGGACAGGTTTTGTACACATCCACAAGGATTGGAGTCAAGAGGTCTCTAAACATCTTGCAAATTTCTGCTGTTATACCATCTGGACCTGGTGCCTTATTTAGATGTATCTTATGTATAGCCTCCTTAACCTCCTCCACTGTTAATTCTACTGTCAAAAGGAAAAAAGTCCAGATTAGTATTTGGGAATGGAGTTGCCTTCAAGAATTGAGTCATCTTTTATTTATCCAAAACCTTCCTCTGAAATAATTCGGCATACTAAGATCTCACCACACCCAGGATACCCTACTGAAATTTCTGCAAAATGCCCTGGGACTCAACGAGACCTGCAACTAACTTGTTTGCCACTCATTTCTGGCAGTTCTCAAAAGGGATCAGGTGCTCTTAAGGAAACATAATCCCATTCAAGAACCAGAGATATATACCAATTGAACCGATACTGCCTTATCTCTGATTTCAGTTGGTTGACCCTTTGTAGGTCATCCCCACCCGCCGAATAGAGTGACTCTAACACCTACTCTTCCCTTTCTTTACTGACGGTCTCCGTAAAAGTGATCCTTGACATCTTCCCACCAGCCAGCCATGTTGTCAGAAAAGTCCACTTTCTCTCTCGATTATTCTGAATAAGGTCATGAATAGCTATCTGAACATAAACCTCATCCAAGAGACTGGAATAAATTTTCCATAAGCCCTGACATCAGGACGCTCAGTGGATCCTTAGCAGAAACACAAGGGCTTATGATCTGAGTAAGGGACGATATTTTCACTTATCCTGATAACCGTTTCAGTATTATTCAGAAAGGCAAAATCTGTCCTACTGCTCCTTTCAGCACAAGAATAGGTGAACTGTGGCCTCTTGACTACGATGTGTGAACACATCACTCAAGCCGGCCTGCAAAATCATTTTATTTAAGACCTTGGAGCCCCTGGTCACTGTTGTACCCAAAGTTTTTTATGTACCGTCACATCATTGCTGTTTAACAATATCGCCACCCCGACATAAGGCTCCACAGCCAGTGACCAGAAAGAAGGACCAGACCACTATTCTCACTCATTCTCCTTACAGATGTTGTGCCAGGCATCTAGACAATTCCTGTGTGGATGGCCGATCCACATAGATTACAGTGGATATTATGGCATTCCGCACTTACGTGGCCGAACTCACTAAATAGGTTACACTTCACCACCATTCAGATACTTGCCACATGACCCACTTTGGCACACTTAAAACACTTATGGTGTTGACTAGCATAAAAACAGACACCTCTTTCCCTGCCAGTAAAGAAACAGTTGGGCAAATGCAGTGTTATATTACTATGTTGTTGCAATTGACCAGAGCCTTCCACCCACCAGTCCAGACACCATCCAAGTCTCTTTTCCTATTCAGGTCAGACACCAAATTACAGTGCTTCTGGAGCCACACCACAATGTCCTGGGGGGACACAGCTTCATTCCAGAAGACTACATAAAAGGTGATGGTATCTGGCTTAGGAACTGGAATGAACAAACTTATTCCAGCCATTAGTGCCCCTGAATTTGGGGAAATTGCCCCATAATCTATCCAGGTTGGACATCAGATTAAAGCTAATATCATATACCTTCCAGTCTGGAAGATTTATTACTGCCAAGATGCCTGCTGGCACAAACTTTGATAGCAAAGGAGTTCACAGATCACAAACCTTCTGGTAGATCTTCTTTAGCACCTCTGTTTAAACCTCACCACATTCCTCCTTTCACTAGAGATGAAAGATGCGCACTGTGGCGCCAGGCATTCCTGGGAGGACCCCAACGTGTTTCACTATCCAGATTTGCAGTGGTCGTGGCCCGTCACATCTTCTGCAGATAGAGGGGGAAAATATTCATCTTATTCTGTACAATGCGCTCAGAGCCATACACCTTAATGTCATTATCTGAGTTTTATGTCCCATACAGATTGTGTGCTCCCTCCTGCCACCGACCCTCCAGGCACATCAGGACAACTATTTCTAGTCTGTCCAGTTGAGCCCTGCTGTTACCTTATTGTCCTAACACAAGGATAAATGTCCATGGTCCTGCTGCTCAGCCACGGTTTCTGGGACTTGTGGTACTTCTGCTAGTTGCCAAAGTGAGAGCCGGCAAATGAGCAGGAAGGGGAGGCAGTTTAACAAAGCTAAACTGTCCCCCCACCCCACAGTATCCCGAGCTCGGGGTATATTTGCTGGACCAGGATGTCTGAAGGGGCGCACAAACGGGAGATTTGTGCGCCTGTTCACGTGATTTTCGGTCACGCTGTGGCCATGACACAGCCGACTGAAAATCTCCTACGCCCGTGTGAATGAACCCTTAGGCTAATTTCATGTGTGCGAGTGCGATATTGGGCCGTGAAACTCTGCCAGATATTGTGCTTGCCAACAAGCAATATCCCTGCAGATGCCATGATTTTTTCCTGCCCCCCATTGCAATGTGGGAAAAAGAAAAAACATCACTCATGTATGACCCCATTCAAAAGAATTGTAATCATATTTGTGTATCTTGCAATGCACAAATCTCACACCACTTTCTTGGCCGTGTGAAAACAGCATTAGCCATACCTGCCATTGCTATTTTTACTTTCCTTACTTTCAATTCTCAGTCTTCTTTCTTTGTATTTGTTGTACTTCTATTCAATGCTTTCTTTTGCTCAAACTTGTCTTTGGCATCCATATCGCCAACAGCTTGGGATTTGTCTCCTAGTGTAGGCCTGGAAGCCTGTGCTTTGCTTGGTTAGCTACCCCACGCAGGGTGGCCCCTCCCTGGGCTATCTCCAAACATAAGGAGAGTTACAAAGACACAACCTCATAGCTTGGAAGCAGTATTATAGTAGTTATATTCTTGTCAATTGTGGGCAGTATAATACTGTGTCACCCCAAAAATATGACCTACCACGATAATAAGCCTAACCTGAAATATAAGCCATACCCTGAAAATAAGCCCTAGCTACACTAAGTGAAAAAACCCCCCGCAATACTCACCTTGCAGCTGGCATCTGTGTCCCCCGCAATGATCTCCCAGGCGATGTGGCAGGCTGCTGTGTAATCCTCCCCACTGTCAGAGGATGGGGCTTTGAATTCCCCAGGCTTCAGGAAGTGAGCACTTTAATTGGATCGAGCGCCAGCCAATCAGAGCCAGCGCTTGATCATTCACAGGCATTCAGTAAATGACTTTACTGAATGGCTGTGATTGGTTCATCGAGTGACGGCTGTGATTGGCTGCGCTCAATCCAATCACAGCGCTCACTTGTCGAAGGTAAGGGAATCCAAAGCCCCATTTACCTGAGAGAGAATCCTCTGACAGTGGGGAGGATTTAGCCAACATACTGACTCTAAGACCTGGATCAACAACCTCGCTGGTTATTTAATGTCTATATCCTGTAACATCATAGATCCCTAAAAAGATGTTTAGTCCCCTCTTAAACTCCTATATTTGCCATCACGACTTCCTCAGGCAGATAGTTCCACAGTCTCACTGCTCTTACAGTAAATAACCCCCTTCTGTGTTGAAGATGAAACCTTCAATGTCTTTTCTGAGCACCGGTGTCCAGAACTGTACACAGTATTACATGTGGGGCCTGACAAGTGCCTTATATAGTGCAAGAATAATGTTCTCGTTCCTCACCCCTATACCTCTTTTAATGCACCCAAAGACTTTATTTGCTTTTGCAGCAGCTGACTGGCATTGATTGCTCCAGTTAAATCTACAATCCATTAGTACCCCCAGGTCTTTTTCCATATCACTTTCCCTCAATTCTCTTCTGCAGGTCATTTATATAAAAGTTGAACAACACTTGTCAAAGGACAGATCCTTGTGGTACCCCATTTGATACATTCTTCCAGTTTGATGTGCAGCCATTTATGGCCACACTTTGAGTGTGATCACTCAGCCAGTTTTAAATTTACCTAACAGATGCCTTGTCAATCCCATGTTTGGTCATTTTCTCAATAAGTATGATATGAGATACTTTGACAAATGCTTCACTAAAGTCAAAATATACTATATCTACTGCATTTTCCTGATCAACCCAGTCGATAATTCTTTCATAGAAGGAAATTAGATTAGTCTGTCATGACTTGTTTGTTACAAACCCATGTTTGCTCTGTTGAATTACTCTATTGTCATCACAGTACTTGCATATATGCTGTTTAATAAGTGGTTCAAAGAGCTTTCCTAGTATAGAAGTCAGGCTCACAGGCCTGTAGTTTCCTGGGTCACCTTTTTTCCTTTTTTGAAGATAGGGGCAACATTTGTCCTTCTCCAATCTTCTGGGACTTCTGTTCTCCTGGAATTTTCAAAGGTCACTTTTTAGAATACACAGTAGTACACATGATGGACATATAGATGAAAATAGATAGATACATATTAGAGAGAAAGAGATTTTCAAAGAACAAAAGATGGCTAAAGTGTGATCACAAGCCAAGACAGACAGACAGACAGACAGACAGACAGACAGACAGATAGATAGATAGATAGATAGATAGATAGGCAGACACAAGAATGGATAGGAAGACAGATGGATAGCAAGAGGATGAAAGATGGCTAATCTGTGATCACATGTCAATGTTCAAGAAAGTGAATATCGCCATTGAGTGTATACTTTTTAGAATACACTGTAGCACACATGGATGGATGGGTGGCTAGATAGAGAAATAGGTATGAGATAGATAGACACAAGGATAGATAAGGAGACAGAAGGATAGTAAGATTTTTAGAGGACGAAAGATGGCTAATCTGTGATCACAAGCCAATATTCAGGAACGTGATTATTGCCCTCTACTGTATACTTTTTAGAACACACAGTAGTGCACACGGTGGATAACTAGCCATAGATAGATAAATATGATACAGATGGAAAGATACATTTAATATAAATATAGGTGAAAAAGATAGAGAAGAGATGGGTAAGGTAGGCAAAGACAGACACAAAAGTGAATAAGGAAAGAAGGATAGTAAGATTTTTAGAAGACGGAAAAGATTGCTAATCTGTGATCACAAGCCAATGTTCAGGAAGGTGAATATCACCATCTAGTGTATACTTTTTAGAATACACTATAGAGCACATGATGGATAATTAGATTTAAAAGCACATATCAAATAGATAGGTAGATAGATAGATAGATAGATAGATAGATAGATAGATAGATAGAGATAGATAGATAGATAGATAGATAGATACAAGGATGAATAAGGAAACAGAAGGATAGTAAGACTTTTAGAGAAAGAATATAACTACTACAATACAGCTTCTATGTACCAGAATATAACTACTGTAATGCTCTTTTTATTTAAAACTCACAAAAAAAATATTACAATAAAATTTTATTCATCAAAAAAGAATTATCCCACACAAAATGGTACATGTATCGTCCTCCAGTTTTGATTATTTCCATTATTTTCCATATCTTTCTCATATACTGCCTTCAGACTCTCCATAATATTATATCTAATAATATTACAGGAAATAATTTCCTTATTAATAGTTATTAAAAACATCACGCACTCCACAAATAGTAAATAATTAGCACATTTATCAAATACAAAGTACTTTTATTATTTACCCTAAGCTGCGACAGAAAATCCTCATGCATTATCTGATGACATGGCTGCTATCACATCCAAAGCGGATGCCCCGGATCCGTAACCCTGAAATACTTACGAGCTATGACCTATAACACTGCAATAGCCCACCAAACAGTGGTAAACAATAAAGAAAACCAGCACAAGGAAAACACTGTCCATAAAGATCCTTTACCAAGGAAAGGGACCTGCCTATGTGGATAACACACCCTGACCAGGTTGAACCTTACCGCATACCTAGGCCATTAGCAGAATGTATAAGAGAAAAATACAGAAACAAGTAAAAGATAATAATTGCAGTACTTAGCTTTGTGAAGAATCAGGCAAACAGGAGATCCAGCACCAAGTTCTGACTTCCACCACAGTCTGAGGAAGACTGAAATTAAACAGCATTGAGCTAAGCCCAAGGCCAGGTTAAATAATCCTGCCAAATTGTTCACAGGTGAGACCAAGCAAGTCTCACAATGCCACTTCCACCAGAGCCAGAATGTCAGGACACGAACTTGGGACCTCCTATGCTCTGGATTGTGTCTCTCCCTGGTGAGCTATCCAGCTTGCTGGACAAGCTTCCCTGCTGAACCTGGCCTTGTTCTGTGTTCCTGTCTCCCTGTCCTGGCCCCGCCCTGCTGCTAATTAGGACTTCCTGTGAAAGCCTGGCTCTTCCCCCAGCTCCTTGCGTGATTATTGTGCTTCAGCTATTATCAAGCTCCCCTTCTCCTCCTTCACAACAAGCGAACCTAAGACCCCCTGATACTGACCCCAGGCGATACCCGCATCCTCCATTGTACTGAGAACCTGAGACCACCTGATACCGATCTCCGGCTTTCCCCTTGACTACTCTCTGAATCTTCACGGTTGCTACACCCGTGGCTCCATACCTATCCAGTTCTTGGAAGACGTTACAAAATAATCTCGCCCAAACATGGAGTCTGTGTTGACCTCCCTGCGGAAGCAAGCTACAGAGCTCTAGGAATTTTGTGCCTCCTATCTAGAGAAGTTTGCTGGATTATAATCAGTGGAGCTGGATCAGCAGAAGGAAATCATCAGCTTACAGAGGCAACTTCTGGACTTGTATCAATTAGGCTCAGATGTCCGCATGCCACTGCCAGCAAAGTTTGACAGGGATCTCCATCAGTATTGAGTGTTTCTGAACCAATGCTGAATCTATTTCCAGATGCAGCCCACCTTGTTTAACAATGACAGGAAGAAGGTATTTTTTTATCATCAACCTCCTGACGGATGAGACACTTGCATGGGCCTCGCCGCATGTAGAGACCAACAGTAATTTCCTTAACAGCCTTGCTGCCTACGCTACTGCAATAGATCAGATCTTTGATGATTCCAATTGCTGTGCTACAGCTGAAGGAAGGTTATATAACCTCCGGCAAGGGCAACGCTTCGGTGCAGAATACATGGCAGAATTTCGACGCTGGGAGACTAATAACACATGGAACCCTGCTGCACAGCAGGGCCAATTTCGACTGTGATTATCTGAGAGTATAAAGGACGAGCTTGCCAGAGTGGAGACCCCTGGTAACCTGGAAGAGTTCATTCAACTATGTATCCGGCAATGTAGGGACGTGATCTATTACTCTGGAGGTGAGATCACAAATGGTGAAGCACAAAAGTACGATTAGGACAAAGAATATGGAGCTACCGGTCTCTAGGCATTTTATAGAATGTGGAAACACCATCAGCCAATTTAGGTACAGAGTATTAAATTAGATTATTTATTTGATCCATTTTGATTAAATATAATCTTCAAACTCTGTGAGACTGATTTGGGTGAATAAATGATATATGCATTATAAAGAAGAATCTTTTCTGTCTTACATATTAGGTCCTGGTGCCATATTGGGTCTGTATATTGGAGTATATTATATCAAAATAGGAACACCTGTGGTACCTTTATGTGCGAGGAGGATGACCCCTTAAAAATAATCATATTCTCCACATAAATGGGAATATTTTAGATCGATATGGGGGGCACGACCAATAATATTGAGATCCTGGATAGGGTGGGTGATGGTGAAGGTTAGACTATACATATATATATATATATATATATATATATATAATCACATGGATGCTATGGATTGTTTGGATGACATGAACATGCTGACATGGTCATGCATGCATATATCTCCGCTTTCTAGTTCTTTGGTGGGAATGTATTACACATGGTATGATATATATATTAAAGGGGTTGTCCCGCGCCGAAACGGGTTTTTTTTTTTCAACCCCCCCCCCCCCGTTCGGCGCGAGACAACCCCGATGCAGGGGTTAAAAAAGAACACCGCACAGCGCTTACCTGAATCCCCGCGCTCCGGTGACTTCTTACTTACCTGCTGAAGATGGCCGCCGGGATCTTCTCCCTCGGTGGACCGCAGGGCTTCTGTGCGGTCCATTGCCGATTCAAGCCTCCTGATTGGCTGGAATCGGCACGTGACGGGGCGGAACTACACGGAGCCGGCATCCTGCACGAGCGGCCCCATTGAGAAAAGAAGAAGACCCGGACTGCGCAAGCGCGTCTAATTTGGCCATTAGACGCCGAAAATTAGACGGGCTCCATGGAAACAAGGACGCTAGCAACGGAGCAGGTAAGTGAAAAACTTCTTATAACTTCTGTATGGCTCAATGTACATTACAAAGTGCATTAATATGGCCATACAGAAGTGTATAGACCCACTTGCTGCCGTGGGACAACCCCTTTAACATATGCATTACCTTATAGAGGATATCTAACCTCCACCAGGGGCAACCGTAAAAGTGGAGTATATTATCCAAATCCACGTTCAAGTTCTTGGATATATAGCACAACTTGTGCGATGTGATGGGTGGAACTAGGTGCTTTAATTCTGTACACATATATATGGACAATAGCATATACTTGTAATACATCTGCAGGGAGACACAAATATGGAGGCACGCATACGCATTAAGGAGATTTGGACGCATGCCCAGTGGCCCCTTGGGGACACATAAGCAACACCCATACAGGGACAATAAGAAAATGGTGGCACGCATGCGCAGTAGAGATGCTTTGGCACATGTGCAGTAGACTTGTGGGGAAGCTGCAAACATGGAGCCATGGAGTGCATGGTGGACATACGGAGCACCATTCAGCTACACCTTTGGGTCCTCCTGCAGGTAATTACCCATGACATCTGTGATGGAGGCATTGTGTTATTGTGATTGGTGAGTGCAAATAGGGACTATACTATATATTACCTGTTTAATTATATGTTTGGTGAGCTTGAAGAAGGCTGTTAGGCCAAAATGTTGCTGCTATCTGTGGTGATGGGATATTAAAACATCATTTTTTATTGCATATGGATATGCTGCCAGTTTTTCTTTTGATGATTCATTCTGGAAGCCTGGGACATTATGCCTTAAACTGCCCAAATATGTTGCAGAAGACAGTTGTCCTAACCAGTGTCAAGGTTGCGTCGAATCAAGCCATTACAAGACAATAGGCTTCTGCCAAACATGCCTGTGTTCCATCATTTTGTTCTCCCTATAGAGATCTCAGTGGTGAATCAGAAGATACAGTGCTCAGCAATGTTAGATTCAGGAGCAGAAGGAAACTTCGTGGACTTAAGATTCACTCTTAACAAGAGCATTACAAGTAAACCAAAGCCCATAGCTGTCAATATAGAAACCATGTATGGGTCACTCTTGTCCTTGGGGCCTGTCACATGGGTGACTTGAACTTGAGCTCTGCATGAAACCTGATTATCAAGAAATGATCAGCTTCCATCTCATCAAGTCCCCTATATTTCCGGTGATTCTCTGGATCCCCTGGTTCTTTACTCATAATCCCTCTATTGACTTGGAATCAAGGACGATTGCCGCCCCCTTCAAAGTACTGTAAAAAGAACTGCAAGATCGCACCATCCGCCCCTAAACTGGTGCAAGACCCCGAGGATTGTCAGCAGGACTGTGGGAAGTTACCAATTCAGTACCAAATGTTCAGGGATGTCTGCAGCAAGAATGCTGATGAACTACCACCTCATCGGCCATCTGACTGTCCAGTGGAGCTACTCTCTTGGGCCTTGTAAGGAAAATACTAAATGTACGATTATTTAGATTTTATTTAGCCATTTAATTATGATTTGGAGTCTTTGATTGGAATATACTCATTATGTGATTCTCTTAAAGGGGTTGTCTCATGAAAGCATGTGGGGTTATGCACTTCTGTATGGCCATATTAATGCACTTTGTAATATACATCGTGCATTAATTATGAGCCATACAGAAGTTATTCACTTACCTGTTCCGTTGCTGGCGTCCTCGTCTCCATGGATCCGTCTAAAATCGCCTCCTCTGGCGATTTTAGACGCGCTTGCGCTGTGCGGTCTTCTGCCTTCTGAATGGGGCCTCTCGTGCCGGAGAGCTGCTCCTTGTAGCTCCGCCCCGTCACGTGTGCCGATTCCAGCCAATCAGGAGGCTGGAATCAGCAATGGACCTCACAGTGAAGATCCCGGCGGCCATCTTACTAAGGTAAGTAAGAAGAAGGAAGAAGTCGCCGCAGCGCGGGGATTCGGGTAAGTACTACCCGTTTTTGTTTTTTTTACACATGCATCGGGCTTGTCTCGCGCCGAACGGGGGGTCTATTGAATTTTTAAAAAAAACGTTTCGGCGTGAGACAACCCCTTTAAGGCCCATTTACACGCAAAAGATAATCGCTCAAACCACCGAAAGATTGAAAGATTTAGCGATGGTTTTGCATAAAATTACATGCACAGATTATCACTCTATTTCCCTCATTAACTAAGTGTTTTCCTCCACAAGTTGTTTGCTCAGCTGGGTGTGTTTAGGCAATTGTTATTGCATAAATACTTCATCCAACTGAGCAAACATCTGGTGGACACTTTCCATTGTTATTCTTCTGGCTAGTTAATGAACTCATTGTGTATGCAAGGTAAACAAATCCATCATGGGGTCTTTTGAAAGACTGAGCGAAATCCATTTAAATGAAGGCAATTAGGTCAGTCTATCAGTGGCTTCAATTATGGATTTTATGTGGACTGAAATCCATTGTTAAAAGAAAAGTGCATGACTGCCTTCTGCATGAATTTTGAGCAATAATCAATTTGAGTGTAAAAGGGCCTTTAGATGTGACTTTTGAACCATCATTGTTCTGGACAGAGAGCAAAGGTAAATCATGCTTAGGAAGAAGTATTTTTCATACAAAAGAAAAATCACCATAAAGTTATATATTATCTTAGATAAATGTGCATAGACTTTTAAGACATAATTTATCTTGGGTAGAAGGTTTAGCTTGTTTAAGTTTGCATACAACACAGAGCAACAAACTTTCATGACTTGTAGAAAAATGTGCGACTGTGTATACTTAAATTAAGTATTATGCAATACATACAATCATAGCCGTACTATTAGAGGTTGCTGGGGTCGCCGTGGCGACCCAGCCCCTATACTCAGGGGGGCTCAGAGGCTCCCGTCTCCCATATACATGTGCACATTAAGTGCATTACAGGCAGACCGCTCTGTCTGCAGCACCGCACTGATCACGCGGCAGGCAGAGTGGCCAGCCTGAGAGGAAGCAGAGAAGAGCAGGAGGGAAGAGGAGGGAGGCAGCGACATGGGCCAACATGGCACAGTGATGTCATCATGTGCTGTCCCCGCCTCCTGCTGAACGGAGGCTGCTGTTTCCGTCTGTCCTGCTGCTTCTATCACATGGAGGAGAAGTGGTCCAGGCTCCAGGGTATATGTATATGTGTGTGTGTGTGTGTGTGTATATGTGTCTGTCGGTATGTGTGTCTGTATGTACATGTGTGTGTGTGTGTGTGTATACATATATATATATATATATATATATATATCATATATATATATCAGTGTGTGTGTATATGTGTGTGTGTGTATATATATGTGTATGTGTGTATATATACATGTGTGTGTATCTAACTAGCTCATATTTATCTATCTCCAAACTATCTCATCTCTCTCTATCTCCTTTCTATCTGTCTATCTTATCTATCTATTTCATATCTATCTATCTCATATCTATCTATCTATTTCATATGTATCTATCAATCTATCTCATATCTATCTATTAGAGATGAGCGAACGTACTCGGCCATGCCCCTTTTTCACTCGAGCACCGCGATTTTCGAGTACTTCTCTACTCGGGTGAAAAGATTCAGGGGGCGCCGTGGGTGAGCAGGGGGGTTGCAGAGGGGAGTGGGGGAGTGGGGGGGGGGAAGTGTTAGAGAGAGAGAGGCCCCCCCTGTTCCCCACTGCTACCCCCCGCTCCACCACGCCATCCCCCGCTCCCCGGCGCCCCCCGAATCTTTGCACCCGAGTAGCCAGGTACTCGAAAATAGCGATGCTCGATTGAGTAATTACTCGAAACGAGTACGTTCGCTCATCTCTACTATCTATCTATCATCTATCTATTTCATATCTTTCTCATATCTATTTCAACTTTTGCACCCGGGCCCCTGAGCCTTTAGGTATGCCCCTGCATACAATGTACAGTATGCCTGATTTCTACTTAAACAGAGATGTGCTGACACATTTAGTTTTAGAAGACTTTGGAACACATACATGTGTCATATGGGTTATAAAAGGTCCCATCTTCCTAAGTCAAATTGGAAGCTTTGCATACAGGATGAGAATGTGACATGCCTATTGGTCTACTGGAGAAGATACTCTATCCTAGCTCTCTTTTGTCTTCCCCCGTTGCAAGCTCAGATGAGTCCACTTCCCAATGATGTGTCTGTAAGCCAATAATGTGTAGCTAATGATGTAATGTGACTTGTAATCTTAATGCTTTGTATATATAGATATTATCTATATATATATAAAAGTGAAAGCCCTCAATGATTGACTCACTGACTGACTGACTTACCACTAATTATCTATCTTTCCGGTGTCGTACAAACATGTTTAGGTCATAAATAGGAAAAGTAAAGGGGTCACAACTTGATTATTTAATGCTAAGTGCAAAAGTAAGTGCACCCCTATGTAATGCACCTAATCTAATTCTCTAACTTCCCAGTGCTGTACAAATTTGAAATTTGGTATGACCATTCAATAGGTGCTAAATAGGAAAAGTAAAGGGCTCGCAAACTTAATTACTCAATTTTAAGGTCAAAAGTAAGTGACCCCTATGTTATGTAACCTTCCTGTGTTGTACAAGCGTGAAATTTGGCACAAGCTTTTTTTAGGTCCTATATAGTAAAACTAAAGGGGTCACAACTTGATTACTCAATTCTAAGTGCAAAAGTAAGTGACCCTCTATGTTCCGTAACGTCTTGGTTTCATACAAACTTGAAATTTGGCACGACCATTCTATAGGTGCTAAATAGGAAAAGCAAAGGGGTCACAACTTGATTATATAATTCTAAGTGCAAAAGTAAGTGACCACTTATGTTATGTAACTTCCCAGTATTGTACAAGCGTGAAATTTGTCATGAGTATTTTTTAGGTCCTAAATAGTAAAAGCAAAGGGGTCGCAACTTGCTGATATACTGATAATTTGGCATGAGTATTCTTTAGGTCCTAAACGGGAAAAGTAAAGTAGTCACAACTTGATTATTTAATGCTAAGGGCAAAAGTAAGTGCACCCTTATGTTATGTAACTTCCTAGTGTTGCACAAGCGTAAAATTTAGCACAAGCATTCTTTAGGGTACTTAATAGGAAAAGTAAAGCGGTCACAATTTGATTATTCAATGCTAAGTGCAAAAGTAAGTGCACCCCTTATGTAATGTACCTAATGTAATTCTCTAACTTCCCAGTGTCGTACTAACTTGAAACTTGGAACAACCATTCTTTAGGTCCTAAATGGGAAAAGTTAAGGGGTCACAACTTGATTATTCAATGCTAAGTGCAAAAGTAGCAAAATAGGTTGACATAGACTAGCACCCTATATCATCAGTGTAAGGAATAAAGTGAATTCCTCTCACCTAGTACACGGTGGGACTCCCGCATAGGGACCCCACCGGTACTCAGTGTCCAAGTCTGCGTGTTAATATATCTCTTGTCTTTTGATCCAGGTTGTCTGGAGAGACGTTTTGGAGGGTGGGAGCCCTCTGGATAACCAGGTGCTTACAATCAAGTCAGATGGAGGAAAAAAATTAAAAAAGGCTCAGCACTCTAGGACTATGAGACAATTCTCAAGACCCATGGGTCTAATGGTTAAAATAACCATATTTATTCATTCACTATGCAACACGTTTCAACGCATTTCGGTGCCTTTCTCAAACATAAAATTAACATTCACAGTATACATTTATTAAAGTGCATCCTTATAGAGACTTACAATCAAAGTGTCCACTTCAGACGCCGAGATGGTCATCTTGACGTCACCTTTGGGGGAGGGACTTCTGTTTTGTATGTGACATAAGTCACATGATCGACGTAGGTGGAACGCGACGTGCGTTCTATACCCCGTTCTCATTCACAAAAAAGTATGAGAGTGTGATGTGCACTTTCATAGTAACAATTCATAGGTATCTAGACCATATCAGGTCTGTCCGGGGACTATTCATAGTTATCTCAATCTCAGTGTCCTATATTGAAATTCATTATCGCTGTAATAAATACATTCTTCGATAAATATTAGAATAATATGCATAAAAACCAAATTCTGTGTATATAAATAATATATAATGATATATATATAAGTGCAAAAGTAAGTGCACCCCTATGTAATGTTCCTAATCTAATTCACTAACTTCCAGGTGTCCTACAAACTTGAAATTTGACACAACTATTCTATAGGTGGCTGTTTCCACCCCCCTTGTTGATGCAGAGGAAGGCAAAAAAACCAATGAAGTAGAAGCCAATTTAGCTCATTTGGGGGAAAAACTCCTTCCCGACTCCATAATGGCAGTCAGAATATGCCCTGAATCAATGTTTGAAAGTTCCTACCTGACTCCAAGATCCGGATCAACAACCCCGCTGGTTATTTAATGTCTATATCCTGTAACATCACAGCACTCTAAAAAGATGTCTAGTCCCCTCTAAAACTCTTCTATTGATTTTGCCATGACAATGTCCTCCGGCAGAGAGTTCCACAGTCTCACTGCTCTTACAGTAAAGAAACCCCTTCTGTGTTTAAAATGAAACCTTCTTTCCTCTAGATGTAGAGGCTGCCCTCTTCTTACCGTCGTAGTCCTGGGTATAAACAGATCATGGGACAGATCCTTGTATTGTCCCCTAATGTAGTTATTTGGTCGCCCCTTAGCCGTCTTTTTTTCCAGGGTGAATAATCACAATTTTGATAGCCTCTCTGGGTATTCCAGTCCTAAAACTTCGTTTATTAATTTAGTTGCCTTCTTTGAACCCCTTTAGGCACTGCAATATCTTTCCTGAGTACAGGTGTCCAGAACTGTACACAATATTCCATATGAGGCCTGACAAGTGCCTTATATAATGGAAGAATAATGTTCTTGTCCTTCGCCCCTATACTTCTTTTCATACACCATAAGACTTTATTTGCTTGTGCAGCAGCTGACTGGCATTGATTGCTCCAGTTAAGTCTATAGTCAACTAGTACCCCCAGGTCTTTTTCCATATCACTTTTCCCTAGCAGTACCCCATTTAGTGTATATTGATGACATCCGTTTCCTGCCCATGTACATAACCTTACATTTATCAATATTGAACTTCATTTGCCATTTCTCTACCCAAGCCACCGGCTTATTTAGGTCCTCCGTTGTATTAATTATCTTATATAATTTCGTATCATCTGCAAATATCAATATTTTACTGTGCAGTTCCTCTATCAGGTCCTTGCTAAATATATTGAACAGAATAAGTCATAGTACTGAACCCTGTGGCACCCCGCTAGCAATGGTGGCAAAATCAGAGTACAAACCATTTATTAGCACCCTCTACTTTCTATCTACCAGTCAGTTCTGTACCCAGCTACATACGTTTTCGCCTAGACCGAGCTGTCTCCTTTTCTAAATTAACCTATTATGCGGCACAGTGTTAAATGCTTTAGAAAGTCCAGATATACAAGATCAATAGACTCTCCCATGTCCAGCCTAGAACTTACTTCATTGTAGAAGCTGATCAAATCGGTCTAACATGATCGAACCCTCATGAACCCATGCTGATGAGGAGTTATACCGCTGTTTTCTTGGGGTATTCTAGGATGGCATCTCTCAGAAACCCCTTGAATATTTTTCCAATTATTAAAGTGAGATTTACTGGCCTGTAGTTACCAGGCTCTCTTTTAGACCCCCTTTTGTAACCACATTAGCAATACGTCAATCTAGTGGTACAATCCCAATCTCAATAGAGTCCCTGAATACAAGAAATAGCAGTTTATCTATCACGTCACTTTGTTCCCTTAGAACCCTTGGGTGTATCCCACTTGGGCCTGATGATTTGCCGATTTTAATCTTTTTTAGCCGACTCTGCACTTTTTCCTGCAATAGGCGTGTTATTTTGTGTTTTTTTTTATCCCCCTGCATCTCGTGTGACATTTCTTTTTCCTTTGTGAATACACTTGAGAAAATACTATTTAATAGATTTGCCTTCCCCCACAATCCTCTATGATTTCTCCTGCATTATTTCTTACAGGGTCACTGCTTTCAGTGCAAATCTTTTCACCGTTTATATGATTGAAAAATAGTTTAGGGTTATTTTTGCTCTCTTTGCCGATCAGTCTTTCTGCCTCCTCCTTGGCAGTTTTGATCTTATCCTTACATATTTTGTTTTTACCCTGTATGTTTTTAGCGCTTCTTCACTGCCTACTTGTTTTAATAATTTAAATACTTTTCTTTTCCTTTAATGCCCCCCTTACAGTTTTGTTGAGCCACATTGGTTTTCTACTACTTGTAATTCTTTAATTTTTAAACGAATGTTTTTTAACTTCTCCAGAGGCTCCACCCATGCTCTTGGCGCGACAAAGGTTGCACACCACTGTTTGTCGGTCGTCTGCACTCGCAGTGAAAAACTGCCAGACCTTTGAGCACCTCGGCCTCTGCAGGGTGGCATGGCGCGAGGGGGCGCTTTGGGAAACAGTAGGTGGATTATTCGGTCTGGCCCTGCCTCTACCCCTGGCCACCGCACTGGCTCTTCCAACCTGCCCTGCTGCTGCACTTGCCTCCCCCTCTGAAGACCTGTCCTCGGTAGGCTTAGCAAACCAGGTGGGGTCAGTCACCTCATCGTCCTGCTGCTCTTCCTCCGAATCCTCTGTGCGCTCCTCCCTCGGACTTACTCCAATTACTACTACCTGAGTGATAGACAACTGTGTCTCATCATCATCGTCCTCCTCACCCACTGAAAGCTCTTGAGACAGTTGCCGGAAGTCCCCAGCCTCATCCCCCGGACCCCGGGAACTTTCCAAAGGTTGGGCATCGGTCACGACAAACTCCTCCAGTGGGAGAGGATTCGGAACCATTGCTGCCCATTCTGGGCAGGGGCCCGAGAACAGTTCCTGGGAGTCTGCCTGCTCCTCAGAATGTGTCATTGTAATGGAGTGAGGAGGCTGGGAGGAAGGAGGAGCAGCCGCAAGAGGATTCAGAGTTGCAGCAGTGGACGGCGCAGAACTCTGGGTGGTCGATAGATTGCTGGATGCACTTTCTGCCATCCACGACAGGACCTGCTCACACTGCTCATTTTCTAATAAAGGTCTACCGCGTGGACCCATTAATTGTGAGATGAATGTGGGGACGCCAGAAACGTGCCTCTCTCCTAATCCCGCAGCAGTCGGCTGCGATACACCTGGATCAGGAGCTCGGCCTGTGCCCATACCCTGACTTGGGCCTCCGCGTCCTCTAGGCCTACCCCTCAGCATGGTGTATTACCAGTAGTGCAGAAACAGAACGCTGTAATTAAATGTGCCGCTTATTGGCCTGTGGTTGGAGACTGACTTCGCTTACGGAACGCACAGCAGAGCCAGGAAAGAATTTTGCGCAAGCCTGCTGTAACACTTAGCTGGCTGTGTATTAATTAGGACTACTACCCCCAGCAGAGACGCAGTACACTCAGGACGGTCACAGGCAGCCCAAATAGAATGTTTTTTCCCAAATTTTTTTGGAAAAGCCCACTGCCTATATAGACAGTATATCTCTTTCACTGTCCCTGCCTCACCACTACTGGCCCTGGACTATGTAAAATTACTGCAGACTGTTTCCCTCTGGACAGGATGACAGCGGTGATGTAACGGCCAACGCAGAGCCAGGAAAGAATTTTGCGCAAGCCTGCTGTAACACTTAGCTGGCTGCGTATTAATTAGGACTACTACCCCCAGCAGAGACGCAGTACACTCAGGACGGTCACAGGCAGCCCAAATAGAATGTTTTTTCCCAAATTTTTTGGGAAAAGCCCACTGCCTATATAGACAGTATATGTCTTTCACCTTTTTCACTGTCCCTGCCTCAGCACTACTAGCCTTATACTATGTAAAATTACTGCAGACTGAGGACGCAATGCTCTGCATGGCCGATATACAAAAAAAAAAAAAAAGTGCAACACTGCAAAAAGCAGCCTCAACAGTACTGCACACAGTCAGATGTGGCCCTAAGAAGGACCGTTGGGGTTCTTGAAGCCTAAAATAACTCCTAACACTCTCCCTACAGCAACTCCAGCAAGACAGCATTTTCCCTGAACTATGTCAGAATGCATCTGTGGCGAGCCGCTGGAGGGGCCAATTTATATACTCGGGTGACACCTGATCTCGCCAGCCACTCACTGCAGGGGGGTGGTATAGGGCTTGAACGTCGCAGGGGGAAGTTGTAATGCCTTCCCTGTCTTTCTATTGGCCAGAAAAGCGCGCTAACGTCTCAGAGATGAAGGTGAAAGTAACTCGAACATCGCGTGGTGCTCGCCTCTAGTAACGAGCATCTCGAACACGCTAATACTCGAACGAGTATCAAGCTCGGACGAGTACGTTCGCTCATCTCTAACCAAGATGCATCGGACCCTTAAAGTTACAGAAAGGATCAGCCAGGTGGCCTTCTGCTTAACAGTCACCTCTTCCTCCTGTAAAAGTACAAGTGTTTCTTGTGGAGAAGATCCTGGACTCCCATAGGCACTGAGGCAGACTGCAGTACATGGTGCAGTGGCAGGGATATAGTCCAGAAGACAAATTCTTGGGAGCCCGCTGCCAATACGACGGGGAAGTTTCATGACAGGTATCCAGGAAAACCGTCTTCTGGGATGTGTGGAGGTCATCCTGCAAAGAGGGGACAGCTGTTCGGAATTGAACCTGGGACCTCCTGTCCTCCAGATGGTGTCTATCCCTGGTGAGCTATCCAGCTTGCTAGAGAAGCTCCCCTGATCCTGGCCTTGTTTTTGCCTCCCTGTCCTGGCCCTGCTTCTAATTAGGACTTCCCATAAAAGCCTGGTCCTTTCCTCAGCTCCTTGTGGGATTATTGTGCTTCAGCCATAATCAAGCTCCTCTCCTCCTCCACAACAAGTGAACCTGACACCGCCTGATACCGACATCTGGTTTTCCTCCCGACAACACTACCCGCCTCCTCCATTGTACTGCATACCTGAGACCACCTAAAACCGATCTTCGGCTATTTCCTGACTACTCTCTTGATTTTCATGGTTGATACACCTATCCAATGCTGGAAGACGTTACACAGAAGATGGAGAAACAAATACAAAACCTGTACCAGATACTAGAAAGGAACAGATCGCAGAACCACCGCAGCAGTAGCTTCCCTTTTAGAAGGGGGCCTAAGACCCTTAAGACCAGGTAGATTTCCATTAAGTGTATAAAAAATCTTTACAAGATGATCGTATGGACATCTGAAGCTGATACCCATGTCCTCTCCCCAGGACCATAACCACGCCAATGCACTAAGTACTGTAGAGATTTCCTAACCCGACAACAGTCCATTATGTGACTTATCACAAATTGAATATCTCCATCAGCCAGAGCTGGGGCAGTAGGAGATGAACCATTTCCTGAATAAACAAACTTTCAAAAGAGATTTGAAACACATGAAACCCATTAGTATTCTCATAGAGCTTGAAATCTCCAAATGAAATGATAATTTTTTCAATGATTTTGAAAGGATTGATACAACTCAAATAACAGTCCCAGAGTGTATGTTCTTAGTTGAGAGCCAAATCAATTCTCCCACCAAAAAATTAGTCCCCTCAGAACCACTATTATCCGCCACTCGCTTGAAATTTTGAACCATCTTCTGAAGATTCTTCAGAATTTTCTCTCACATCACCTCGATGTCAGAAGAGAACTCATTCTTCTCTGGCACCTCCAAAACATATTTAAAGAAGGGACTAAAACATAAAAGGAACCCAATATTACAAAAGAAAGGCGACGTCCCCATGGATTTTAATGATCTATTTTTTAGTGCAAAAACTCCGACCAAAGCTCCTGATTTTCTGGCATATAACAGCGCAAGTATTACATTTCTCTGTCTGGCCATTAGTCTCCAGCTGATATGCCAAGAAAAAAGAAAGCTGAATTCCCAACCGAGAGCAAACAAAATGCCAAAATCTGGAGACAAACTGGACCCCACGATCGGAGACGATATTCGTTTAACCAGGCCGATAAGAGATGATGGAATTAAATCTGAAAAAAGAACAAGGCCTATCATGCTTGTCTTGCCAAGAAAGGACTCCTTAGCCCTTGAAGACTATGAAAATGCTTAGGCTTCCTTTGTTAGTGAAGTGATTGTTAAGATGATCTTTGAGAAGTTTTTTATGAATCTTCTGCAAAAATTTGCAAACCCTATAAAGTGTTGAACATCTTTTATATTTGTCAGAGTTGGACAATTAATCATTGCTTTCGTTTATTAGGGTCAATACTCAGATCATCTAGGGATATATCCAAGAAATTGAATCCTGGTTAGTTCAAACTCATATTTTTCCGGTTTGATATAAAGATGATTAGTTTGGAGACGTTTCAGAATTCACCAGAGATGCCTGCTATGTTTTTCCAAGCTGTCTAAAAATATAATAAAGTCATTGAGATAAGCAGAAACAAATTGATCCAAGAGATCTCAAAACACATCATTAATAAAATGCTGGAAAGTGGCAGGGGCATTGCAAAGGCCAAAAGGCATAACCAGGTATGCAAAATGTCCATATCTGCTTCTAAAGGCAGTCTTCCACTTATCCCTTGGGTGGATGCATATAAGATTATAGGCCCCTCTTAGACCTAGTTTGGTAAAAACCTTGGCAGAACAAAGTCTTTCCAGCAATTCCATAAATTAAAGTGAGAGGGTAGCGATTTTTAACAGTAACCTTTTTTAGTTCTCTGTTATCAATACACGGCCACAAGGTTGAGTATTCTCTACAAAGAACAAGGATGCCCCAGCTGGGAATGCAGAAGGCCGAATTAAGATACACACAGTACAGTGGTACTTTGGCTTATGAGCTTGTGAGCTTCTTGACTTGCAAGCAGGCTCTCTCCCAAATTTTTGCTGATTTAAGAGCAAAAACACGAGGTACAAGCCTCCTCTCAAGTGAAGAAGCTCGCAAGCTTATGCTGGGGGGGGGGAGGGGTATAATAGTCACCTCTGGTGTTCCGGTCCTCCTTGACATCGACAGAGCATTTCTTCCTGGAAGCGGGGATTGAATACCAGTTTTCTGGACGTCGACATAAAAATCTTTAATGGTTTCCTCATTGCCATCCGTCATTGGGGCTTGTAATAAAGGCTACTCCAGTCCTCTTGATTTCCTTGTGTCCAGCATAGTGCAATATGAAGTCATCAGATTGAGAATATCCATTACTTGTCCAATGCAATTCACTAATTTCAAGAATATCAATGTTAAGTCTTGTCATTTCGCGCTTCACAATGTCCAATTTCCCTAGACTCATGCCAAGCACATTCCATGTTGCTAGTATGTGAGCTTTGGTGCAGCGCAGTCCTTCCATTTCATCATGAGGTACATCAGCAGCTGGGCTTCCACATTGTTTTCCCCAGATGCGTCATGAGGAAAACCCTACTTGTACTCAGACTTTGCTCTTCCCTGGTTGCATTGAGAGAATCCTTTGGCCTGGGGGCCTACCATCAGATACCATATGTGAAGCATTTGAGAGCTCTTTCATAGGGTTTCCAAGGCAACATTTTTACAGGGTAGGTCGCCAGGTCTTTCCCTAACCCTCCCCATTTATCTGGGCTCGGGACTGGCATATAGGGATGACTCCTACACCCTTTAAGATATTAAACTGATTGCTTTAAGTTGACTACCCCTTATGCAGGGGTGACTTTATTTTTAAAAAACTGCATTTACAATAAAAAGAATATAAAAAAAATTAAATAAAATATAAAATTTTCTATATTTATTTACAAAGATTGTATAAAATACAATCCTTAAATGGGCACTTGGTATCAAATTATGGAACTCCATTCACTTAAAAAACATTTCCTAGATAAAATTCTTCCTATCCACCAAATAATACAGATACAATTCATTTAAAAAATGACTAAAACATCCTTCAAAAGGTAAAACCTCATGTTTAAATAATTAAATATTTCTGGCTTTCCACAGAGCTGCTTTAGCACAGTTCATCATTTTCCATGCCATGATTTATGTTTTGTCTGTGTTGGGCATTCCAGGCATCCATACAGCACTGTTTTCATATATTTTTTTTTTAGTCTAGAAATGAAAATAAAAAAACTGAAAAAAGTCAAAAAAGATATTAAAAAAAACTATTCTATGTGTCACAGAAAAAAAACGCAGTAAAAATAATTTTGGTAGTTGAAGGAAAAAAATCCACCACATGGGTAAAATTCCTAAAAAGTGTTTGGTCCTTTAGGTACAAAACAGCCGGGTCCTTAGGAGGTTTAAAGGACATCCTGTGTCTAAAATCATTTACTAAAACTTTATTCATGCAATGGTCATAAAAAGCTCTAAGAGACAATAAAAACCCTTCAGCAATATCCATTTTCTTTAAGACCTTAAAAAGATAAAAATGTGACACTCTGTCAAAGGCTTTCGCAAGGTCTATTGATAATCTGGCCATTTTTCCTTTTCTTGACTTGGTGTCCCTAATAACATCTTTAACAAGCTTAAGATTTTCCAAAATACTCCTTCCAGGGACTCCACACACTTGATTGGAGTGAATAATTTAACCACTTAGTGACCAGTTTGTAGTGTTTTTACATCCTGGCTGCCTGGTCTTTAAAGCTGCGGGGGCTGTGGCCGTGACAGCTCCCTGCTGTCGGATGCCAGCGCTAGCCGACAACCAGGAGCTGTCATAGGGGGCCACAATATGCGACCCCCAGTTATGCGATTTGCGTTAACCAGTGGATAAACGAGATCACATAAAAGTAAATAAAAAGTCCGAAAAAATTAAAGTTTCATCTCTTCTCACGGATCGGATCCAAGAGGGGAGCTGAAACTACTCACCTCCGTCCCCTGCTGCCGGCTTCCGCAAGTGGATTCCACATACGGCCATGTAAGCACGGCATTATTCAGATCGCTACCTGTAATGCCTACGCATTTTACAAGAAGTCCGCGGGAACGCTAGCCTTCCTGCAGCTCCAGGAGCAGCTTGCTGATCGCCTTCTGTTTGAGAGACCGCCGCACCTCGGCAAGCTTACAAAGACTCACAGAGTAACACTTTTCCCCCCTATCCCTGCCACAGAGCTCAAGAAATACCCCCCCAAAAAGTGTTGGATTAGCAGGAAGAATGGAAGTAGGAGGGTTTTATTATCTCATGTGCCGATTCCAACTGGGCCTATGTAATTAGAAGTTTTCAGATATACCACACAGACAAAAAGGTTGGGCAATTATTTTTAGGGAGTCAATTTTTTTTCTGCACAAGTGAGCAACTGGGCCTGGAATCTATTCAGTTGTGCCCTGAAATATACAAGCCTAGCCATGTGTCCAGTAAGCAAATTGGGGCTACAATGGGTATGTTTCTGAAAACACAGGACAAACAGGGGTATCCATTTTGGGGTACAAGTCTTCATTCATATGTGTGCTGAACAAAAATAACTTTTAAAAATGACAGTTGCCAAAAAAATGAAAATCGTCAAAATATGCAGTACACCTCTAGATGAATTCTTTTAGGGGTCTAGTTTTCAAAATGGGGTAATTTGTGGTGGTTCTTCATCGTTTTGGCTGCTCAAGGGCTTTACAAGTGTCCGATGGGGCCTGAGATTGAGATGTCAGGATGAGGTCGGTTAGTAAAGGGCAGAAACAGGAGTAGGTCGGTTTTTGAGAGGTTCAGTTTTAGGTAGAGATAGGACATAGTCTTAGAGACAGCAGACAGTCAGTGGCATTCTGAAGTAATGGTGCTGTGATGTCATGGGAGGAGGTATATAACTGGGTGTCATCAGCATAGAGATGGTACTAAAAGCCAAATCTCCTGATGGTTTGTCCACTAGGGACTGTGTAGATGGAAAAGAGCAGGGGGGCGGGGGGGGGGGGTGTGAACCGAGCCCTGGACCCCAATAGCAAGGGAAAGAGGAGAGGAGATAGAGCCTGTAAAAGATACGCTGAATGAGCGGTCAGATAGGTAGGAGGAGAACCAAGAGAGAGCAGTGTCCTTTAGTCCAATAGAGTGAAGCATAATGAGAAGTTTGCGATCAACAGTGTCAAACACTGTGGAGAGAATCCAAAGTAAAAAATATCCAGTATAGCGCTTCGCGGGATGAAGGAAAAATTAAGTATATATTTCTACACCATGAGGTGGAGTTTTATTGCAACGCGTTTCTGCCCTCTGTAGGGCCTTTTTCAAGCATACAAAATCACAATATACAATCATTAATATAGATAAAAGAAGTGACTTACAATTAGGAGTCATTACAGTTCTCACGGCAGCCGCCATGTTGTGGGCGGAGTCACAACGCCAGCGTGATGACGTCAGTACGCATGAAAGTTCGTACAGTGAGCTATAACAAAAAACATATACTCTTCATAGTTAAAAGTAAAACCGGACAAGTTAAATAACGAGCCTGAATTAGAAGTATAGTTACTTTCGATTTGTACTTTGATCCCAAAGATCCGGATGACAGCCCCGGTCATGTGATGCGCTTGCGGAATGACGTCATCACGTTTGACACGTACATGGGTCACCTGATAGTGAGGGGCGTTCTAGTTCCCTGGGATTACCTCTGTTGGTATTTAGCTTTGTGTCCCGGGCTATGTAATCTAGTCATGTAATCTCTGTGTGCGGTGACGTGCACATGTATGAGAGGAACTTTCAGAGGTCAAAGTTTACAAGATATCTTATGTAACACATTGTTCGTATATTGAATATACGTAAAGCCCTGATTACGTTAGAATAAATAGCATGTTGTTCTCAAAGAAATAGATATAAATTTAAAAAGGAGAAAGAGGGTGCAACTTCATGAAATGCTTATTTCATAAGTAAATCGACTGGTATCGTTTTGTCTGCCTCTATATTACCAGTATTTAGACTGGCCAGTTAATATGTAGATCGTTATTAAACTATATGTACATTCTAACGTTAGAGGTTAATACCAATAGATATATATGTGCTTATATAATAAAACATCTATAACTTTAATAAAAAATCTCATATTGTTGCATACGATTATAAAAACATATATATTAATAAAAAAACATTTATATAAAACTTGTCGTGTTTTTTATAAGTTAATAATTAATAAAAAAGTTTTATAGAAAAAATTAGGGTATCTATAAATATATTGTGCATAAATTGAAAAATTGGATACAAGAAATGATATATAGTATTATATTTTTTCTAGTACTTCATTTAAGCCATTTGGAACTAGCGTATTTAATTTGAAGATCCAAAACATTTCTTTAGTTCGGAGGTCCGAAATGGATTTATTGGAAATATACTCTAATGGGGTTGCAACACTGGGGACCGCGATGGGCACGAAATGTGCCCCATCTTTCGCGAATTTGTTCTTGGGGGTCTTTGAACGAACCAGATTCACTGATCAACGCATTAGACACCTTAAGAGATATATTGACGATATCCTGATAACATTTCTTTAGTTCGGAGGTCCGAAATGGATTTATTGGAAATATACTCTAATGGGGTCACTTTTAAACCTGAAGAATCACATGTTTATTCACTGAGACAGTAGGGTTCTAGTATTGTATAGATTAATTCACTGAAAAGGACCCACTAGAAAATCTAATTTTTATTATTAAAAAATAACTTTTATTTATCCTATTAAAAATTGACAAACATATATGACAACAAAAATTTTTTTTTTTTTTTTTTTAATTTAAAAATAATGCCTCCGTTGTCAATGCTGTGTTAGCAAAGAATAACAGTAATTTTGATATTTGTTATTTCTTTTGTGGAGGTATAAAAGTGTAATAGGGAACACCCTGAAATTAGTCTGTTACCCAGAGATACAAGGGTCACAGAGTAACCAGTTGGCCCAGATTCGGCCTTGACTGTATTAAGGAATAAACCGAAGGTCTCGTATAATTATTCCACTACTTTGGTGCAGTTTATTATAATTTGTTGAAACTGGTACACACGTAGTTATTCTCAAAAAAACGTGGATATTTAGGAAGATATTGCACTCCTATAATTGCCTCTTTAACGGCAAACATAACACGCAAGAAATAACAAATATCAAAATTACTGTTATTCTTTGCTAACACAGCATTGATAACGGAGGCATTATTTTTAAATTAAAAAAAAAAAAAAATTTTTGTTGTCATATATGTTTGTCAATTTTTAATAGGATAAATAAAAGTTATTTTTTAATAATAAAAATTAGATTTTCTAGTGGGTCCTTTTCAGTGAATTGAAGAATCACATGTGTGTCGTAAAAAAATGCCGAGATATACTATGTTTTAAATATCCTTTTCTGATGTTGCATTTGTGTTGTGATATCCTTGTTCTGAGTGGATTGCTGGTGCGGCCTACATATTTCTCCATACATGGACATTCCAACAGATAGATAACGTACGATGTTCCGCATGTTAAGCGTTGTTTGATGTTGGTGTACTCTTCTTCATTAATCTTAATTTGTTTAGTTTGATGTGTTATGTGTAGGCAGCACTTGCATTTCTTCTGGCCACATCGGAAAACTCCGTTATCTTGTTTAATCGTTTTATTCTCTTGTTTATCTTTTTCTTTTGCTGGACGGGAAGGTGCCAGTATATTCTTCAAAGTTTTGTTTTTGTGAAATATGCAAATAGGATTTTTTGGCAAGCTTTTGTTAAGATATGGATCTTCCCTTAGAGTGGACCAATTTTTTCGTAAAATTCCTTTGATGGAGCTGAAATGGGAACTATATTTAGTGATAAAAGCAGACTGATATTTCTTCTCTGGCTTTGTCTTCGTAATAATTCTGTTTTTATTTTCCTTTTTATCTTTATTCCCGTTATTCTCTCTTTCAATAGTACTTTTCATGGATACACCGCTTGGCTCACTTAACGCTTTTTTATAGGCGAAGTCCGTGATGGCTTTGGGGTAGCCTTTTTCTTGAAACCTGCTGGTGATAATTTTTGCCTGATCGACGAAATCGTTGTCTTTTGTGCAGTTACGCCTGACTCTTTTGTATTGGCCATAAGGCACATTTACTTTCCATTTTTTATAATGACAGCTATGAAAGCTCAGATAACTGTTTGTGTCTACCCGTTTGAAATGGGTTTTCGTATTGATTGTGTTCTCATTAGTTGTGGACAATTCTAAATCTAGAAAAACCACATTGTTTTCACTTATGTGGTCGGTAAACTTTAGATTATATTGATTTCTATTGAGATCTGTAATGTATTCTGTGAGATCTTCTTTGTTGCCCTTCCAGATTATCAGGATATCGTCAATATATCTCTTAAGGTGTCTAATGCGTTGATCAGTGAATCTGGTTCGTTCAAAGACCCCCAAGAACAAATTCGCGAAAGATGGGGCACATTTCGTGCCCATCGCGGTCCCCAGTGTTGCAACCCCATTAGAGTATATTTCCAATAAATCCATTTCGGACCTCCGAACTAAAGAAATGTTTTGGATCTTCAAATTAAATACGCTAGTTCCAAATGGCTTAAATGAAGTACTAGAAAAAATATAATACTATATATCATTTCTTGTATCCAATTTTTCAATTTATGCACAATATATTTATAGATACCCTAATTTTTTCTATAAAACTTTTTATTAATTATTAACTTATAAAAAACACGACAAGTTTTATATAAATGTTTTTTTATTAATATATATGTTTTTATAATCGTATGCAACAATATGAGATTTTTTATTAAAGTTATAGATGTTTTATTATATAAGCACATATATATCTATTGGTATTAACCTCTAACGTTAGAATGTATATATAGTTTAATAACGATCTACATATTAACTGGCCAGTCTAAATACTGGTAATATAGAGGCAGACAAAACAACACCAGTCGATTTACTTATGAAATAAGCATTTCATGAAGTTGCACCCTCTTTCTCCTTTTTAAATTTATATCTATTTCTTTGAGAACAACATGCTATTTATTCTAACGTAATCAGGGCTTTACGTATATTCAATATACGAACAATGTGTTACATAAGATATCTTGTAAACTTTGACCTCTGAAAGTTCCTCTCATACATGTGCACGTCACCGCACACAGAGATCACATGACTAGATTACATAGCCCGGGACACAAAGCTAAATACCAACAGAGGTAATCCCAGGGAACTAGAACGCCCCTCACTATCAGGTGACCCATGTACGTGTCAAACGTGATGACGTCATTCCGCAAGCGCATCACATGACCGGGGGCTGTCATCCGGATCTTTGGGATCAAAGTACAAATCGAAAGTAACTATACTTCTAATTCAGGCTCGTTATTTAACTTGTCCGGTTTTACTTTTAACTATGAAGAGTATATGTTTTTTGTTATAGCTCACTGTACGAACTTTCATGCGTACTGACGTCATCACGCTGGCGTTGTGACTCCGCCCACAACATGGCGGCTGCCGTGAGAACTGTAATGACTCCTAATTGTAAGTCACTTCTTTTATCTATATTAATGATTGTATATTGTGATTTTGTATGCTTGAAAAAGGCCCTACAGAGGGCAGAAACGCGTTGCAATAAAACTCCACCTCATGGTGTAGAAATATATACTTAATTTTTCCTTCATCCCGCGAAGCGCTATACTGGATATTTTTTACTTCGGATTCTCATCTACACTGGGTTCCCTATCATTAGGGACCCCAGACATCCAAGCAGCTCTCCGGTCAGGATTGGGAAGGAGGATTGATTGATCTATTTACTTACAGGCTATCCCGGAATTGGAGGTACTAGTGAGCTATCCCACCCCAGGGATACTCACTAAGTACCGGGTAAGTCGTTTTTCTTTACTTCATTTAATGATCACATTACCATTCAGCACTGAAGGAGCGCTATTTCTGATCCCGACACCATTGTCATTTTCAAACACTGTGGAGAGGTTGAGGAGGATTAGTAAGGAGTAGTTGCCCCTCGATTCAGCCTTCAGCTCATTTTACACTTTAGTCAGGGCGGTTTCTGTTGAATTTAGAGGGCAGAAGCCAGACTGTAGGTGGTCAAGCAGAGAGTTTTCTGAGAGAGCTTATAAGGTGGCAGTAGACCAGACGTTCTAATAGTTTGGAGATGAAGGGGAGATTTGAGATGGGTCGGTAGTTGGCAGCATAGAGCGAGTCAAGAGTTAGTTTCTTTAAAAGTGGGGATATGATAGCATGTTTATATGAGGGGAAAATGCCAGAGGAGATGTGAGGAACTAGAGGAGGTGTGAGGGAAGAGGGTCACTAGCACAGGTGGTGGAGCGAGCAGAAGAAAGCAACGTGGAGACTTCTTTCTCTGTCGTTGGTCTAAGTGCAGAAAGTGAGCAAGAGCTAGACGCAGTATTGAAGACACTAGCATCAGGGGTAGTCTGGGATTCTTATTTCTTACCGGATGTCATCGATTTTCTTCAGCACTGAGATCCATCACTGGGGCTGCAATTTAGGGCTGAGAAGGGAGTGAAAAGTATCAAAGAGTCGTTTAGGGTTATGAGGTGAGGAGACAAGAGAGGTAAAGTAGACTTGTTTCGCATGGTGGAGGGCTAGGTTGTAGGTTCTCATCATATCAAAAAATGTGTAAAGTATGTTTGCAGATATTTGACATATTGAAGTTGAAAATGTTAAAAAAAAAAAAATTCAAAATTTTCCCAATCTTGTCATTTTTAATCAATATACACAAATTCTATCTGTCCATTTTTACCAACTAAATGAAGTGCAATATGTGGCGAAAAAACAAATGTCAGAATTACGTGGCTATATAGAACCTTTACAGAGTTATTTTATGTTAAAGTGACACGTCAGATTTCCAAATTTTGGCCTGGCCATTAAGGCACGAACAGGCTTTGTCACTAAGGAGTTAATATCTATTAGCTATTTTTCCACATAAATACCATTGCCTCTGAATTTGTACAGGGTTTGCAGATGGATATATAAATTACAATAAAAGACACGTTTCTCTATAGCTATAAAGATACCAACATTTATAAAAAACAATTTTAATCTTTGATTTCATTTTTTACCACCAAACATTGATGGCAATATTGGTATTTCTTATCCGTCTGCAATCTTTATAAAACGTTATAAAATCAGATTAAAGCCACGGATCCTGTAAAAGGGACACGTTTAGCTTCCAGGCATTCCTACCAGTTCTCCTTTTTGTTTCACTTTAAAAAATAATAACTTATGGTCTGAAAAAATATTGGTAAAAAGATGAGGGAAGAGGGTCACTAGCACAGGTGGTGGAGCGAGCAGAAGAAAGCAACGTGGAGACTTCTTTCTCTGTCGTTGGTCTAAGTGCAGAAAGTGAGCAAGAGCTAGACGCAGTATTGAAGACACTAGCATCAGGGGTAGTCTGGGATTCTTACTTCTTACCGGATGTCATCGATTTTCTTCAGCACTGAGATCCATCACTGGGGCTGCAATTTAGGGCTGAGAAGGGAGTGAAAAGTATCAAAGAGTCGTTTAGGGTTATGAGGTGAGGAGACAAGAGAGGTAAAGTAGACTTGTTTCGCATGGTGGAGGGCTAGGTTGTAGGTTCTCATCATATCAAAAAATGTGTAAAGTATGTTTGCAGATATTTGACATATTGAAGTTGAAAATGTTAAAAAAAAAAAATTCAAAATTTTCCCAATCTTGTCATTTTTAATCAATATACACAAATTCTATCTGTCCATTTTTACCAACTAAATGAAGTGCAATATGTGGCGAAAAAACAAATGTCAGAATTACGTGGCTATATAGAACCTTTACAGAGTTATTTTATGTTAAAGTGACACGTCAGATTTCCAAATTTTGGCCTGGCCATTAAGGCACGAACAGGCTTTGTCACTAAGGAGTTAATATCTATTAGCTATTTTTCCACATAAATACCATTGCCTCTGAATTTGTACAGGGTTTGCAGATGGATATATAAATTACAATAAAAGACACGTTTCTCTATAGCTATAAAGATACCAACATTTATAAAAAACAATTTTAATCTTTGATTTCATTTTTTACCACCAAACATTGATGGCAATATTGGTATTTCTTATCCGTCTGCAATCTTTATAAAACGTTATAAAATCAGATTAAAGCCACGGATCCTGTAAAAGGGACACGTTTAGCTTCCAGGCATTCCTACCAGTTCTCCTTTTTGTTTCACTTTAAAAAATAATAACTTATGGTCTGAAAAAATATTGGTAAAAAGATGACACTTAAAAAGGTAGTACGTGATAAGGGAAAAATATAAAAGCTATCCTGTAGCTACAATTTACATTGCTCCAGGTAACGGTGGCATCTTCTGGAAGGTGGTTATTGCATTTTTGAAAGCGTCAGTAAGTCTAAAATCCAACACATTTTTAAGCGTAAAAGACGTTTTATCGTAGTTTCTACTTACTTAGTTAGATAAGTGGCGTTCCTCCCCTTAAATAATAAATAAGGGTAAAATCTCTAACATACTTGCACTTTCATTTTTATCTGGAGAACCATAAAAGTTTAAAAACTGCCACTTAATGCCATTAATAAAAGATTTGAGCAATAAAATTCTGCCTGGTAAAATTTCATTAATAAAATCAATTAAAATGTTCCCTTTAAAAAGAATGGCGACCCCTGCTGATCTGGACGCATTAGATTCAGACCACACTGATTAGTCCATGCACCCAATCATCTGTATATTCCTTGTATTGAGCTCTATGCGGAATGCCAAACTCCTACAAAAAATCAGAAGCAGCAAAAATAATCAGGTAGTTAAAAAGGGCGACCCATCTCACTTGCTTCTCTGAGCCCCTCACATTGAGTGTAATTCCAAACTCAGCTATTTTTTGAGAGTACATGGAAATGACCTAATAGTCCCGGTTCAAAATGCAGGAGCCATCATAACCCTATAACTCTCTGGATAAGCCAAAGACCCCGCTGGAACTCTCATACCCCCCGTATCTGAGTCAACGGTAAGCAGAGATGTTGGAGAGGACCGTCTGTCACTCAACTGATCCCCCCACCCCCCATGGTACCTGAGGCCATAATCTGTGTGACATCCGACATAGACCCCATAGTTAATATGTCTTCCCTGGGGCCAACAAATCCGCCATCTTTTTCCGCTTGTATCCCCTCAGCAGGGGTGGGTACTCAGTTCTCATCTGGTACTGTCAAGCTAGCCTCTGGGTCCCCCAGATACTACTCTTCATCTTAACCAAAAAAACAGGAAAGGTTTCACCTGGAACCTAGCCTTCCAACCGCGTCCTCCTCTTCTTGAGGCGAACTCAGGTTCACTGACAAGAGACAGGCCCTTTAAGCCTTTTGTCGTCCCCCCAATGCCGTGCTGCAGTTTTAAAATCTGCATAGCACTGTCTTGTGAAACGCGCCTTATCATTCTTCTTGCCATTTCCACATGTCCTAGGCTTGAAGGAAGAAAGGAAAAGTTGCAGGTATCTGGGAACAACCCTGTTTATTTCTTCAGTCAATCAGGATTGAACACCCAGCAAAAGGCCGAAACTATACCTGAACCTATGCAGAGTGATGTCATCCACAAACCTCTTTCTGCAGTGGAGAAGGAGGGGCACCATACTGAGAATCTGTGTCTCTATTGTGGGGGCTCAGGACATTATGCTATTAACTGTCCCAACAAGTTCCAAAAGACAAGTGCTAAGACCGTAAGCAATTCTGATATGTTTTCCATCCTTTCATTTTGTCATTCCTATGCAGGTCATAATTGGGAGCCATAAAATACAATGCTTTGCTATATTAGATTCTGGAGCAGAGGGAAATTCTATGGGCTTGAAGTACACTCTTGATAAAAACATGGCAAGTAGGACTAAACCCATGCCAATTGATATGGAAACTGTGGATGGATCACCATTATTATCTGGGCCTGTAACTTATGAAGCAATTGGACTTCAAATTTGTATTGAACCTGATCACTATGAAACTATTAGTTTTCATCTTATTTCTTCTCCCAAGTTCCCAGTTATTCCATCCATAATCCTTCTATTAACTGGGGTTCAAGGACTATTACTCTCCCCTCTGAGTACTGTAAGGAAAATTGTAAGATGACTCTGCCTGCCCTTAAACATATCAAAGTCTTTAAGGGTTGTCATCAGAATTGTGATAAGTTGTCAACTCAGTACTAGCAATTCAGTGATGTCTACAGCAAGAAAAAAGCTAATCAACTACCTCTTCATTGGGCCATATTATTGTCCAATAGAATTCCTTCCTGGAACAACTTCCATTTGGGTGAATTTACAATCTTTCTGAAGCAGAATTAAAAGTACTCGGAGAATACTTAGATGAAAAATTAAAGAAAAACTTCATCTGACCTTCTTTATCCCCAGCTGGGGCGCCCTTTGTTCTTTGTGGAGAAAAAAGATTCAACCTTGCGGCCATGTATTGATAACAGGGAACCAAATAAAAATACTGTAAAAAAAAACAAAAAAAAACAAAAACGCTACCCTCTCCCCATAATTCCTGAATTGCTGGAAAGACTCCGTTCTGCCAAGATTTTTACCAAACTAAGAAGGGCCTATCTATATTATATATATATATATATATATACATATATATATATATATATATATATATATATATATATATATATGAAGGCGAAAGCCCTCGCTGACTGACTCGACCCTAATTCTGTAACTTCCTGATGTCGTACAGACGTGAGATTTGGCACAACCATTCTTTAGGTCGCAAATAGGAAAAGTAAAGGGGTTGCAACTTGATTATTTAATCCTAAGTGGAAAAGTAAATGAACACACACACCCCCGCATGTTATGCAACTAATCGAATTCTCTAACTTCCCAATGTCTTACAAACTTGAAATTTGGCACAACCATTCTTTAGATCCTAAATAGGAAAAGTAAAGGAGTCGCAACTTGATTTTTCAATTCTAAGTTCAGGTTTCAGTAAGGCACAAAAAATCTACATAAACTAAATACTCCCTTTCCCAGTGTAGACATCGTTAAAATTTATACTTTATTATTAAGATAAAATAGCAAGGCACTAACCGGGTCCACGACACTCCTTTAGTGGGAGACGCAGACCTACAACATACACTTACTGACTTACAGATATTACAGAACAAAACACACACAAAAAAACAGAGGTGAAGCCACTAACATCCGAGGAATTTCCCTCTCAGGATGGGTAGCCACTTTGATAGAATCAGAGACATGTAGGTGGACACCTACAATTCAACGAGTTTATACTATTAGGGTTTTGTTCGACGCATTTCCCTAGAGGTTCCAGTAGTTCATCAGGAACCACCCTGATTTCAATAAAGGAGAGGGATGTCAATAAGCCCCCATAGCGCTGTGTGAATAAGGGATGTCAATAAGCCCCCACAAACTGCCAATAGAACTGCAAACATATGAAAAAAAGTCTAATTTTTTTGTTAATGAAATACAGATTAGTTGTTATACCCTTGTATACCTTTGGCGTTACAAGTACACTTAAATCTTCTCTTAGGCTATATTTACACAGGCGAGCACAATATTGGACCGATAAACTTGGCCTGATACCACCCTTGCCAATGTGCGATGCGATGTGTTTTCCAGACCAATTGAAGACAATGGGCAATGTGTTCCAAGGGAACATCCAAAGATAGGACCCCATTCAAAAGAATGTGGTTCATATTCATGCAAGATTTCAACCCATTGGAAAACATGGACTTCCCATACACGCGATTTGTAGTGCTGTCGCATTGTGAGAAAATCATGCAATTTTGTCAGCTGTGTGAAAGTGACCTAAGAGTTCCTTCACACTAGCAATCATGATTTTGCCGTGAGAAAATCATGTTTTTTTCCTAGCAATTTTTGAGCATCCGCACTGCTTTATCTGACAAAAATATCGCTGCTGCTTGCAATTTTCTCATGTGATTTGACTGTGATTTTTTAGCGTGAAAGTCAATATGACTTTTTAGTGTTAAAATTGCATCGCAGTTCATGCTTTGCGATGCTATAAAAATGAGACTCTATAGAGGAAAATGGGAGAAAAAAATTGCACATCGGAAAAAAGACATGCCACGATTTTATTTCTCGCAACATTACATGAATAAAAACTCCCAAATGTGAAGGAAACCATTGAAAATCATTGGTTTCATATTTCTGTATTTTTACTCAACCTCGCATTGAGTGATTTTCTCGCCAGTGTGAAGGAGCCCTAAGTCTGCCTTTTTTTCCTCTTGTTAGAGCAGCAATTTTGGCTCCCAGGGGGGTTCTTCCTTATATAATCAATTAAGGGAATCACAGTGGTATTTCAAATCTATATAGTAGATAAGTTGCCCTTCACAGATATAGATTAAAACTAATAATTTTTATTATAAACCAATTTTAAAAATGGGCCAACCCATCCTTTATATAGGTATATTACATCTAGGCTCTGGGGTAAGGCAGGAAAAGTGTCTATAGGAGGAAACTGATTGAACCAACGACAAGGTCCAATCTTTTAAAGGACTACCAACAATAGTCTTAACTACTGTCATCAGGACTTATAGGGACAATCACGCACACTTCTGGGCGATCGTTAGCCCTGCTCCTGAGGAACCGTCCCGTACAGGGATGGAGAAACGCGTCGAGCAGCTATATAATCTCTACTGTTGAAACACGCATAAAAATATCCGAGCAGTTACATGAACAGTTATATAACATCCACTGTTATATAACCAAATAAAATATACCGCCTGTATATCCTTAGCTGGAGGCCTGACACTCTAGATTACTCCACGAAGCGTGACTTGCTGTTTTAGACTAGCGACCCAGTCCCCCAAGGGGAAAAACCCCTAAGGGGTTAAATTAGACTGGATACCTGGTCCTAATCCGGAGGGGATCGATACCCCCACACTACCCTGCTATCTGGGTTATTAAAATACGATTCATGTTGTTAGTCCATGTCTGTTTTGTGTTGTAAGTGGCCCTATTTTTAAAATTGGTTTATAATAAAAATTATTAGGTTATATAATCAATTACTTTGAAAGTTTAAGATAGTTGTATAAATATTCAAGCCTGGGGGTTAACTTCACACTGGGGAGCGTGATATGAGGCAATGAATCACGGTCTTATATCATGCTTCCCAACATGTGAAATCTCCATGGATGCGAGGTGTTTTCATGGCAAAACAGCCTTGCATCACTTTGGGGATGCAGAGATCCTCACGCGTGGCTGTCAGGATCATAGCGTTTCTCCATTGTATTCAATGGAAGACTTTGCATCGCTGGCACTTAGCATGTGCTGCACTGCTGCTGCCAGCCTTATTGAAAACAATGGATGGTGCAATGCGAGAACACACACAGAAATAGAACATGCTGCGATTTGTTTCCCTGCATAGCATCGCATCGTGGTGCCATGCGGGAAAACATCACTCATGTTTATGATTACATTCAAAAGAATGGGGTTCATATTTGTGCAAGATTTTATCACCCGTGTGAAGCCGGCCATAGGGCTTACTTATATAGGCAATTTTAATGTCCAAAATTAAATCTAGAACAGGGATAGAACTCGAACCCATTAAAGTCAATGTGCATATCTTAACCCCTTAGTGACCAAGCCTGTTTGCTCCTTAATGACCAGGCCAAATTTTGCAAATCTGACATGTGTCACTTTAACATGGAAAAACACCAGAAAGGTTTTGCATATCCAAGCGATTCTGACACTGTTTTTTCGCCACATGTTGTACTTCATTTAGGCGGAAAAAAAAGACCGATAGAATTTGTGTTTATTTATTAAAAGCGCCAAAATTGGGAAAATTTTGAAAAAATCGTAATTTTTTCACATTTCCAACTGCAATATCTCAAATATGTGCAAACATAATATAGAAATTTTTGCTAAGATATATATTTCCATCCGTTTACTTTATTTTGGGCGCATATTGGAAAAACTTTCATTTTTTTTTAACCATTTAGGAGACGTACAAATTTAACATTTTACTTTTCAGCATTTTGAGGAACACTTTGTTTTCCTACACCAAGCCAAGATTGGAAAGGCTCATAGAAGTCAAAATGATAGATACCCCCACAAGTGACCCCATTTTAAAAACTACACCCCTTAACGTATTCACTGAGGGGTGTCATTAGTATTTTAACCCCACTGTTTTTTTTTCAGGAGTCAATGCAATTTAGAAGAGAAAAACTAAAATTTCATATTTTTGCAAATATGCCATTTTAAAGACAGGACTTTTTTCTATAATACACATGAAAATGTGGATTTGCACCCCTGAATGGATACCCCTGTTTGTCCCATGCTCAGAAATATACCCATTGTGGCCCTAGTATTACGTCTGTATGCACAATTGGGCCCAAAATGAGAGGAGCAACCGGTGGCTTTCGGAACAGAAATTTTGCTTGAATTAGATTTAGGCCCTATTGCACACTTGTAGAGCCATTGAGTGACCAAAACGATGGAGAACCCCCACAAGTAACCCCATTTTGAAAAGTAGACCCCTTAACGAATTTATCTAAGGGTACGATGACTTTTTTGACTTCATAGTTTTTGAATGAATCTAAGTCGAGCAGAAGGAAAAAAATACGATTTTCATTTTTTTGGTAATTCCGTCATTTTAAAAGCAGTTTTTTTGTACAGCACATATATGAATGAAGACTTTCACCCCAAAATGGATACCCCTGTTTGTCCTGTGCTCAGAAACATACCCATTGTGGCCCTATTATTACGTCTGTATGCACAATGGGGCCCAAAATGAAAGGAGCAACCGGTGGCTTTCGGAACAGAAATTTTGCTTGAAGGACATTTAGTCCCCATTGCCCACTTGTAGAGCCCTTGAGTGACCAAAACGATGGAGAACCCCCACAAGTGACCCCATTTTGAAAAGTAGACCCCTTATCGAATTTATCTAGGGGTACGATTACTTTTTTGACTTCACAGTTTTTGAATGAATCTAAGTCAAGCAGAAGGAAAAAATTATGATTTTCATTTTTTTGGCAATTGTGTCAATTTAAAAACAGGTTTTTTTGTACGGTGTACATAGGAATGAAGACGTTCACCCCAAAATGGATAGCCCTGTTTGTCCCATGTTCAGAAACATACCCATTGTGGCCCTAATCTACTTATAGGACACATGGTTAGGCCCATAATGGAGGGAACACCCGTTGGATTTCAGGGTACAACGGAATAAATTCCAGGCCCCATTGCACACTTATAGAGCCATTGAGCGGCCAAAACGATAGAGAACCCCCACAAATGACCCCATTTTGAAAAGTAGACCCCTTATCGAATTTATCTAGGGGTACGATGACTTTTTTGACTTCACAGTTTTTGAATGAATCTAAGCCAAGCAGAAGGAAAAAATTATGATTTTCATTTTTTTGGCAATTGTGTCAATTTAAAAACTGGTTTTTTTGTACGGTGTACATAGGAATGAAGACGTTCACCCCAAAATGGATAGCCCTGTTTGTCCCGTGTTCAGAAACATACCCATTGTGGCCCTAAACTATTTACAGGACACATGGCTAGGCCCATAATGGAGGGAATGCCCGCTGGATTTCAGGGTACAACTGAATAAATTCCAGGCCCCATTGCCCACTTATACGGAAAATAAATTGACTTCCTAAAAATACTACCCCCCCCCCCCCCCCGCCATCCCCATTTTTTGGCATTCCCTAAATATTAGATAAAAGTAATAATATAAACTGTGTTTTATGTCCGAAGACAGGGGTAATTACGGAGGCTGGTTGGGATGGGCACATGGGGCAAGAAAACCGGGTATCCTCAACCCCCTCTCTCGCTTTTTTGGGGGTATTTCGTGACCTCAGCGGCGGGGATGGGGTGTAAAAAGTGGCGCTGTGAGGCTTTTGTAATCTTGCTGCGGTGCAGTGGTCTCACATAGAAGGCCCTCAACAAGCTGCTCCTGGAACTGCATGAAGGCGAGCGTTCCCGGGGCTTCTTGTAAATTACTGATTACAGGTGGCGATCTAAATAATGCCAGGCTCTCACGGCCGTATGCAGAATCCGCTTACGGAGGCCCGCAGCGGATCCTAGCTGTGAGCCCGGCTGTGACCCTGCGTACGGCCGCGTAATGTACTGCGCATAACTGCCTACTCACACAGGCGGTCATGTGCAGTACACCATTTTTTGTTTATATTTCCTGCGCCGTCGCTTAGAGATGACCCGGGTACCCGCAGCCCGTTCACAATGTGTTTACACATGGGCTGCGAGTATATACGCATTCATAGAGCACAATGGGCTCTAGGTCGCGGATATCCGTGGTAAAATATAACATGCTGTGTTCTGTTTCCTGCGAGTGGATTACGCAATTTTGACCCGCTAATTGGGGGGAATTGTATAGTCCAATGCATGCGATTGATCCGTGGATTACCGCTGATCAAGCGCATGCAGAACCCGTAATTCCTCTCCGGTCATGCATCACCGGCCTAATGTTAGATCGCTACTTTATCACGTGACCGGGGACCGCTCAACGAGGCCACCGGTCACTGCTCCAAGCACTCAGCGACCGTTGGTCGCTGGGAGCAAGGAGATTTAAAATTTCCTGGGCTCCCCGGCTCCTGCGAATGTGTCCGGCATTTTGCCGGCGGGCGCATGCGCAGCAGCCGGAAGGGTCCATGGAGGATAATCGCATCTGGATTTAAATGCGGAAGCCTCCGAGAAGATGTTTCATCTCCTCTCACCGATCGCATCGGTGAGGGGAGATGAAACTTCCACTTTTTTAAGAACTTTTGCGTGATCGCCATTATGTATTGGATAACGGCGATCACGTGACCAGTAACCACATACCGCGGCCCCCCGTGACATCTCCAGGCTCTTGGCTACCTTTGGTAGCCAGCAGCAGGGAGATTTTAAATTTCTTGGGCAATCTTTCACTTTTGCGCATGCGTCCGCCATCATGCTGACAGGCGCATGCGCAGAAGCTGGGGTAAGGTCCACGGATCAACATTTCACCAGGGAACAAATCCGGGACCTTGGGTACATAATTTCATCCCCCCTTACGGATACGATCCATAAGGGGAGATGAAACTTTAACTTTATAAACTTTTTTTAACTTTTTTTTTTGTGACTTTTTAACTTTATATGATCACCGTTATCAGATGGATAACGGTGATCATATGACTGGAAACCGCATACAGTGGTCCCCAGTCATATTTCCCTGCACTCGGCTATCTGTGACAGCCGGGTGCAGAGAGTTTTTGAATTCGCCGGGCTCGCCAGCCTTCTGCGCATGCGCGCCACATCGGCACATCGCAGAAGCCAGCGGATGGTCCCGACACCGGCCGGAGGACACGGAGGAAGGGGGGTGAGTATTTTCACCTTCCCTCATGGATCCGATCCATGAAGGGAGGTGAAGCTTTTCTTTTTTTTTTTAACTTTTTTCTCAACTTTTCCGCGATCGCCGTTATCCATTGTATAACGGCGATCGCGGTATCGGGGACCGCTCACCGCGGTCCCCGCTGACATCTCCTGCCTCCCGGCTACCTACAGGAGCCAGGAGATTTTAAAATTCCCGGGCCGCCAGGCCTTCTGCGCATGCGGATGACGTAATGCCGCCTGGTGCGCATGCGCAGAACGCCGGCTTCGGGACCCGGAGGACCAGGAGAGCGGGGAGCAGCGTGCCGGACCTCGGTAAGTAATTTCAGCTGCCTGGATGGATCCGATCCATCCGGGCAGCTGAATCTTTAACTTTTTTCAAACTTTTATTTACTTTTTTTGCGATCGGCGCTATCCAATGCTATCCATTGGATAGCGACGATCGCAATGCTGGGCGGGGGGGGGGGGGGGGGGGGGCTGTCACGTCCAGAGCCCACGGGGCTTTATTCTCTGCAGGAGGCGTGTTTTTACATCCTCAGAGAATAAAGCCCACTTCGGGAGGACGTAAAAACACTATGGGCTGGTTGTCAAGGGGTTAAAAAGGAAATAAAAAGGGTTAACACACTGGGTGTGACAGGCGTTGAGCTACAAAAGAGACAGTTCCTGCCAGACTCAGGGGAAGTTACAGCTCAGTGGAGCTGGAAGGGCTGCTAGCCTGAGGTCCAATTTGGCCCAGTCACCTGTCTGATGGAGAAGGACACCCTCCTGATGCCTCGAGTAGGGTTGGTGACTGGAACTCTGTGGATTGCAAACCCAGAACCTTACAAATGAACTGTGTTATTGCTGTTTGCTGTACATGATTGTTACTGTGAATAAATGCTGGAAGGCGCTAGTTTCACAAGTTTCCTGGAGCCTTCATTTACATGTGGTGCCCATTTCCGGACTGAAAGGTTGGTGATCTGTAGGTGAGGAACCCCATTTGCCACACTATGCCTTTTGCCCTTTGAAGACATCTTTTGGAAGGTACCAATCATCCTCTAATTGTCCTTATTGGCCACAAAAATCTAGAATTTATCCACACAGCTAAAAGACTACCAGCAAAAGAAACATGTTGGGCCTTATTCTTCCCCTGATTTAATTTTACCATCTCCTATTGGCCTGGTTTAAGAAACAGCAAGGCCAGTGCCCTATCCTGGATCCTGGCTGTACCAAAGGAGGGGTTTTGGATACAGAAAAACAGAGTGTATGTCCCTAATTCTATTTGACTTTGTATGCAGTCCTTGAACAGACTTCGAGGGTGCATACTGCTGTACAAGATGTGAGTGTGCTGTGCATTCGGAAGCCCAGATCCTGGATTTAAATGAGCAGCTTGCAACATTGAGATCCATTGAAAACATGAAAATGATTTTGCTGCTCACTGAGGAGGCACTCACAGTGGTAGATATGGAAGTGGATGGTAGTTCAGAAGAGCAGGATGAGCAGGCAGCTAGCTGGGTGACAGTTAGAAGGAGGGGTAGAGGGAAGAGAAGTAGGTAGGCTAGTCCTGAACTGGCACACCCCAACAAGTTTGCAAAGTTGGCAAATGAGGGGGATGCCATTACAAGATTAGCACAGCTGCAGCACGACATGCCCTTTGACCGCCAGGGGGATGTCTGCTCCAGTAAGAAGGGGAATAGAAGTGTTTGAACACTTCCATTGAAGGAGAACTCACCACCTCCCGTGGTAACCTGTTCCACTCATTGATCACCCTCACTGTCAGAAAGTTTTTTTTCTAATATCTAATTTGTGTCTCCTCCCTTTCAGTTTCATCCTATTGCTTCTGGTCTTTCCTTATGCAAATGAGAATAGGGCTGATTCCTCTGCACTGTGACAGCCCTTCAAATATTTGTAGACAGCTATTAAGTGTCCTCTCAGCCTTCTCTTTTGCAAGCTAAACATTCCCAGATCCTTTAACAGTTCCTCATAGGACATGATTTGCAGACCGCTCACCATCTTGGAAACTCTTCCCTGAACTTGCTCCAGTTTGTCTGTCTTTTTTAAAGTGTGGTGCCCAGAACTGGACACAGTATTCCAGATGAGGTCTGACTAAGGAAGAGTAGAGGGGGATAATTACTTCACATGATCTAGACTCTATGCTTCTTTTAATACATCCAAGAATTGTGTCTACCTTTTGGCTGCTGCATCACATTGTTGACTCATTTTCAGTCTATGACCCATTAGTATACCCAAGTCTTTTTCACATGTGCTGCTGCTTAGCCCAATTCCTCCCATTCTGTATGTGCTTTTTTCATTTTTCTTGCCCAGATGTAGGACTTTGCATTTCTCCTTGTTCAATACCATTCTGTTAGTCGCAGCCCACTGTCCAAGCTTTTCTAGATCTTTTTGAATACCCTCTCTCTTTTCCCTAGTGTTAGCAATCCCTCCTAGCATTCTGTCATCGGCAAATTTGATCAGTTTCACAGAAATTATCTCCTCCAAATCATTTATGAAAATGTTGAACAACACTGGGCCTAGGACAGAGCCTTGTGGTACCCCACTTGATACATTCTTCCACTTGGATGTGCAGCCATTTATGACCACTCTTTGAGTATGTTCACTCAGCCAGTTGTAAATCCACCTAACAGTTGCCTCGGCAATCCCATATTTGGTTATTTTTTCAGTAAGTATAGTATGAGATACTTTGTCAAATTCTTTACTAAGGTCAAGATAAAGTATATTCACCTCATTTTCCTGATCAACCCAGTCAGTTGGTTTTCTCGAAGGAAATTAGATTCGTCTGGCATGACTTGTTTGCTACAAACCCATGCTGGCTCTGGTTAATTACTCATTTTTTATCCAAGTACTTGCATAAATGCTGTTTAATAATTTGTTCAAAGATCTTTTATGGTATAGAAGTCAGGCTCACAGGCCTGTAATTACCTGGGTCCACCTTCTTCCCTTTTTTGAAGATAGGGACAACATTTGCCCTTTTCCAATCTTCTGCGACTTCTTCTTTTCTCCAGGAATTTTCAAAGATTATGCGAGTAGCTCAGCAATTACCTCTGCTGCTTCCTTTAGTATCCTAGGATACAATTTATCTGGACCTTGGGACTTGAATTAATTTAAGTTAGCTAAGTGTTCCCTCACAATCTCTCAGCTTATAGATAGCCTGCATTCTTTTATTCCACAAAGAGAAGATCAGTTGATGTTGCATTTACTTTCTGAGAGAAAACAGATACAAAATAGGAATTTAAAAGTTCGGCCTTCTCAACATCATTCTTAACCAATTCACCATTTTCATCCAATAGCATCTTCAACTTTTCTTTTGCTTTTGTCAAACCTCCCAAATCCTTTTTATTGCTTTTGGCCTCTGTTGCAAGCATCAATTCATTATCAACTTTAGCTTTTCTGACACTTGCCCTACAGTTTCTGTAGACCACATTATATTCTTCTTTAGATATTCCCCTCTTTTCATTTGTTAAACATGGTTTTCTTTGTTTTTAACATGTGTGCAAGTTCTGTGTTCATCCATTGTGGTCTCTTTCAATGCTTCCCAATCTTCCTTCTTTTAGGGATGGCTAACGATTGTGTTTTGAGAATCTCATTTCACAATATTTCCCAACCTTCTTGAACATTTCTAGCCATTGGATTTTTCCTATCTTCTTTCTGAGCCCATTAAAATCTGCCTTTCTGAAATCCAACCTTGAGGTCTGAGTTTTCTCAGGTCTTCCTCCCCTTTTTAGCCAAAATTCAAGGATGGCATGATCACTGCCTCCCAAGGTCCCAGTCACCCTTACTTCTTCAACTATTTCCTCCGTGTTGGTAAGAATTAGGTCCAAGATAGCAGATCCCCTTGTTTTCTCTTTGAATTTTTGAAGATAAAGTTGTCAGCAAGAGCGGGTAAGAATTTGTTGGATCCATTACTTTCACCTGAGAGAGCTTTCCAACAAATGTCTGGATAGTTAAAATCTCCCATCATCACTATGTCATGCTTTTTTGAGAGCTTGGCCATCTGATGTAGAAAGATTGCATCCATATCTTCTACTTGTCCAGGTGGCCTATAGTAAATGCCTGCAACAGTGTCCTTTCAGTTGTTCTCTCCTTGTATTCTTATCCAAACAGTTTCTACAGAACTACCATGCTTTGTAGCTTGAATCTCTGTGGAGATTAATGTTTTCTTAACATACAATGCAATACCTCCTGCCCTTTATTTAGGTCAGTTTCTTATAAATAAGTTGGACCCTTCAAGCCTTGTATTCCAATCGTGTATCATTCATATTTCTCTTACTGTGTTAAGAGCTCCAATTCTCCTTGTTTGTATTCCATGCTCTGTGTATTTGTGTAGAAACCTTTTAGTTTGTGATCGGTGTCTCTTACTCTTCTTTCCTTCTGAATTTTTAGTCTCTGTTCTTTCTTTCTACTTCTAATAGCAAGGTTCTCAAATGTATTAATTAGCTATATATTTTTACCTGGCTTTTCCCTTCCCTTCCCATATTGTTCAAGTTTAAAGCCCTCCTAATGAGTGAAGCAAAGCGCCCACCAACTATATGCTAACCTATTTTTGTAAGGCGCAACCCATCTCTAGCAAGCAGTCCATCATATAGGTAATTCACTCCATGGTCTAGAAATCCAAATCTTTGCTGATTGCACTATCAACGTAGCCAGTTGTTCACCTCCAGAATCCTGTTCTATCTTCTTATTCCACGGCCATCCATTGGGATGATGGATGATAAGACCACCTGTGCTCCTATTGGATTTACCTTCTTTCTGATGCCTTTAAAGTCTCTGCAGATAGTTGCAAGGTCCTTTTTTGCAGTGTCATTTGTCCCTACATGTATTAGTAGGAATGGGTGGTGTTCTGTAGGACTGAAGAGTCTTGACAGCCAATCAGGTGCATCTTTGATTTGTACACCGGGAAGACAGCCCACCTCTCATGAGGTGTCAGGTCTGCAGACAGTGGCCTCTGTTCTTCTCAATAGGGAATCCCCCACAACCACCACTCTCCTTTACTTCTTCAGAACAGCACTTCTTTTTCTCCATTTAATAGGACTGTGTGCTTACTACACAGTTCTTTGCGGGTAGAGTCATTTCTTGCTGTACCTCTTTCTCCTCTGCTCTGTTCTTTGTAGGTAGAGTCATATCTTGCTGTACCCCTTTCTCCTCTGCTCTTTATGGGTAAAGTCATTTCCTGCTGTACCTCTTTTTCCTGTGATCTGTTCTTTGTGGGTAGAGTCATTTCTTGCTGTACCCCTTTCTCCTCTGCTATGTTCTGTGTGGGTAGAGTCATTTCTTGCTGTACCTCTTTCTCCTCTGCTCTTTGTGGGTAGAGTTATTTCTTGCTGTACCTCTTCTCCTCTGCTCTTTGTGGGTAGAGTCATTTCTTGCTGTACCCCTTTCTCCTTCTGCTCAGGAACCAGCACCAGCCCCCCCTATGTGAGAACTTCATACCGCTTCCCGAGCAGTATAGGTCCTGGCTGACTCCTGATCCTCCTGCTTCTTTGGGTCAAATGATTCCATTCCTTTGCTTCTGCAAGTACACTGAACATTTCTTTTCCTTCAACATTTTGAAGACTTTCTTCTACTCTGTCAAGGAAATCCTCACCTACCTTAATAAGTTTCAATGTAGCTATTCTCTCCTGAAGCCTATGCACCTTCTCCTCCACTAGATATACAAGCTTACATTTCTGGCAGGTGAAGTTTGGATTTTCCTCTGGTAGGTCTGTAAACATGTAGCATACGTTGCAGCTCCTCAAATGGCTCCTCTCCTTTTCCATGTTGTCAGTTGATGTCCACTTCCAAACTTCTAAATGCCAAGAATTGTAGTGAAGATATATAACCTGTAAGATACTACTAAGTGTACAACTTTGGAGCGCGGTCTGGCGATTACCTCCAAGCTGCTAGACCCAGCTAATCACAGGAATCTTCCCGCTTGCAGTGATTCTTTGCTCTTCCTAGAATGCACAGGGAATATGCAAATTATCTTCTTGCAGCTCCAATCCCTGGTCTGGCGATGTCCTCCAAGCAGCCAGACCCAGCTAATCCCAGCAATTGTTGCGCTTCCAGTGATTCTTTGCTCTTTCCAGAATGCACAGGGAATATGCAAATTATCTTCTTGCGGATCCAATTTCTGGTCTCCAGAGCCGCCTTAAAAAGATAAAAGTGGACAAATCTCTGGATCTCGATGGCATACACCCCCAAGGACTGTAACAATGGGGCACTCTAATAACTGTATAGATTTTAAATATATATATCACGGGTCAGTACAGAGAGCTCGTCCATCATTTATTTATACCCAGGACTGAGACTGTAACAAGTAGGCGACCTCTACGTCTAGAGGAAATAAGGTTTCTACACCAACAAAGAAAGGGGTTATGTAAGAGCAGTGAGACTATGAAACTCTCTGCTTAAGGATGTGGTCATGGCTGATTCAATAAACGAGTATAAAAGGGGCATGTGTTACGATCGTGTGGGCAAACTGAGCACAGGGCCCACACAATCGCGACCAAGAGAAGACTGCGTAACGCACACAGGTTTCAAGCAACTGACCCTGTGCTACAAGGGGGATGACAGTGCCCTACCTAAACGGGGACATTGCCCCAATAAGGGCAGCCCAGCGGTCTTCGGATCTCGGCCCTAGCTGATCCTAGGAGCCACACACCAGAACAGGGCACATTCACATGCCATATGACAGGGACAGAACGACAGGACACACAGAGCCAGAATACACAGCATACAACAGCCAAAATGTAACCACTAGTAACAGATAGGAAGCTGAATATAAATACCAGGTATTAGTTGACATTTTGTACAAAACATGAAAGCTAGCGGGCCATTTCACGGCTCCTGGTTATACCGCTAGTCCCTACACTAACCAGGAGTCCAGCAGAACCGGACAGAGTTCACACAGAATGCTGCAACAGAACAGGACACAGATCGCAGGTCACACAGCAAGCTGACAGAAAACTGACAGGAAATAAACATACAAATAGACATGAACCAGCAAGACACAGATCGCACAGCAAACTTCAACAGACAAGGATTCATGACTGCTCACCCTGAACACCAGACAGAGACTGACCAGGAGCTGGGTTTATATGTGAGCACAGACCCAGGAGATTGGCTAGCAGGAAGTACCACACCCAGCCAGCTCAATCAATTAACCCTATGAAGGTTGTGCTGCTGGAAGCACAGTAGTACATGTCTCAGCAGCACATGAGACAGCATGGACACCTTTCTTGAGCGTTACAATATTACATGTTATCCCCTTAGTGACCAAGCCTGTTTGCGCCTTAATGACCAGGCCAAATTTTGCAAATCTGACATGTGTCACTTTAACATGGAAAAACACCAGAAAGGTTTTGCATATCCAAGCGATTCTGACATTGTTTTTTCGCCACATGTTGTGCTTCATTTAGGCGGAAAAAATAGACCGATAGAAATTGTGTTTATTTATTAAAAGCGCCAAAATTGGGAAAATTTTGAAAAAATCGTCATTTTTTCACATTTCCAACTGCAATATCTTAAATATGTGCAAACATAATATAGAAATTTTTGCTAAGATTTATATTTCCACCCGTTTACTTTATTTTGGACGCACATTGGAAAAACTTTCGTTTTTTTTAAACTATTTAGGAGACGTACAAATTTAACATTACTTTTTAGCATTTTGAGGAACACTTTGTTTTCCTATACCAAGCCGAGATTGGAAAGGCTCATGAGTGTCAGAATAATAGATACCCCCCCAAATGACCTCATTTTAAAAACTACACCCCTTAATGTATTCACTGAGGGGTGTCATGAGTATTTTGACCCCACAGTTTTTTTTCAGGAATTAATTCAATTTAGAGGAGAAAAAGTAAAATTTCATATTTTTGCAAATCTGTCATTTTAAAGACATATTTTTTTCCTATAGTTTACATGAAAATCAGGATTTACACCCCAAAATGGATACCCCTATTTCTCCCATGTTCAGAAATATACCCATTGTGGCCCTATTGTTATATCTGAGTCCACAACGGGGCCCAAAATGAAAGGAGTAGTCAGTGTCTTTCAAAACAGAAATTTTGCTTGAAGTCCTTTTAGGCCCCATAGCACACATGTAGAGTTCTTGAGCGCCCCAAACCATAGAAAACCCCCACAAATGACCCCATTTTGAAAACTAGACCCCTTAAGGAATTTATCTAGGGGTGTACTGCATATTTTGACCCCACAGTTTTTGAATGAATTCAAACCAAGCAAAAGGAAAAAATTGTGATTTTCGTTTTTTCGGCAATTCTGTCATTTTAAAAACACCTTTTTTTGTACAGCACACATATGAAGGAAGACTTGCACCCAAAAATGGATACCCCTGTTTGTCCCGTGTTCAGAGACATACCCATTGTGGCCCTAATCTTATGTCTGGATACACAACGGAGCCCAAAATGAAAGGAGCGACCGGTGGCTTTCAGAACACAAATTTTGCTTGAAGTCCTTTTAGGCCCCATTGCCCACTTGTAGAGTTCTTGAGCGCCCAAAACCATAGAGAACCCCCACAAATGACCCCATTTTGAAAACTAGACTCCTTAACGAATTTATCTAGGGGTGTACTGCGCATTTTGACCCCACAGTTTTTGAATAAATTCAAGCAAAGCAAAAGGAAAAAATTTGGATTTTTGTTTTTTTGGCAATTCTGTCATTTTAAAAACAGCTTTTTTTGTACAGCACACATATGAAGGAAGACTTACACCCCAAAATGGATACCCCTGTTTGTGCTGTTTTCAGAAATATACCCATTGTGGCCCTAATCTTATGTCCGCATGCACAACGGGGCCCAAAATAAAAGGAGTAATCGGTGGCTTTCAGAACATAGATTTTGCTTGAAGTCCTTTTAGGCCCCATTGCCCACTTGTAGAGTTCTTGAGCGCCCAAAACCATATAGAACCCCCACAAATGACCCCATTTTGAAAACTAGACCCCTTAACGAATTTATCTAGGGATGTACTGCATATTTTGACCCCACAGTTTTTGAATAAATTTAAGCAAAGCAAAAGGAAAAAAATAGGATTTTCATTTTTTGGGCTATTGTGTCAATTTAAAAACAGTTTTTTTTGTACAGCACACATATAAATGAAGGCTTTCACCCCAAAATGGATACCCCTGTTTGTCCCGTGTTCAGAAACATACCCATTGTGGCCCTAATAGACTTACAGGACCCATGGCTAGGCCTACAATGAAAGGAATACCCGTTGGATTTCAGGGTACCACTGAATAAATTTCAGGCCCCATTGCCCACTTATAGAGCCATTGAGCGGCCAAAACTATAAAGAACCCCCTCAAATCACCCCATTTTGAAAACTAGACCCCTTAACGAATTCATCTAGGGGTGTACTGCGTATTTTGACCCCACAGTATTTGAATGAATCTAAGCAAAGCAGAAGGAAAAAGTTACGATTTTCAATTTTTTTGGCAATTTTTTCAATTTAAAAACAGTTTTTTTGTACAGTGCACATAGGAATGAAGACATTCACCCCAAAATGGATACCCCCGTTTGTCCCGAGTTCAGAAACATACCCATTGTGGCCCTAATCTACTTACAGGACGCATGGCAAGGCCTATAAAGGACGGAACACCTGTTGGATTTTAGGGCACAACTGAATAAATTCCAGGCCCCATTGCTTATTTGTACAGAATAAAGATGGACTCCCTAAAAATTCCCCCCCTCCCCCTCCGCGCCCTTTTTGGCGTTCGCAAATCTTAGATAAAAGTAAAAATGTGAACTGTGTAGTATTTCCGAAGACAGGGGTAATTACGGAGGCTGGTTGGAATGGGCCCATGGGGCAATAAAACCGGGTATCCCCCCCCCCCCTCCTCTCATGCTTTTTGGGGGTATTTAATGACCTCAGTGGCGGGTGTGGGGTGTAAAAAGTGGCGTTCCGTGAGTCTCCGTAAGCTTGATGAGGTGCGGCGGTCTCACACAGAAGGCGCTCAACAAGGTGCTCCTGGAACTGCAGGAAAGCGAGCGTTCCCGGGGCTTCTTGTAAAATACGTATCACAGGTAGCGGTCTGAATAACGCCGGGCTCACGCGGGTGCAGGCGGAATCCGCTTGCGGAGGCCCACAGCGGATCCCATCTGTGAGCCCGGCTGTGACCCTGCGTACGGCTGCGTAATGTACTGCGCATAACTGCGTACTCACACAGGCGGTCATGCACAGTACACCTTTGTTTGTATTTCCCGCACCATCGCTTAGCGATGACACGGGTACCCGCAGCCCGTATACAATGTAGTTGCGTATGGACTGCGGGTATATCCGCGACCATGGAGCACAATGGGCTCTATGCTGCGGATATCCGCAGTAAAATAGAACCTGCTGCGTTCTCTTTTCTGCGAGTGGATTACGCAATTCTGACCCGCTAATGTGAGCGGAATTGTGTAATCCAATGCGATTGATCTGCGTATTACTACGGATCAGACGCATGCGGAATCCGTCATTCCTATCCGGTCATGTGAGACCGGCCTAAGGTAGATCGCTACCTTTTTATCACGTGACCGGGGACCGCTCAACGAGGCCACCCGTCACTGCTCCAGGCTCTCTGTGACCGTTGGTCGCTGGGAGCAAGGAGATTTTAAATTTCCTGGGCTCCCTGACTCCTGCGCATGTGTCCGGCTTTTTGCCGGCAATCGCATGTGCAGAATCCTGGAAGATCGCGTCGGGATTCAAATACGCAGGCCTCCGGTAAAAAGATTCATCTCCTCTCACCGATCGCATCAGTGAGGGGAGATGAAACTTCAAATTTTTTTTTTTACTTTTTCGTGATCGCCATTATTGGATAATGGCGAACACGTGACCAGGAACCGCTCACCGCGGACCCCCATTAAATCTCCATGCTCTTGGCTACGTTTTGTAGCCAGGAGCAGGGAGAATTTAAATTATCCTGGCAATCCACAGCTTTTGCGCATGCGCCCGCCATTTTGGCGACGGGCGCGTGTGCAGAAGCTGTGGTAAGGTCCGCGGATAAATCTGGGGGCCTTAGGTACGTACTTTCATCCTCCCTCACGGATATGATCCATGAGGGGAGATGAAACGTACGCTTTTTAAACTTTTAAAAACTTTTTTTTACTTTTTTTTTTTTTAACTTTTTTACACTTTTTTCTCACTTTACATGATCACTGTCATCCATTGGATGACAGTGATCATGTCCCCGGTATAATCTCTCTGCTCCTAGCTACACATGGCAGCCAGAAGCAGAGGGATTTTAAATTTCCCGGGGCTCGAGCCCGTCTGTTCACGCGCCCGATGTCAATCATCGGGCGCGCATGCGCAGACGGGGATTCGGGTCCCGGGACATCGGGACACCGCTGAGGACTGGGGGTGAGTATTTTCACCTCCCCTCATGGATCTGATCCATGAGGGGAGGTGAAACTGACTTTTTTAAAACTTTTTTTTAACTTTTTCACGATCGCCGCTAACCATTGGATAACGGCGATCGCGGTACCGGGGACCGCTCACCGCAGTCCCCGCTGACATCTCCTGCTTCCCGGCTACCTACAGGAGCCGGGAGCCAGGAGATTTTAAATCTCCCGCGCCGCCGGGCCTTCTGCGCATGCGGCTGACGTAATGCCGCCTGGCGCGCATGCGCAGAAGACCGGCTTCGGGCCCCGGAGCGGCAGGAGAGCGGGGAGCAGCGTGCCAGACCTCGGTGAGTAATTTCAGCTGCTCCGATGGATCCGATCCATCAGAGCAGCTGAATCTTCAACTTTTATGTACTTTTATTTACTTTTTTTGCGATCGGCGCTATCCATTGCATAGCGCCGATCGCAATGCCGGGGGGGGCTCCGAACAGCCCGGGATGACAGCTCCATGCTTTCAGCTACCTGCGGACACCGACAGCATGGAGCTGTCACGTCCAGAGCCCACGGGGCTTTATTCTCTGCAGGAGGCGTGTTTTTACGTCCTCAGAGAATAGAGCCCACTTCGGGAGGACGTAAAAACACTATGGGCTGGTCGTTAAGGGGTTATAGTCACTAATTACTTCAGAAGGGTCAGTGTTCCAGGGATTATTCCAATTGCCAGAATGGATTCGGAAAGGAATTGGGGTTTTTTGCCTTCCTTTGGATCAACATTGGGAGATAATAGGCTGAACTCATTGGACATGCCTTTTTTCAGCCTAGCATACTATAGTATTATGTTAATTTCAATGGGAATAAAACACATTCTTTTAACTTCAGTTTCTCTGAACAGAGAAACAGAAAGCTTTAATGGAGCCCAAACTCAGATATGAGAGAGGCCCAAGTCTCAAAGACTGGTCATCTGACCACTCGGCAGGGACTGGAATGGTGGGTAGAGCGGCTTCTGGTTGCTGGTTGCCATAAATTTAAGAACAGGTATAGTGCCAGCCATGCTGGTGGGATTTTTGCCTTTGGAGGGGAGGACTTCCGACATACAATGCAGCCTTCAATCAGAGGTATATCTCCCTGTAGAGGCCTACACAGCCCCCTAATACACACAACTGACAGGAGGCTAAAACAGTGTGAACGCTCCCTTGTATTCGCATGATTTGCTTTTCTGTTGGAAATACAGCATGTTTGTGCTCTAAAACAGAAATAGAACACATAATAATACATACTAAAATAACACTTAAAGGAGATGTCCCGAGGCAGCAAGTGGGTCTATACACTTCTGTATGGCCATAATAATGCACTTTGTAATGTACATTGTGCATTAATTATGAGCCATACAGAAGTTATAAAAAGTTTTATACTTACCTGCTCCGTTGCTGGCGTCCTCGTCTCCATGGTGCCGACTAATTTTCGCCCTCCGATGGCCAAATTAGCCGCGCTTGCGCAGTCCGGGTCTTCTCCTCTTCTCTATGGGGCTCCGTGTAGCTCCGTGTAGCTCCGCCCCGTCACGTGCCGATTCCAGCCAATCAGGAGGCTGGAATCGGCAATGGACCGCACAGAAGCCCTGCGGTCCATGAAGACAGAGGATCCCGGCGGCCATCTTCAGCAGGTGAGTATGAAGACACCGGACCGCCGGGATTCAGGTAAGCGCTGTGCGGGTGGTTTTTTTAACCCCTGCATCGGGGTTGTCTCGCGCCGAACGGGGGGGGGGTTTAAAAAAAAAAAAACCCGTTTCGGCGCGGGACATCTCCTTTAATGAATGTAATTCACTTGGGCTGTTTTTACATCTATGTCTATCATTGTATATAAATGAGTGTGGCAGCATAAACTGCTGCGAATAGTTGTTAAAGGGGTTGTCTCGCGAAAGCAAGTGGGTCTATACACTTCTGTATGGCCATATTAATGCACTTTGTAATATACATCGTGCATTAAATATGAGCCATACAGAAGTTATTCACTTACCTGCTCCGTTGCTAGCGTCCCCGTTGCCATGGTTCCGTCTAACTTCGGTGTCTTCTTGCTTTTTTAGACGCGCTTGCGCAGATGCATCTTCTCCCTTCGGCTGGTCTTGGAAGCATCGGCGTTTTGGCTCCGCCCCCTTGTACGCATCATCGCGTAGCTCCGCCCCATGACGTGTGCCGGTTCCAGCCTCCTGATTGGCTGGAATCGGCACATGACGGGGGCGGAGCTACGCGATGCCGCGAAAAGGGGGCGGAGCCAAAACGCCGATGCTTCCAAGACCAGCCGAAGGGAGAAGATGCATCTGCGCAAGCGCGTCTAAAAAAGCAAGAAGACACCGAAGTTAGACGGAACCATGGCAACGGGGACGCTAGCAACGGAGCAGGTAAGTGAATAACTTCTGTATGGCTCATATTTAATGCACGATGTATATTACAAAGTGCATTAATATGGCCATACAGAAGTGTATAACCCCACTTGCTGCCGCGAGACAACCCCTTTAATTGCAAAAAATCAATACTTTATTATTCCATGGAGCAAGTATCATGCAACGTTTCGGCCAATAATTGGCCTTTATCAAGCCACTTCTCCTGCGTGATCATGCAGAGAGTTCCATGATACTTGCTCCATGGAATAATAAAGTATTGATATTTTGCAATTAACAACTATTCGCACCAGTTTATGCTGCCACACTCATTTATATTTGATCATACAGAGGTTGACAGTTCACAACCTGTTCGTGGCTGTTGCATTTTTTTATACTGAACGTGGTTCCTCCCTTGCGGGAGTTTTATTGCCATATTTTGAGTGCTGTGGACCTACATATTTCTACATATCATTGTGTACCTGTCTGTCTTTCTGTACCTGTGTTTGTGCACTTGTCTTTGTGTACCTGCCAGTCTTTGGGTAATGGACATTGTGTACCTGTCTGATTTTGTGTAGTGTTTATTGTGTACCTATCTGTCTTTTACCTGTTTATTTAAATGTCTTTGTGTATCTGGTCTGTCATTGTGTACCTGTCTGTTTTTGTGCACCTGTCTGTCATTGTGCACCTGTCTCTTTGTGTACCTGGTCTGTCTTTGTGCACCTGTCTGTCTTTGTGCACCTGTCTGTCTTTGTGCACCTGTCTGTCTTTGTGCACCTGTCTGTCTTTGTGCACCTGTCTGTCATTGTGTACCTGGTCTGTCTTTATGTACCTGGTCTGTCTTTATGTACCTGTCTGTCATTGTGCACCTGGTCTCTGTGCACCTCGTTTGTCTTTGTGTACCTGGTCTGTCTTTGTGTACCTGGTCTGTCTTTCTGTACCTGTCTGCCTTTGTGCACCTGATCTATGTTTGTGCACCTGGACTGTATTTGTGTACCTGGCCTGTCATTGTGTACCTGTCTGTCATTGTTCACTGGTCTGTCTCTGTGCACCTCGTTTGTCTTTATGTACCTGGTCTGTCTTTATGTACCTGTCTGTCATTGTGCACCTGGTCTCTGTGCACCTCGTTTGTCTTTGTGTACCTGGTCTGTCTTTCTGTACCTGTCTGCCTTTGTGCACCTGATCTATGTTTGTGCACCTGGACTGTCTTTGTGTACCTGGCCTGTCATTGTGTACCTGTCTGTCATTGTTCACTGGTCTGTCTCTGTGCACCTCGTTTGTCTTTGTGTACCTGGTCTGTCTTTCTGTACCTGTCTGCCTTTGTGCACCTGGACTGTCTTTGTGTACCTGGTCTGTCATTGTTCACTGGTCTGTCTCTGTTTACCTGTATGTCTTTGTGCACCTGTCTTTGTGTAAAAGTCATTGTGCATCTGTCTCTCTTTGTCTGTCATTGTGTGCCTGTTTTGTATAATGGACATTGTTTACCTGTCTTTGTGTAACAGTCATTGTGCACCTGTCTCTCTCTGTGTACCTTTCTGTCTTTGTGTAATGGCCATTGTGTACCTGTCTTGGCGTATTGGAAATTGTGTACCTGTCTTTGTGTAACAGTCATTGTGTATCTAAAGCCCCATTTACACGGGACAATTGTCGCTCAAAATTCGCTCAAACTATGTCTTTTGAGCGATAATCACTGCGTGTAAATGCTACCATCATTAGCTTTTTGACCGAACGATGATTTTCTATTGAGTTCAAAATCCATCCTTCGGCCGGGCAGCCGATAGAAGAAACAACATGCTGTGATTCTCTGTATCTTACTGTCTTTGTATAAATAATGGTCATTGTTTCCGTGTCTTTGTGTAACTAACTGCCATGTGTAAATCTTTGTTTCCCTATCTGTATAACAGTCACTGTGTATCTATCTGTCTTTTGGTACCTGTCATTGTGTACCTTTCTGTCCTTGTATACCTGTGTTTGTGTAATGGACATTGTGTACCTGTGTTTGTGTAACAGACATTGTGTACCTGTGTTTGTGTAACAGACATTGTGTATCTGTATTTGTGTACATGTCTGTCTTTGTTTAACAGTCATTGTGTACCAATCTGTCACTTGCGTATGTCTTTGTGTAAGTCATTCTGTACCCGTCTGTCTTTGTGCACCTGCAAGTCATTGTGTATCTGTCTTGGTGTAATGGCCATTGTGTACTTGTCTGTCATTGCGTACCTGTTTGTCTTTGTGTACCTATCTGTCATTATGTATATGTCTGTCTTTACATACCTGTAATTGTGTACCTGTGTTTTGTGTACTTGTCTGTCTTTGTGTACCTGTCTTTGCATACCTGTGTCTTTCTGTAGTTTTCTGTCACTGTATACCTGTGTGTATTTGTGTACCTGTCTTGCTGTAATGGTCATTATACAGTTGTCTGTCCTTGTGCACCCGTCTTTGTGTAATGGCGATTGTGTACCAATTTTTGTGTAATGGTCATAGTGTACCTGTCTACGTTTGTGTAGCTGGTATGTTAATGTGTGTCTGTCTTGGTGTACTGGCCATTGTGCACCTGTCTGACGTTGTATACCAGTATGTGTTTGTGTACCTGTCTTTGCGTACCTGTGTGTCTTTGTATGTCACTGTATAGCGGTGTGTCTTTGTGTAATCTTCATTGTGAACCTGTCTGTCATAGTGTATCTGTTGGTCCTTGAGTACTTGTCTTTGTTTTCCATGTAGGTCTTTGTATAATGGTCATTGTGTACCTGTCTGTCTTTGTGTACCTGTACATGTTGGTGTACCAGTCTCTGTGCACCTGTCTGTACTTACCTGTGTGTCTCTGTGTACTTGTCTGTCATACCTATGTGTCATTGTGTACTTATCTTGGTGTAATGGTCATTGTGTATCTGTCTGCCTTTGTGTAACTGTTTGGCATTGTGTACGTGTATCTGTCTCTGTGCACCTGTGTTTTTGTGTACTTGTCTGCCATTATATACCTGTGTGTCTTTGTGTACCTGTCTTGGTGTAATGGGCATTGTGTACTTCTCTATCTTTGTGCAACAGTCTCTGTGCACCTCTCTTTGCGTACCTGTTTTTTGTGTATGTGTCTGTCATTGTGTACCCGTCTACCTGTGTGTACCTGGTATGTTGTGTACCTGTCTGACATTGCGCCCCTGTGTTAGTGTAAAGTACATTGTGTACCCGTCTACCTGTGTGTACCTGGTATGTTGTGTACCTGTCTGACATTGCGCCCGTGTTGGTGTGAAGTACATTGTGTACCCGTCTACCTGTGTGTACCTGGTATGTTGTGCACCTGTCTGACATTGTGCCCCTGTGTTGCTGTGAAGCACATTGTGTGGCCATCTACCTGTGTGTACCTGTCTGACATTGCGCCCCTGTGTTGGTGTGAAGTACATTGTGTACCCGTCTACCTGTCTGTACCTGGTAAGTTGTGCACCTGTCTGACATTGCGCCCGTGTTGCTGTGAAGCACATTGTGTGGCCATCTACCTGTGTGTACCTGGTATGTTGTGTACCCGTCTGACATTGCGCCCGTGTTGGTGTGAAGTACATTGTGTACCTGTCTACCTGGTATGTTGTGTATCTGGTATGTTGTGTACCTGTGTGACATTGCGCCCCTGTGTTGGTGTGAAGTACATTGAGTACCTGTCTACCTGGTATGTTGTGTACCTGGTATGTTGTGTACCCGTCTGACATTGCGCCCCTGTGTTGCTGTGAAGCACATTGTGTGGCCGTCTGTGTAGTTCTCCTCCGTCTCTTCTGCTCTCCTGAACTGTCTCTAACCTCCCCGCTCTGCTCCAGCCCTCCTACACCGCCCGCACCCCGCTGCCCCCTGACTGCTCCTGAGGGTCGGCTTCGTGGTGTGAAGGACTCTGATGTTTTTAACCCCTAACTCGCTCGCCAGGTCAGGCTCCCCGCATCTCCTGCTGGGTCACTCCAGAAGCGGTCAGTGACAGAGCGGCTCCCACCGGCCGACGATCACAGCAGGCACTCAACGGCCGCGGGTGGGCGGGGCAGTAGGGCCGGAAGTAGAGTGCCGGAAGCAGTGCCGCCGCCATCTCTACGGTGATACAGCAGCTCAGTGTGTTCAGATGTCTCTGTTATACCGCGCCCGGCCCGAGCACACGCCGCCCAGCATGGACTACCACAGCGGGCCCGCAGAGCGGCGCTTCAACCCCTACACCTTCAACGGCGGGTGAGACGGGGTGGCTGGTCTCTCCGGTACTTTCCGGCGGGCTGACTTACCGGTAGATCCCCCGCCGAGCACGGGGGGGCCGCAGCCATGAGCCCTGGCCAGCCTGTAACGTGTAATCCTCCGTGCAGACGACTGTTTACTGGGAATGGCAGAACGATTCGTCCGACTGCCATCACTCCGGTGTGACATAGTGGGGTACTACAGGGGGGCGGTACTGAAGGGGTCACTGTTACTAGTGGGGTACTACAGGGGGGGCGGTACTGGAGGGGATCACTGTTACTAGTGGGGTACTACAGGGGGGGCGGTACTGGAGGGGATCACTGTTACTAGTGGGGTACTACAGGGGGGGGGCGGTACTGGAGGGGCTCACTGTTACATGTTGGGTTCGGTGTTAAAGCCTCTTCTCTTGCAATCAAGCAGGAGCAGGCAAAGTCCTGGCTGTTAGTCACAGCTGAGAACCTGGAGGAGAAGGGAAAGCTGGTTTTTAACACCTTTTGCCTTCTCCTTTCTTGAGTACATAGCAGTACATACAAAGAAGTGAAAGTGGAAGTATTATCAGCCTGTGACCCAGCGATCATGTGACTGGGATGCCAGCTGTTACAGCAGAGCTGCAGGGTAATAGGAGACCCCAATCAGCTCTGTTAATTATTGTGTGTAAAAGGGCTTTATCACTCAAAAGCCATCTTTTGCGTGATAATTGCTGTGTGTAAATGTGCGCCCATGCTGCATTTTTTTGTCCATCACTGAGTTTAGCTCAACTTAAAATTGGAACTGATAAGACAGACCCCATGCTGATGACATTCTTTCAGCAGCTGTCCTGCTGGAGAACAATAGCAATGTATTTAGAGAACAGACCACCTGCTGTTCTCAAAAAAGATGCAAATGAAGCTAGTTGGCTATTAATGGGCTGATTAACCCATTAGTACTTATGCAAAATGATCGCTCAGAACTGTCAGTTTCTGATGTATTTTGAGCGATCGTCCATGTGTGTAGATGCATCTTAAGTGACTGTTCAGCTAGCAGGCGGACCTGGTTGGACACAAGTCTTATTTTCAGCCTTGCATACTATGTTACTATGGCTTCCTACATGTATGTACGGCGGCCTCCACATGTTACATGAGACTGCTGCAATACTTTCCATACATCCCACATCACGTGCGCCCCAAGAGGTGGTAGGGTCAGCAAGCAGCTATTGAGCTCTCTCCCCAATTGTAGTTTCCCTCCGTCAGTCTGACATAAATTCTCTCTCTTTCTCTTTCTCTTCCAAAAAGGGTTAATGCTGAAGTCTGCCTGCATTTGGAACAGGCAGAGTTATGTGAAAACAAGAAGCACAGTACATCTTACCCATCCTCAGTGTGCCAGCGTTGTAACTCTATGGCTTCCAAAGTCCCTATTGACAGTGGAAGTCAGATGACCACTGCTTGCCAGTTGGGGGCCGCAGCGTCACTGCCCATTGTCCTGGCATCGGCGCTCATCTGGGGTGCCATGATGGCAGGATCACTGACTGGTGATGCTGCAACCTCTGATTGCCAGGCAGCTGTCCCCTCACTTCCGCTGTCGGAGACCAGGAGAATCGCAGGGCTGCAAGCACTGGATCGTCGGGGGTGGGTAAGTAATGCCATGTTTGTTGTTTTCACATATCGGCAGCTTTCATTAAAATTTCAGGAAGTAACCAGAAAATGGTTTTTGCTGCTAATGGGTTTAAATAAAGCAGCAGTACTTACCCGTCCTCTGCCCCACCGATCCAGCACCGCGGTTCTCCCGATCCTTGTTTAAAAACGCCTACAACCTGAACGCCGCAGCCAATCGGAGGCCGCGGTGGTCAGGTGCAGTTCTCATGGCATAATCGCTCAGATGCCGGGAACCATGATGCCAGGAGAATGGCATCTGACAGTTGTGGTCAGAAAAATGCTATGCTTCACTCCAGCATCGCTGCCCAGCTCACGGCTCCACTCGCCCGTCCTGCTGCAAGAGGGTGGAGTGAACATTGATTTCCCGATCTTGATGTAAATTGGGTTTCATTATAACTATTGTTTCCATTGTGTGATCACTTCTGAGGGACAGAAAAACACTGCTTGAATTCTCCTGTCTAAAGCCCCACTTACACGCAAGGATGATCGCTCAAAATATAGCTCGAATGACCGTTTTAGTGATCATTTTGCATAAACTACTAATGGGCACTAATGTCCATTAGCAACTTATTGGCTTCATTGGGATGTAAATGAGGCTCCCTGCTGCACGCAGATAACAGCGGGTGGTCTGTTACCCTGTTTCCCTGAAAATAAGACACAGCATGATTTTCCAGAATGTTTGAGGATGCAAAATGGTTTTTTAAGATTTTTTGAGGATGCTTGAAATATAAGCCCTACTCCAAAATTAGGCCCTGCTAACAGTTAATTAAAAAAGTCAATTTAAATAGTGTCCAGGCAGCTATACATGTAAAAAAGTTAAACCTTTTTGAACAAAAATTAATATAAGACACTGTCTTATTTTCGGGGAACCACGGTATCTGCATACAGCTCCATTGTTCTCATTTGGAACAATGTTATCAGCGCTCCCATGGAGAATCACAGCATGGGGTCCCTGCTATTAGCTGGCCGCAAAGCAAACAATGGTAGCATTTAGGGTATGTTTAGACGAGACGAATGTTGGGCAAACGATGCCTGACACTCGTCCCCACATGCACTTGCTCCTGTGCTGTTGCACAGGAGGTAGTATCACTGGCTTGCTCACAGAGCAGCCAATAGGGCGGTGGGGAGATTACAGGAGATTTCTCTCCTCGCGCTCCCCCGCCCCTCTCCATGGACATAACATAGCAGCTGTTCAATACTGAACAGCTGCTATGTTAAGTCAATGGAGAAGGGTGGGGGAGCGCGAGGAGAGAAATCTCCTGTACTCTCCCTGCTGTAAGCCAGCAATACTAGCTCCTGTGCAGCAGCACGAGAATGAGTATGTGCGGGGACCGAGTGTCGGGCATCATTTGCCCAACATTCCTCCAGTCTAAATAAGCCTTTACACGCAATGATTATCGCTCAAAAGACATCGGAGCGATAATCGTTAATTGTAAATGGGGCTTTATACGGATGTGACTGGAGGGTCCTGATTGACTGACACAACACATTTAACACTGACTGGATTCTATTCTTTCTTTGATCCCACAGACTTCACTGTTCCTAAAACATGAATGGGAAGAGATGTTAATGGCTGATCTTTGTCTTCTAGGACGGTGCTGGCTCTTGCAGGGGAGGATTTTGCCCTTGTTGCATCAGATACCAGACTCAGTGAAGGCTATTCAATCCACAGCAGGGACACCCCGAAGTGCTACAAACTGTAAGTTTCATAATATCTGCGGTGGAAGGTTATTGGATTGTATTCCTCTAAATGTTCTTCCCCCATCTCCTCTCAGCGCTGCTCCATCTTGGTTTCCGGCTTCAACACACAAAACATTGTGGTGCTGGAAACTAGTGTAGAAGACGGATGGATGGAAACTGAGATGGAGAGAACAAGGAGGTCTTTGTCTTAAACATTCTCCTCTGTGGTGCCGTCCAGGTTCAGTCCTTTCCATCACCATGTAGTTTACTGCATGGAGGGCACAAACGGTGATGGAACCAGCGCTGGATTCAGAAATTGTAATGTGTTTTTTAACCTTAAAGGGGTTGTCTCGCGAAAGCAAGTGGGGTTAAGCACTTCTGTATGGCCATATTAATGCACTTTGTAATGTACATCGTGCATTAAATATGAGCCATACAGAAGTTATTCACTTACCTTCCCTGCGCTGGCGTCCCTGTCTCCATGGCTCCGTCTAACTTCAGTGTCTAATCGCCCGATTAGACGCGCTTGCGCAGAAGGGTCTTCTGCCTTCGCCTCGGTCTGGCACGAGTGGCGTTCTGGCTCCGCCCCCTTCTACGCGTCATCGCGTAGCTCCGCCCCATCACGTGTGCCGATTCCAGCCAATCAGGAGGCTGGATTCGGCACACGTGATGGGGCGGAGCTACGCGATGACACGTAGAAGGGGGCGGTGCCAGAACGCCGCTGCTGCCGGACAGACCCGAAGGCAGAAGACCCTTCTGCGCAAGCGCGTCTAATCGGGCGATTAGACGCTGAAGTTAGACGTAGCCATGGAGACAGAGACGCCAGCGCAGGGAAGGTAAGTGAATAACTTCTGTATGGCTCATATTTAATGCACGATGTACATTACAAAGTGCATTAATATGGCCATACAGAAGTGCTTAACCCCACTTGCTTTCGCAAGACAACCCATTTAAGGATTTTCCTGGGCTAAAAAAAAGAACTTTTAATAGTTTCTTTTCTGAATCCCTCATAAGGGGTTCAGATCTGTTTGGCCCTTGACCCTTATTAGAGGACAAGGATGAATGGTGTAATGGTTACAGTACAGAGCTTGGTGGTTGCTAGTGGCAATAGTTTGATTGAAACTCTAGTCTTTGGTCACAACAGCAGTACTTAGCAGGGGTTTGCTTTGTCCACAATTCAGTCTCTCTCCAAGTAACAGTTCATTTCAGTATTCCAGATAACGCTTCCAATTAAGGGTCTTCCTCAAGCTTGGCAGACTTGAGCAAGGCCACAGCCAGCAAGAGACAAGACAGCAGGGCAGCAGATCACCACCCAACAAGTCCTCAACAGCTCTAGCGTGGCTTCCTGGCTGGGCCCTACTCTGCCTTTTGAAGGCCAGGCTGGTTCATGCGTGTGACTTCCATCCAGCACAGTCCACTGCTAAGTGTGTCACAACTCACAGAAGTGCTCAGAGTAGCTCTATATTTAGTCTTTGACTGTGCCGTGAATGGATCCTGGGCTGTGTCATGCTTCAGTGTCCATCCGCATCCAAGAAACCATTCTACCCTGGTGCCCACCTATAAGCATACAAATTTAGCATAATCAGCCTTGAACATTTAAAGGGACATTGCACCTGCAAGAAAAAGTGGTTATTACCCAAAATGACAAACTGTGTCTAGCCCAGCATAACTGCATAATCACTGGAACAATTATTCTAGTACACAGAGACAATAACCAGTATACACACATACTGGATAAGGGATTGTATGGTTTCCACCAGCTCTTTACACCTCGCTGCATCTCTTTTTAGATGCCATTGTGATGAAGTATTGTCTGTAATAATGACACGTCATGTGAGCAGACCAGACAGTAATTGCCCACTGTAGTGACATTGATATATATGACGTGTCACTGATTGGCCTATTTCCTCTCGAGGCGGACATCACACTGGTGTGTAAACGGATGTCACAGAAGATATAATCTGTGGCATTAAGGCCGGTGACAAATGACGTTTATGCGAATGAGTGCCCCCGCCTTACCGTGAGTTGCCTGACTCAGACTCTGAGCGTCGTAGATTGCTGTGATGTACATAATTCGGGTCAGGACTCCCACGGTCAGGATGCTCATCTGCCAGCGGCCTTAAAGAGTTTCCCACTAATGACCTTTACCACCTATCTACATAAAAGGTACTAAATGTCTTACTGCTGTGGGTCCGAGCACTGGGACACCAGTGCTAATACCTGTGCTCCCAGAATTCCCCATGTGAGAGGAGCATTGATGCCCATGTGTGACCACCTCTATTCACTTCTATGGGACAGAGGGAGATTGAAGCACTCTTTTCCTCCATCCATAGAAGTGAATGGGAGCGGTGGTCATGCGCGTATATCCCCACACCATTTTATATGGCGCATTCAGGGTGTGCAAATCTCTGGTTCACTGAGGGTCCCAGTAGTCAGACCCCCAGTGATTAGACATTTATCACCTATCCTGTGTATAGGAGATAAATGTCAGAAAACCCACTTATTGCAATGCTGAAGAATTTTACCATTAAGTATATGCAGAAGTTTACTATTTTAGCATTTTGAATCAATATTATTTTTCATCAGAAAAGCAGCACACGACAGTTTAAACATTATGTCCGTAAACACTAACCATTGTGTCCGTAACCTTGGTCCATGTGCCATCAGGGCAGTTTTCATACTTGGTGTGTTGCCGACACCCATACGTTGATCTAGGCACATCATGCCGTACACAAGCGGCTGAGTCTGACTAAATCGCTGTCCCATATTATATACCTTCACAAACTGCTGCTCTTCATTAAGTACTGTTATAGTTTTGTTTAGTATTTCAACAAATCACCCACTAATATCCCACATTCAAAGATGTGTTTTTTTTGTTTTTTTGTACCCTTTTGTCTTGTATACCTTCCAGTGTCTGGACAGCAACAATAAGTGTGTAATATTTTTTTCTTTTTCCCCTTCCATAGGACAGACAAAACGGTCATCGGCTGCAGTGGCTTTCACGGGGACTGCCTCACACTGACTAAAATAATTGAAGCTAGGTTAAAGGTGAATCATTAAAACTATATTTCATATTCTATATATTGGACCCCATTTGCACATTGAGGTCGAACACCGTATTTTCTAAGACCCTATGCCACTTTGTGTGGTGCGTCAAAGCAAGTCTAGAAAAGGGGATTTGGTTTTACCCTGTGCCAAAATCGGGTGCTTGTTGTATGAAGAGGATCTGAGCAAAATGTTTTCTGGAAGTCCGGGAGCAGCAGCACTCTGGTAGCCTTTTGGTTGGACATACTGACGTTTTAGAACATGTTGTCTTGGTCGGTTTTGTCATGAATTGCGTTAGTTGTTGGGCTATCTTTCTTTAAAAGAAAATGTACATTTTAGATGACAGTAACATGATCCCCAGAGTGTGTATAACCAGAAAGTAACACACAACTGTGTGACAAACCTTACATTTTGTGTCCATTCTAATCTGTAGTATTTTTCTTTTCTCCTTTTCAAGATGTACAAGCATTCCAATAATAAGACCATGACGAGCGGAGCTATCGCTGCAATGCTTTCCACCATCCTCTACTCAAGACGCTTCTTTCCTTACTATGTGTACAATATTATTGGAGGCCTTGATGAAGAAGGTGACTTTTTTCATTACTAGTTCATTTAGTGATTGAGACCAAATTCTAACTTTCTACAGAGCTTTATGTAAGACTGGCCCATGTTAAAGGAGTTACTGGGGGCATTATTTCCAAAAACCTCTTCAGTCTGCGGTAATAAAGTAGCAGAGCTCTTGCTCACCGCCCCACACTCCTCTGCTGCCGCCGGCTGTTCAGTCCCTGCTGAACTTCACTCCCGGGAGTTTACTAGGATGCTGCTGTGAATATGAATTTGCCCACTCCCATTAGGTACTTTAAAGAAGTTGCCCAGCCTCTTGTATAAAGGGTCAGGAAGCTGCAACAAGCCTTCAAAGTGTCCTCGCTGCATGTTCCAGTTTCCTGCTTGCAGTTCACTTTATAAAGATATTCTCTTTCCATTATGTGAACCCACAGTTGGGGTCCATTCGCATGGGTGTTAAAACGGAGTAGACACCTTTGATTTCAATGGGGGTTATTCACAAATGCATATTTTTCACAAGATTTTTCAGTCTCTTGCAGAAATAAGCAGCATATCCTATTTTTGTTTAATTACAGACCAAAATGGGCCATTGAAGTGAACGTGCATGATGCATACGTATCTGCACAAGGAATGAGTGTTTGTTTTTTTTTTTTTTCTTTTTATGTATGAATACGCAGACCTTAAGTGCAAACCCCCCCCCCCCCCTTTCTCCCCCCACATGCACCAATAGCTGAAATATGCAGGGAATAGGCTATTATTGGTCTGTGAATACGTTGCATACTCACGGACTGCAATACACTTACACTCGTGAATGAGCCGATGCAGAGATCTATGTAAAGACTATGGTTCACTCCCACTAATTGAGCTCTTCTAAGGACCCCTTTTCCAGCATTTTTGGTGTATAGGACTGCAATAAGTTTTGCTAGACCCTTTTCAGCATGAGTGGTGATAATCCTACCATAGATCTTATCAGTCTGTGATTGGAGTCCCCTAGACAATGAGCAGCACTTACACACTAAATATTAATTGCCGTGAGCTAGAGATCTATAGAAAGACAGGTAAAGAAAAATATATAGCAATGTACTATTTTTGTGCAGGGAGTTGGCTTATGTTGTATATATGTGAAACTTCTCTTTAAAGATCAAGACTTTAACATCACACTCTTCCTCTTAGGTAAAGGAGCCGTTTACAGCTTTGATCCAGTAGGATCCTACCAGAGAGATGGATACAAGGCTGGTGGTTCTGCAAGTGCCATGCTTCAGCCCCTTTTAGATAACCAGGTATTATTGGTAGTTATGTAAAAGTTTGCTTATAGTAAATATTCTAAACTCTTAAAGCTGTTTACTTTGGCCAATTACTGTTGCAGTTTGTATTTCTCACTGCTTAACGTAGGAATGAAGGAACAGCGTATTCAAGGATATTTCCTACTTGCCATTCGCAGAAAACTCTTCAAAAATTCATCCACATGGCTCTTAAGCTTCTCGTCCCGCTGATGACAAAGGTGTCCACAAGATGCGATCCCTCAAACGGCACCCACTCTAAATGAAAGAAGTATGACCATTCATGTAAAGTTTATTCCAGACGGTGCTGTGCTATGTGTAATTATTTCCCTTAGTGGGTGCCGTTTGAGGGATCGCGTCTTGTGGACACCTGTCATCAGCAGAACTAAAAACTTAAGAGCCATGTGGATGAATTTTTGAAGCGTTTTCTTGGAATGGCGAGTAGGAAATCTCCTTGAATCCGCTGTTCCTTCATTCCTACGTTGAACGGTGAGAAATACTGATTTTGAGTTTCTAGAGAATTTGACTCCTCACCAGCTCCGTGGGACTTTAATATACTCTTCTAGTTTGATCTTGATAGTTTGTTACCCAATTATTATTACAGTCAAATTGTATACACGAATACACTGAGGTTGATGCGAAAGCTGCTGCTCTGACCCTTGTGTAGTGGTCTGCACTTGTATCTGAAGGCTGGGGTCTCATTGAAATCAATTTGCAGTTACAAATGCCGGCCACTACGTGGGTCGGAGCAGCGTCGCTGTTAGGCGCTTGATCAGCTAGGGTTCTGAGCAGCCAATCAACTGTTGATGACCTATCTTGGTGATGGGTCATCACACTCTTTTTTTTTTTTTTTTCTGGAAAACCCCTTGAAGGCTCTGTTCACACTAGCGTTCAACTTTGTTTTCCTGTTCCATCATGGAAACAGGAAACCAGAATGCCCAATCTGTCCTATGACAAACTGCCTGATTGATTCCATTATAGTCAGGGTCATTTGGAAGCTATTTCTGTCATAGGACTGATCAGCATTCCTCTTTCCTGCTTCAATGGTGGAACAGAATAACAAAATGCCAGTTCTGTACTATAGCAGAAACACGCAGCTGCAAGCAATGTCATAGACTAGACTATAATGGGGTCCACTCAGCCCCTGTCATGCTTTATGGCATTTTCATGGCATTTCTTTGTGGATGTAGCCTAACACACAGGTGATTTTGGTTAAAGTGAGTGCTTTGCAATTTGGATAACCTATAATTACTAAGAAGAACATGAAGAGCTATAGATTTCTTTCATCTTTGCACTGTACCTCCACAATGCATGAAGAAAATTAGTAGGCTCAATCAGAAGCATCTGCCACTGAAAATCGATGTATGCTTCTCACTAAACCCATAACCCTAGCCGTCACCTCACGACACAACTTGTATAAATGATGCTCCTTGATTGTGCCAGTGTCTATGGTGTTCAGTTGCCTGTCCACACACAATCACATGGTGGACACCATACACAACTGTCCTGCCGTCTCACAATGCTTTTGCACACAAATTAGTTTGGTAGTACAGCAGTACCTACATAAGTATGTCAGCCATAGCAGTACACAAATGTAAAGATATGTGGCGATTATCGCCCATATTATTGCTGGAAATTTTTGATAGTAGTCGTCCTGTGTACAAGCGGGCAACCGCAGGACACTGAGCGAGAAATTGTTCACCTGGTGAAGTTGCTTGGTATTTAGCTCACGTAAAAACAAGTGACTGTCAGCCCGTGTAAACAGACGGTCAGTCATCTATGAACAACTGCTTGTTTGCAGTGTATGAAGTCGGGTGGATGCTAGTAAACTCCAGCCCACTCCGCCTCCGTCCTCTGATTCACTAATCTCTGCTATGGGATGGCGCTGATGACCCATGTAAAGGTACTGTTAGTCACTGTGCCCCTATAGCCAGAGCTTATAGGAAAGTGCAAACCTAAACATACTGAACTGATTACATTTCCTCTTCCTTACAAGCAGCCTCTACTTCATTAGCTGTTGGACTTTGTCAGTTTTACTAATTGGATCATTTCATCACTTTCTTTGTGTAAACCTTTAAAAAAGATAGATGTTATGACTGGTCACGTGGCAGCAACTTGTGTTATAGGGTTTATCTTCACTGAAATGTTAGGATTGGTTATTATCAAATTAGTGGGCGTCCAACTGTTTGGAGGGCCCGGCAGATTCTTCACTGTATTACAAGGCACGGTACTACAGCTCTATCCCCTTCACTTGATTAGGACCGAGCAGTATAAAGGCCACGTGACAGAGACCACTCTGGCTGTAGAAGAGGACTCCAACCATTCTGATGTTGATGATCTATCTTAACCCCTTAATGAGGAAACCATTTTAGGCCCTAATGACCAACTGTTTTATCTTTTTTTCAGTCTGAGTTCTAGATCAAAAACTTAAATTTTTTCCATCAACATGGCCGTACAAGGGCTTATTTAAAAGACCGCTTGTATTTTTTTAATGGCATCATTTTTCGATACATACAGGTAGTCCTAATTAATGTACTCCTATTCAGAGATGTTTAGAGAGTCGCCTACTGGGCGTAATTGAACCAGACTTGGTGGTAATACTACCCAGGGCATGCAGCAGTGGTCCTTTCTGCCATTTCTGATTAAATTCTACCCTTAAATCATGAGTCCCATGATCCCCTTTCGATTTGAGGTTTTGCAAGCTGAACCCAGGATCGCTGCCACTAGACATTGTGATACTTTTTTTTTATTGCTGTATTTGAAGACCCCTAACTTTTTGTTTTTCCCACTAACACTGCTAAGTGAGGGTTTTCTGTTTGTAGGTAATGCATTGTACTTTTTTAATGTACAATTTAATGATGCATATAACTTTTTGACCACTTTTTTTTTTTTTGTAAAGCAAGCTATGCAGAATTAGATCATTTGTTTTTTTTCACTGTGGGTTAAATAAAAAACAAAAAAAAAATACATTAATATAGTGAGGGGCGAGAGAGGTGGTATATTTGACTTATATATATATTTTTTCAGCTAGGGTACTTAAATGTCTTTAGGAGCAGTTGTTAAATATGAATGAGTTCTCAAGCTCTTCGTGGCCTCTTTAAGGCTTTTGTTTTGACAATTTGCAAAAAACTCTATGCTTCTCTTCATAGATTGGATACAAGAACATGCAAAATGTGGAACAGCTTCCACTGACCCTGGAGAAGGCGATACAACTTGTGAAAGATGTGTTTATTTCTGCAGCGGAAAGAGATGTCTACACAGGAGATGCCCTGAAGATCAGCATTGTCACCAAGGAGGGTATAAGAGAGGAGTCTGTTCCTCTGAGAAAAGATTAATTGGCTTAATTTTTTAGCAATCAAATAACTTGTTTACTTTTGTTGATGTAAGTTTATTCTTTGTAAAATTAAAAAAAAATCATTTTGGAAAGAGTTAAATTTCTCTAGTGTTACCCTGATTTCATTCGTATTCTACATTGCATAGTCAAAGTAATAAGTTACAATACTTCTAATTCCCCCCCCCACCCATTTATCCCCATTTGCCTCTTTTCTAAATGATTAGAGATGAGCGAGCATGCTCGTTCGAGCATTAGCCTACTCGATGTACTCGTTACTCGAGCCGAGCACCACTTGGTGTTCGAGAAAACTTCATCTCCTTTTCCCGCATGTTTAGTGCCATTTTTTTAGCCAATAAATATGCAGGGAAGGCTTTACCACTTCCTGCTGTGATGTGCCACCCCTGTGCACATCCTTAGCAGTGACTGCCTGGGTTGATCAGGTGACCGAGTATAAACACTCTGGTCACCTGAGGCTCGCCTCACACATGCTGCATAAGCTGAGGGATAGAGCTGCTGCTATAGGGAAAGCGTTAGTGTAGGGAATAGGTTGCGGTTAGGCAGGGATCCTTGCTCCAAAAACCAACAGTCCTTTCTAGGACTACTCTCATTGTGTGCATCAGCATTTTTGCTGGCTGTTACCAGTAATGGCGCACAAATTTTTTCTCAAGCATCCCGGCTGTACACTGCACATTGTTACCTGTTTTATGCAGTATACTGCTAGTGGTGTACACAGAGTAGATAGTTTTGTTACTTCCTATCATTTTTTAAATTTTTTTTACTTTTTTGCCTGCTGAAAGCATACGCTATATACCTGTGTGTTGGTGCTGTGAATCTACACTATATTACTTGTAGTTTACAGTATATAACCGCGTCTGTCTGCGGTCAATCTCTGCAATCTAACAGTATACACGGTTTGTGTCTATTTTGGCCTATAAGCGTACGCAAAATAACTTGCATTTCGCATGGCAATTAGTCCAAGTGAATTATACAATATGAAGACTACAGGTAAGCGTCGAGGACGTGGGCATCTGAATGAGGGTGTGGGCAGAGGCCGAGGTCCTGGGCAGGGTGAAACTGTGCCTGCTGCTGAGGTATTAGTAGAGCGCCGCGTATCTCCGTTCCCCAGCTTCATCTCACATTTTGCAGGTCCGTGTGGTAGACCATTATTAAGCACAACAGTGCGATCAGGTGCTGACGTGGATAGCGGATAACGCTTTCAGTACTTTATCCAACACCCAGTCTTCCACGCAGTCCACTCACGCCAGCCAAGGGACTGCACCTCTGAATCCTCAGACTCCTCCTCCTTCATCCTAGCCTGGTCACTCCAGGAAAAGGAGAGATTCAGAACAGGCATACTCCCAAGAACTGTTCTCAGGTCTCTGCCCTGAGTTGGAAAAAAACGATTCATCAGCCACGTGATGAGTTTGTCGTCACCGATGCCCAAAATTTGGTCTATTCACGGACTCGGGGTGATGAGGGTGGGGACTTCCAAGTAGTGTTTCAAAAGCTATTTGTGGATGATGATGAGGTTGTTGTTAGGGCAGCAAGTCTGAGGGAGGAGCAGACTGAGGAGTTAGAGAAAGAGCTGGTGGATGATGAGGTGACTTACCCCACCTGGGTTGCTAAGCCTACTGAAGACAGGGCTTCTGAGGGGGAGGCAAGTGCTGCAGCAGAACACGTTGGAAGAGGCAGTGGGGTGGCCAGGGGGAGAAGCGGGGCTACAGCAAATACTCCCCCAACTGTTCCCCACAGCACCTCCTTGCAGCAAGCTCCCATGCAGAGGGCTAGGTGTTCGAAGGTTTGGAGTTTTTTTAATGAGAATGTGGACGACCGACGAACAGTGGTGTGCAACCTGTGCCGCACCAAGATCAACAGAGGAGCCACCACTACCAGCCTGACCACCACCAGCATGTGCAGGCATATGATGGCTAAGCACCTGACGACGTGGAACGAATGCCATTCACTGCCTGCAGGTCACACCACTGCCTCTTCCCGTGTCACATCCTGTCACGGAGATGCAATCCTCCTCCCAGGATGCAGACACGAGTGTCTCCCGGCCTGCACCCTCACCTCCACGGTCCTCCACTGCCTCCACCAATATGTCCCAGCGCAGCGTTCAGCTGTCGATAACCCAAGCATTGGAACGCAAGCGGAAACACGCGGCCACCCGCCCGCATGCACAATCTTAAAATGTGCGTATTTCAAAACTACTCAGCCTGGAGATGCTGCCATATAGGCTAGTAGAAACTGAGGCTTTCTGCAACCTGATGGCGATTGCGGTCCCTCGGTACTCGGTCCCCTGCCTGCACCCTCCCCGCCCTACACCAGCACGTCTCACGGAACATAAACCGTGCCCTCACCAACATGGTTACTGGGAAGGTCCACTTAAAGGGGTTGTCTCGCGCCGAAACGGGTTTTTGTTTTTTTTTCCATAGGCCCCCCGTTCGGTGCAGGACAACCCCAAGGGATGTGTTAAAAAAAAAACAAAAAAAAAAACATTACTTACCCGAATCCCCGCTCTGCGACTTCTTCCTTCACCAAGATGGCCGCCGGGATCTTCACCCACGATACACCGCGGGTCCTTTCCCATGGTGCACCGTGGGCTCTGTGCGGTCCATTGCCGATTCCAGCCTCCTGATTGGCTGGAATCGACACACGTGACGGGGCGGAGCTACGCGATGATGCGTAGAAGGGGCGGAGCCAGAACACAGCTCATGCCAGACCGAGCAGAAGGGAAGAAGACCGCACAGCGCAAGCGTGTCTAAAAAAGCAAGAAGACATCAGAATTAGACGGATCAATGGAGACGGGGACGCTAGCAACGGAGCAGGTAAGTGAATAACTTCTGTATGGCTCGTATTTAATGCACGATGTACATTACAAAGTGCATTAATATGGCCATACAGAAGTGTATAACCCCACTTGCCGCGAGACAACCCCTTTAACAACTGATACATGGGCAAGTGCTGGTGGGCAGGGACACTACATCTCCCTGACGGCACATTGGGATAGCCTTGTGGAGACTGGGACCGAGTCTGACCCTGGGTCCGTTCACGTGCTACCCACATTGAGGATTGCGGGTCCTACCTCGGTCATGGTTTCTGCGGGTTATTATGTCGCCTCCTCCACCTCTCAATTACCACATGTGAGCACGCTGCCTTCCGTCGGTAGCTCGAGGCGCTGCAGCACTGCGGTGGGGAAGCGTCAGCAGGCTGTGCTGAAACTCAGCTTGGGAGACGAGGCACACCGCTCGAGCTGTTATAGGGTTTGATGGAGCAGACTGATCTGTGGTTTTCGCCGCTGAACCTCCAACCAGGCATGGTCGTGTGTGACAATGGGTGTAACCTGGTGGCGGCTCTGCAGCTTGACAGACTAACATATGTGCCATGCCTGGCCCACATGTTCAATCTGGTGGTTCAGCACTTTCTTAAAAACTACCCCCATTTGTTTGACCTGCTCAGCAAGGTGTGTCGCGTGTGTGCACATTTCAGAAAAGTCCATCGCAGATGCTGCCACAGGACACTACAACATCGCTTACAGCTGCCAGTTCACCGACTGTTGTGCGACGTACCTACGCGCTGGAATTCAACGTTGCACATGTTGGCCAGGCTTTATGAGCAGCGTAGAGCCATTGTTGAATACCAGCTGCAACATGGCTGGCGGAGTGGTAGTCAGCCTCCACAGTTCTTCAGAGGAGTGGGCATGGATGTCTGATATCTGTCAGGTCTTGGGAAACTTTGAGGAGTCTACACAAATGGTGAGCGGCGATGCGGCCATTATCAGCATAACCATCCCACTGCTTTGCATGCTGAGAAGGTCGCTGCTAAGTATTAAGGCCGACGCTTTGCTGATAGAACAGGAGATGGGGGATGACAATATGTTGCTTGATGGCCAGACCACCTTCATGTCTGTTTCTCAGTGCGTATAAGAGGAGGAGGGGGAAGAGACCGATGTCCACACTGCAGAGGGTACCCATGCTACTTCCTTCACATCTGTTCAGCGTGTATGGGCTGAAGAGGAGGAGGAGACTGAGAGTCATCCTCCTAGTGAGGACAGCGATGTGTTGCGTACTGGGACTCTGGCACATATGGCTGACTTCATGTTAAGCTGCCTTTCCCGTGACCCTCATGTTAGATGCATTCTGGCCAACCAGGATTACTGGGTGTTCACCCTTCTCGACCTACGGTATAAGGAGAACCTTTCCACTCTCATTCCCGAAGAGGAAAGGAGTACGAGAGTGATGCAATAGCACAATGCCCTGGTGGAAAAGCTGATGCTAAAGTTTCCATCTGACAACACTGGTGGTGGAGGACATACTTCAGTGGGCTAACTAGCAGGGGAGATGCGGGGAACAGGCAGCATGTCCAGCGCAGGCAGGGGAACATTCTCCAAGATCTTTGCCAGTTTTATGGCTCCCCAGCCAGACTGTGTCACCACTGCTCTATCTAGGCTGAGTAGGTAGGAACACTGTAAAAAGATGGTGAGGGAGTACATAGCCGACCGTACCAACGTTCTCCGTGATCCCTCTGCTCCATACAACTATTGGGTGTCAAAGCTGGACACGTGGCACGAACTTGCGCTGTATGCCTTGGAGGTGCTGGCCTGCCCAGCCACTGGCGTGTTATCAGAGAGGGTGTTTAGTGCTGCTGGGGGGATTATCACGGATAAGTGTACCCACCTGTCAACTGACAGCGCCGACGGGCTTACACGCATTAAGATGAACATGTCAGTGTCCACAGGGGCTTTGTACAGATTGTTTCCACACCGTGTGGATAATTTTCTAAATCTCATTCACTTTGCTGCTATAGCTACTATAGATTACACAACTAATCCACCCCATGTAGTAATAGCATCTCTTCCCTCCCCCCATGTTGGTGGCCCCGGTAGTAATGGCGACCCTCTCATATTGCTGGCCCTGGTAGTAATGCCCCCCCTATATTAGTGGCCCCGGGAAGTAAAGGCAACCCCCCCCCCCCCCCATATTGGTGCACCCGGTAGTAATGGCGACCCCCAAAGTGGCCTTGGTAGTAATAGGCGACCCCTGTAGTTACAGCTGCCCTAGTAGTTACAGCGGCCTTACAGTAGCCCTAGCAAAAATATCCTCCCCCCCCCCCCCTCCCCAGTAATAACAGGTACTGTTGTATCTTGACGCTTTTTGCCTGGGCTGGAGGTTTCCCTCCAGGGCAGACACAAAGCTATACAGTGTGATTCTCTTGGCTGGCCAAGACACAGGTCTGCAGTGAGCTACGCACCGGCAAGTGTAGCTGTCGCCATTCCAGCACCGACCCTAGCCCTCTGCCTCCTTCCCTTTGTCTGACTCACCCCCAGTGCTGAGCCTTCTGTCCTCGGTGCTCCACCGCTGCCAGTGTCGCCGGCGCTGTGCACTTGATCCTCCTGCTGCCCACCCGGTATCCACTGCTCCCACTGTCGATGCCTCTTCTCATGTGCTGTGTCAGGTGTACCGGCCACCTCCCTGGCTGTGCCAAGCATCCCGACTGCCATCTCTCTGAATTGAACACGCCCCCAGCCAATCAGAAGCTGGGAGCGTTAACTTATTTAGCCACCCCTACGTCCGGTGGCCACATAATACAATAATACCGACAAGATAACCATGCGCGGCTGCAAGAGGACACGCTGGCACCCGGCTGGTAAGTAACTGAGCTGCGGGGGGGGGGGGGGCACGGCAGAGCACACCTAATGACAGCCAATTGGGAGGCAGGGGATGTGACAAGGCCATCCCTCTATCTAAGCCCTGTCACACCCCTACCTTCCGACGTGATTTCCAGCCAGAGAGCCACTGCACCCCGGTTGGGAATCACTGCCTTAAGGACACAACCCTTTTTTTTCAATTTTTACTTCGCCCTTTTAAAAAAATGATAACTTTTTCTATTTATCAATCGCTGTAGATGTCTGAGGGCTTGTTTTTTGCAGAACGAGTTGTATTTGACACTGGTACTATTTAATGAACAATGTAATGTACTGAAAAACTTAAAAAAAATTCTAAAGTGGAGTGAAATGGGAAAAAAACAACAAAATTAGAATCATAAAATCCTAGAATGGTAGAGATGGAAGGGACCTTTAGTGTCATTGGGTCCAACCCCCTGCTCTGTGCAAGATTTACTAAATCATACCAGACAGATATCTGTCCAGTCTTTGTTTGAACACTTCCATTGAAGGAGAACTCACCACCTCCCATGGTAACCTCTTCCACTCATTAATCACCCCCACTGACAAAGTTTTTTTCTAATATCTAATTTGTGTCTCCTCCCTTTCAGTTTTATACTATTGCTTCTAGTCTTTCCTTGTGCAAATGAGAATAGGACTGATCCCTCTGCACTGTGACAGCCCTTCAGATATTTGCAGACAGCTATTAAGTCTCCTCTCAGCCTTCTTTTTTGCAAGCTAAACATTCCCAGATCCTTTAACCATTTTTCTTAGGACATGATTTGTAGACCGCTCACCATCTTGGTAACTCTTCTCTGAACTTGCTCCAGTTTGTCTATGTCTTTTTTAACCCCTTAGTGACAGCTCCATCGGGATTCTACGTCCTCAGTAAGTGGGCTTTAATCCTAGAGGACGTAGAAACATGCGTCCTCTTAGGATTAATGCCCACTTGGCTGAGGAAGAGACAGCTTAATGCTGTCGGTGCCCACAGGTAGCCGACAGCAGGGAGCTGTCATCCTGAGCTGCGGGCTGTCCCCACCGGCATTACGATCGGCGCTATCCAACGGATAGCGCCGATCGCAATAAAGTAAATAAAACTCTGAGAAAAGTTAAAGATTCAGCTGTCCTGATGGATCGGATCCATCAGGGCAGCTGAAAATACTCACCCGGCTTGTCCGCGATGTCCCGCGGTGAATGGGTCCTCAGGGACCCGGCGCCACTTTTCTGCGCATGTGCGCCAGATGTATGACGTCACGCGCATGCGCAGAAGGCCGGGAGCCCCGGCAAATTCAAAATCTCCTGGCTCCCGGCTCCTGAAGGTAGCCGGGAACCAGGAGATGTTACCGGGGGCCGCGGTGAGCGGGTCCTGATCACATGTTTGCCGTTATCCAATGGATAATGGCGATCACGTAAAAGTAAAAAAAAGGTGAAGCTTCATCTCCCCTTACCGATGCAATCGGTGAGATGAGATGAAACTTTTTACCGGAGGCCTCCGTATTTGCACCCCGACGTGATCCTCATCCGTGAACTTTCCCGGATTCTGCGCATGTGACCGCCGGCAAAACACCGGAAACATGCGCAGGAGGCGGGGAGCCCAGAAAACTTAAAATCTTCTTGGTCCGAGCAACCAACGGTCGCCGAAAGCCTGGAGCAGTGACCTTGTTGAGCAGTCACCAGTCACGTGCTAAAAAGGTAGCGATCTACCTTTGGCCAGTCTCACATGACCGGATAGGAATTACGGATTCTACATGCATCTGATCCGCGGTAATACGCAGATCAATCGCATTGGATTACACAATTCCGCTCACTTTAGCGGGTCGGAATTGCGTAATCCACTCGCAGAAAAGAGAACGCAGCAGGCTCTATTTTACCGTGGATATCCGCAACATAGAGCCCATTGTGCTCCATGGTCACGTATATACCCGCAGCCCATACGCAAGTGCATTATATATGGGCTGCGGGTACCCGCGTCATCGCTAAGTGACGGTGCGGGAAATACAAACAAAAAAAAAAGTACTATGCATGACCGCCTGTGTGAGTAGGAAGTTATGCGCAGTACATTACGTGGCCGTACGCAGGGTCACAGCCGGGCTCACAGATGGGATCCGCTGTAGGCCTCCGTAAGCTGATTCCACCTACGGCTGCGTGAGCCTGGCATTATTTAGAGGGCTACCTGTAATACGTGATTTACAAAAAGTCCCGGGAACGCTTGCCTTCCTGCAGTTCCAGGAGCAGCTTGTTGAGCGTCTTCTGTGTGAGACCGTCGCACCTCATCAAGCTTACAGAGATTCACAGAACGCCACTTTTTACACCCCATACCGGCCGCTGAGGTCACGAAATACCCCCCAATAAGCATGAGAGGAGGGGGGGATACACGGTTTTATTGCCCCATGTACCCATCCCAACCAGCCTCCGTAATTACCCCTGTCTTTGGAAATAATACACAGTTCACATTATTACTTTTATCTAAGATTTGGGGAACGCCGAAGAGGGTGCCGGGGGGGGGGGGGGGGATTTTTTTGGTGTCAATTTTTATTCCATACAAGTGGGCAATGGGGCCTGGAATGTATTCAGTTGTGCCCTGCAATCCAACGGGTGTTCCCTCCATTACAGGCCTTGCCATGTGTCCTATAAGTAGATTAGGGCCACAACGGGAATGTTTTTGAACACGGGACAAACGGGGGGCTCCATTTTACCCTCCATTAACCCCTTCATGACATGGCCTATTTTGGGCTTAAGGATGCATCAATTTTTGGCGGATTTTCTTCTCCGTTTATCAAAAGCCATAACTTTTTTATTTTTCCGTCGACGCGGCTGTATGAGGGCTTGTTTTTTGCGTGGCGAACTGTAGTTTTTATCGATGCCAATTTTGGGTACATAGACTATATTGTAAAATTATTATTTTTTTTTTTAATGATAGCAGAGAGAGAAAACGCATCAATTCTGCCATAGATTTTTTTTTTTTTTTTTTTACACCGTTATCATGCAGCATAAATGAGACTTTCCATTTTTTCTGCAGACCGGTACGGTTACAACGATACCAAAATTCTAACATTTTTTTTTAGGTTTTCCCACTTTTCTGCAATAAAAACCCTTTTTTTTGGAAATCTTTTTTCTATTCTAAATTGCTGCATTCAAAGTCCCGTAACTTTTTTATTTTTTGATGTACAGAGCTCTATGAGGGCTTATCTTTTGCGAGACGAGCTGTAGATTTTATTGGTAGCATTTTGGCATACATACGGCTTTTTTGATCACTTTTATTGCGTTTTTAGTGAGGCAAAATGCTAAAAATGAGCATTTTGCCTCAGTTTTTTAGCTTTTTTTTTAGCGTTTTTTTCCGTGCACAGTCAAAAGCATGTGCAACTTATTGTACGCATCGTTACGGACGCGACAATACCAAATATGTGGGGTTTTATTTTTTTTTTACCTTTTTTTATGCTAATCTGAGAAAAAGCATAAAAAATTGTTTTTTTACTCTTTTTTTTACATTTTTTTAAATTCATTTTTTAAATCTTTCTTTTTTTACACTGTTTGTGTCCCTCTGAGGGACTTTAACCACTGCCCTGATGATCGCTGTCATAAGGCATGGCAGAGCTACTGCTCTCTCATGCCTTATCGCTCATACAGCGATCTCAGGCATAGGCAATACAGGACGATGACATCGCGAGTTCCGACCGGAGACACAGAGGGAGCCGCGCTCCCTCTGTGAACTCTTTCCCTGCCGCGATCTACTTAGATCGCGGCAGGGAAGGGGTTAACAGTGGCGGGCGCATCTCCGATGTCCCCCCGCTGTTGCAGCGAGACGCCGGCTGTGACTGACAGCCGGCTCCCGCTGCGGGATAGCGCTGGATCATATGTGATCCCGCGCTATCTCCAGGACGTAAGTTTACGCCCTGTTGCGGGAAGTACCAGGCTGCCAGGACGTAAACTTACGCCCTGCAGCGGGAAGGGGTTAAAGGGTAAACGTCTTCATTCCTATGTACACTGTACAAAAAAACCCAGTTTTTAAATTGACAAAATTGCCAAAAAAATGAAAATGGTAATTTTTTCCTTCTGCTTTGCTTAGATTCATCCAAATACTGTGGGGTCAAAATACGCAATACACCCCTAGATAAATTCATTAAGGGGTCTAGTTTTTAAAATGGGGTCATTTGAGGGGGTTCTTTATCGTTTTGGATGCTCAATGGCTCTACAAGTGGGCAATGGGGACTGGAATTTATTCCATTGTATCCTGAAATCCAACGGGTGCTCCTTCCATTATAGGACTAGCAATGTGTCCTTTAAGTAGATTAGGGCCACAACGGGTATGGTTCTGAACACGGGACAAACAGGGGTATCCATTTTGGGGTGAAAGTCTTCATTCATTTGTGTGCTGTACAAAAAAAAAAACAGTTTTTAAATTGATACATCTACCAAAAAAAATGAAAATTGTAATTTTTTCCTACTGCTTTGCTTAGATTTATTCAAAAATTGTAGGGTAAAAATACACAGTACACCCCTAGATGAATTTTTGTTAAGGGGTCTAGTTTCCAAAATGGGATCATTTGTGGGGGTTCTCTGTCGTTTTGGCCGCTCAACGGCATTACAAGTGGGCAATGGGGCCTAAATCACCTTCATGCTAAATTTCTGTTCTGAAAGCCACCGACTACTCCTTTCATTTTGGGCCCCGTTGTACATCCAGACATATTAGGGCCACAATAGGCATGTCTCTGAACACGGGACAAACAGAGGATCCATTTTGCGGTGCAAGTCTTCATCCATGTGTGTGCTGTACAAAATTGCCAAAAAAACGAAAATCTCATTTTTTTCCTTAGCTTGAATTAATTCAAAAACTGTTTGGTCAAAAATTACCCCTAGATAAATTCGTTAAGGGGTCTAGTCTTCAAAATGGGGTCATTTGTGGGGGTTCTCTCTGGTTTTGGCCGCTCAAGAGCTCTACAAAAGTGCTATGGGGCCTAAAACGCCTTCAAGCAAAATTTATGTTATGAAAGCCACCGACTACTCCTTTCATTTTGGGCCCCGTTGTACATCCATACATAAGATTAGGGCCACAATAGGCATGTCTCTGAAAGACACTGACTACTCCTTTCGTTTTAGGCCCCGTTGTGCATCCACACATGAGATTAGGGCCACAATGGGTATATTTCTGAACATGAGAGAAACAGGGGCATCTCATTTTCATGGGCACTATAGGAAAAAAATATGTCTTTAAAATGACATATTTGCAAAAATATGAAATTTTATTTTTTCTCCTCTAAATTGAATTAATTCCTGAAAAAAAATGGTGGGGTCAAAATACTCCTGACACCCCTCAGTGAATACATTAAGGGGTGTAGTTTTTAAATGGGGTCATTTGGGGGTATCTATTATTCTGAATTGTGTTTACCTTTTTGGCTGCTGTATCACATTGTTGACTCATGTTCAGTCTATGATCTATTAGTATACCCAAGTCTTTTTCACGTTTGCTGCTGCTTAACCCAATTCCTCCCATTCTGTATGTGCTTTCTTCATTTTTCTTGCCCAGATGTGGGACTTTGCATTTCTCCTTGTTCAATACCATTCTGTTAGTCACTGCCCACTGTTCAAGCTTTTCTAGATCTTTTTGAATACTCTCCCTCTCTTCCCTAGTGTTAGCTATCCCTCTTAGCTTTGTGTCATCAGAAAATTTGATCAGTTTCACATCAAATCCCTCTTCCAGATCATTTATAAAAATGTTGAACAACACTGGGCCTAGGACAGAGCCTTGTGGTACCCCACTTAATACATTCTTCCACTTGGATGTGCAGCCATTTATGACCACTCTTTGAGTACGATCACTCAGCCAGTTGTGAATCCACCTAACAGTTGCCTTTTCAATCCCGTATTTGATCATTTTTTCAATAAGTATGGTATGATATACTTTGTCAAATGCTTGACTAATGTCAAGATAAACTATAGCCATCGCATTTTCCTGATCAACTCAGTCAGTGATACTATAAGGTAAATGTCTAGCAGCACTAAATAGAACAAAAACCACACCTGTAGTTGGATCACTTGTTGATGCAGCAGCCACAGACGGATTGAACCACTTCTGTAAACGTCAGCAATGAATGGTGAAGTATGGCAGCATCCAGGTATATTTGAAAAACACAGTCCTTTATTCTCCCATGATAAAAACAGCATCGTTTCGGTCCAAGAAACAGGACCTTTGTCAAGCTCACCCACAATGAGTACATGCAACACTTAAATAACGCATATGGTAGTAAACCACACCTACACAATTAACAGATACAACCAATTACAGACAGAGTACCAAGTGCAACAAAATGTAAATGCTAATTCAGGAGTACCTGTCATCCATGTCCACACCATAATGGTTCCCATCGGCATTATAGTATCACTACTGAGCATGTGCAAGATGTGTATAATCTCGCGAGAGTATCAACCCCAAATAGTAAAATACACATAGATGGTAAAGCCCTTAACCAAGATGGTGCTGGAGATTATGATGTCATAAGGTATAGCCTATAATGCTGAAATAACACTGTCCCCATATCAAAAAGTAGTTTCAAGTAGAAAAAAAAGACTTCCTGTTGTTATAGTACTTACAATATAGCAGTACAGCGGGATATCAGAACCGCAAGTCTACTGCGCATATGCATGACTATTCTAATCGCATGGGACTATAAAGATGATGGAGTATGGGCATGCCCTCAATCAAGATGGCGTAATAAGTATCAATGTATCCAGGACTATACCGAACGCTGTAATAACCCCAACATGCTGTAATATAGCAGTACAGCGGGATATCGGGAACACAAGTCTACTGCGCATGCGCGTGACTATTCTAATCGCGCGGGACTATGAAGATGATATAAAGTATGGGCATGCCCTCACTCAAGATTGTGTAATAAGTATCAGTGTATCCAGAACCATACCGAACGTTGTAATAACCACAACATGCAAACAAATAATGTCACCAAGAGGTGAAAATGTTAAATAGCATGGGGTTCGCAGGCCAACCATATATATGCGTGATTTTTCTAATCACGCAGGGTTGCCTAAATAAAACGGGGTATGGGCATGCCCACACTCAAGATGGCATAAATTGTAGCAACATATCAAATCACTATCAGGGATGTCTCAAATGGCAGGCAGACACAAACATAAAAGTATACAGATCTGGATTTTAATTTAATAGGGGCAACTGCTGAATACAGCTATAGTCCTAACGATGTAAGGATGATGAAATATGAACTTAAATTGTATACAAAAAAAAAAAATCAATTAAAAACCTAAAGTGGTATGATGTAAGGAGCATTCTTTTGCTGGAGGCGGGGTATTCAACCCACATTACCAGGAAGAGAATGCTCTTTCAGCACTGAGGATGACACGGAAGATTGCTGCAGCGAGAGGGATGGGGATGCCACCTGCTAGGTAAGTATTAAGACAGCCCTGAAAATAAAACACTGTGGGTATACTAATAGATTCGTCCACAGAGTGATGCAGCAGCCAAAAAGGCAAACGTAATTCTGGGATATATTAAGAGAAGCATAAAGTCTAGATCACGTGAGGTCATTATTCCCCTCTACTCTTCCTTGGTCAGACCTCACCTGGAATATTGTGTCCAATTCTAGGTACCCCCAATTTAAAAAAAAGAGACCGACAATCTGGAACAAGTTCAGAGAAGAACTATCAGGATGGTGAGCGATCTGCAAATCATGTGCTCTGAGGAACGGTTAAAGGATCTTGGTGTTTAGCTTGCAAAAAAGAAGGCTAAGAGGAGACTTAATAGCTGTCTAAAAAATATCTGAAGGGCTGTCACAGTGTAGAGAGATCAGCCCTATTCTCATCTGCACAAGGAAAGACTAGAAGCAATGGGATGAAACTGAAAGGGAGGAAACACAGATTACATATTAGACAGTGAGGGGGATCAATGAGTGGACCAGGTTGCCACAGGAGGTGTTGAGTTCTCTTTCAATGGAAGTGTTCACAATAAAAGTCCACAAGTCCCCATATGTAAATATAACAAACCAGCTTATATTCACTTATCCCTGTTCCATGCAAGTTCCCTGCCAACAGCTCCAGGTCTCTGCACTGATGTATTGCTTACAGGCTGCAGCAGCCAAAGACAGAGGTCAGTGATTGATTGACCTCTGCTTGAATAACTAGTTCGGTACTATTGTATCTTGTCTCCACCACAAGTATAGGTGGAGATCTAGTGATGGGCTACTTGACAGTCAGGTGACGCCCCCAGTTCCTGATTAGCTGCCCTCACCCCTCCGCTGCTGTGCCTTGTGCTGGGCTGCTGTAACTTGTCCCCGCCGGCTGTGGTGAGTGACCCCACTGGTGTGGCTTGTCCTCAGGTCCTCATTCTGTCCCCTCACACCTAGTTTGGCTTCCTGGCCCTCCCAGCTTCCATCAGTCAGCCGGCGCGTTTGCCCTCCTGGGTCCTGCCACTCACCCTCCCTGTCTCCCTTCTTTGATCACGGCTTCTGCACGGGCAGGGTGGAGGGCCGCAGCCCCGGTAACAGCTTGGCAGTGCACAGGAAAGGGGGGAGGGGTGAGAGGCTGAAGGGGAGATGAGGTGACACAGACGACAAGCTCCTAGCAGCATAGAATGACTTTTGGCTGGGATAAAGGCTTAGGGTTAGTTTCAGTGTTAGGCTTACATTATTACCTGTACATACTTCCATGTTAATGTAGCCCAGCTCTCACATGGAAGCATATACAGCTAATAATGTAAGCACTGAACACTGAAACTAACCCTAACCCTCCATCCCAGCCAAAACTTATTCCACTCTGCTAGAACCTTGCACCAGCCAGCCAATCAGCAGCTTGTGGGCATACACTGGGCAGATACAGCCTTAGCTAAGTCTCCACCCATACTTGTGGTGGAGGCAAGATACAATAGTACCAACAAGTTCTTAACATCTTCCCGCTCCAAGACGTAAATGTATGTCCTAGCTGAGAAGGGGTTCCAACAAATGGACATAAACCATTACATTCTATGGGTGGTCCAGGCTCAAAAGCTGAGCCCACCCCATCCGCAGCAGGGAATGGTGAGAACACGGATCCCTTACATGCAGCTCTCATTGTTGATTGCATGCATGTAACAGGTTCAATAGAGGGAAAGTGCTGCCTCTGTGACATTATCAGACCTCCGCTATGTAATTGCCGATGGGTTACCATGGCAATTGGTTGCCAGACAATGGCATCCGAATCTGTAATACAATATATCTTGTGTTCAAAACAAAATCTATAAAAGGTTGCTTATGTGGCTCAAAAGTGTTCGCTCGGGTACTAGGCTTGACACTTTGTTTCCTATTAGCTGCTAGGCTTCACTTTTACATGCCATTGGGTGCTGAGTTTTTGGCCGGCTACACACGGGCATAAGTGCATTTGCATGATGGGTTTGTGTATTTCACCTTGTTTTTTGCACGTGCATGTCATGCGTATTTCCGAGCACAAAAAAACACACAAGCATGCTCCCATTAATTTCAATGGGCAATTAAATTAAACTAGTTTAATATGTGCTCCGTTTGTGCACAATACTGTGCAATGCCGTGCATTTTTTTGCTCAAATGAATTGCACCTGCAAAATATGCTCATGTGAATAAACCCATTGAAATTAATGGGTGTTCTTCACAGTGTATTGCGCGCAATATGCTATACAAATGCCTTTGTGTGAATAAGCTCTTAGGCTGCTTTCACACGAGCTACAATATTGTGAAGCCCATGGTTTCCAATGGGTTGCTTCACATTAGTTATGTTTTGTCTGATGCTATGTTGCTAGAAAAAAAATTGCAGCATGCTGAATATTGCCGTGATTTGCAATGTTTTCTAGCCCATGTTTCCCTATGGAGCCTCCTTGTTAATCGCATGGCATAGCATGTATTTGCGATTTTCATCCTATGCGATACATTTTTAACTTTAGAAACTCCTATTAACTTTCTTGTGATAAAATCGCGCAAGACAATGCAACATTTTTCACAAGAAAAAGCACCACTAATGTTACAAAATTGCATGTATAAAGCTGCGATATCGCTGTCGTCCGTGTAAAAGAGGCCTGAAACTTACTGTTCCCCATTGGAGTCAATTGTACGTGATCGGAGACAATCGAAAGAAGTAAATTCTGATTTTCACTCTATAATCCTCATAGAGATGCGTGCGGAAAAATAGGAGGGCGATTTGTAATACGTTTTGATACATTTTGGGAGGTAATGGGAGGTATTCTTTTCTTGGGGGAAATGGGAACCCCCAGGCAGTTTTCATGCATTTAAAAGTATGCACCACTTTTTTGTTGCTAGGATTTCAATTTTTTTAAAATTACTACTCATATATCTCTATGGAACTAATGCGGAACTTGGACAGCAATTTTGAATGTGTTTTGGCGTGTTGCAATTAGTTAATTTTTTTTGGTGTTTTTCAAACCCCTACATGAAGACCCCACACACTGCAGCCCTCCTTCTGAGATGATTTATTGTTGAATAAAAGCAGAGATAGTTAAACTTTATTATCTGTGAAGTAGCCTTAGCCTGCAATCACTATATTTTGTCAAATTGTGTATTCTCAAAGACAACCACTAGATGGTGTAGGTGTCAAACTTTATGTAATTTTATATGTTCTACTCAACTACCACTAGATGGTGCTCTATTACTCTGAATTAATTTTAATCTCAGGTTGCCTTTGAAATCATGTGGTTTGATAGTTTTCTCTCCACTCTCCCTATAGTTTTACTGCTTATTTTTCTTCTCTAGGCAGTACAGTTCATGTGTATCGATTTTTAACCTGGGGGTACCTCTTGCAACCATGCGTTTTCTTTGTTCCATGTGTCTTCATTACTTATATTTCATCCCTGAATTTCAAATGTGATATAACCAACAAAATGCTTGTAGGCAAGGCTTTGTGTGGCAAAGAGGGTCGGCGGCAACATTTGAATATTTTAATTGCCCTTTTTTTAGGCTTGAAATCGACTTTTTATCATTATTGTGACCCCCTACACAACGTTTATGAAAAAAGTGGGTGGGGCGTCACACAAACAGTGAGGTGGGACAGGACACTTAAGTATAGCGGTTCCACAGACACCAAAATGAAAGTGCTGTGTTCTGCAGCCCTCCTGCTGAAATGATTTAAGTTTGAATAAAAGCAAAAAGTTTTCAAACACGGGGCTAAAAAGTTGCGCTGACAGTGAGAGCCCAATATGCATTTTCATCTGTGACGCTTAGCAGGTATTCACTGTTTCGCTGAAAAGACAGACCAGTGACTGCCTGATAGCCCTCCTCATCTGTGACATTTAACATGCGGTCACTGTTCCATTGAATATATGGGGATGCTTGCTGGCTTTTCACCTGTGATGAAAAGTGCGCGGGACATCAGAAAAAGGGGCTTGGATGAATTTTATTCAATTTATTTATCTATAGATTAGTTGGGTTAGAGGGTGTTTTTTACCCTCCCTTTGCTATTTTTTCAGGAAGTGGGTGTAGCATCGCAAAAACCAGATGAGGACAAATTTGATCTATGTCAATTGACTACGTGATAGGCCAGAAGCCACTTTTGAGTGTGTTTGTAACCTTCATTTTTTGAAAAGTTGGCGAGGCATCTAAAAAAAAAAGGTGACTAGTTTTTACCTATCTTAATGGACTGTAGGTTAGGTTAGACATATTAATGTTGGGGCACTTTGGATTAACATATTTTACATATCTATACAAATTTGAATAGCAGTATCCAACAAAAGTTGTGAACTGGGTTTGGAGCCTGGACCCTGAAATTAAAGTATTTGAACTTTGACTCACTGAGCAAAATGCCAATGCACTTTATATCTACCTATCCACAGCTATTTACAAGGTAGAAAAGTCATTTTTATCCTTATAATCCATTTAGAAATATGTCATTCACTGCCGAACCATTAATCAAGGTGGGTAAAATTTGTCTTTGCCACTTTTTGGGATGCCCCACCCCCTTTTCATCACAGGTGATGAGCCTAGCGAGCAGTGCCTCTATATATAATGGAATGGTGGCTGCCTGAGGATGTCCAGCAGGCCTGGAAGACTAGATATATAGGTTACTTTATAAAACTACAGCTTCTGCAGATTTTTTTTTCCGAAGAAGGCTCCTAGTGAGGATGAAATATCCAGCCTCTGGGTAACATCGTTGTACAAGGGCTCTGAGGGACTCCATCCCAAATAGTGATGAAGATGAGACAATTTTTCAACGAGTTGCAATACTCTTCTGCAGTATGCAGCATTACACCTAGTTATAGAATGAATAGATGCAGCGCTCACTGATTTCTCTCCCCTACCTGAGTGTGTTTGTGAGAGGAGATATAGAGCTACTAATCTTATGCTGTAGAGAGTGAAAGAGTTAGGCCCCCTGCCCACGGGAGAGGTGGAATATTGCCAGTGATATTCCACAGCAGGGGAGAGAACTGACAGTTCTCTGTGGTGAGCCTATCTGACAGATAGGCTCACCACGGAGAATTGCGGACAAATCGCGGCATGCCATGATTTGAGTCCCGCAAGCAGAGAATTGCTATGATTCTCCACTCATGGACAGGGGGCTGCGCTTTCCATAGCAATGCTATGGAAAGCGTGCACTGCGCTACTTGCGGCCGGATTACCGCCGCTAGTAACGCAATGCAAAATCATCCGTGGACAGGAGCCCTTAGAGAAAGTACCTCCTATCGCCCCATGATCACTCCTCCTCATCACTCAGTGGCAACAAAAGGTAAGAGGCCTATACACTCTGCGCCATTCTCTAAGAGATGGCTTGAGGGCCATGTCACGGTGGCAATGAGTGTAGCTCTCTCCAAAAAAAAACTTGCATATGTAGTACCCCAAAATGGGGTACTACCACACTTCTGTGGTTATGTAAAGATTAATTCATGTGTGTTGTCATATATTATAAAGCTAGTGTTTTCATGTTATTGTGATGTTGTTTCATACTTCTCTGTATGATTTTTGCTGGCAATGCCCTCCTGTCCCTTAGTGAACACAGGTCATCTAGCAACACCCGAGGGAGTGGTTAGCCAGGCTTAGCCAGAATAGAGGGCCTGTGGTTGGTAGAATAGAATCCCCTTTACAGGTTGAATTAGTGTGGCAGTATAAGAGTGAGGAGTGGGCGGAGCTAAGTCAGTCTAGCCAGCTCAGAGGAGACCAGCGAGCCAGTGCAGTGGGAAGGAATAACATCTAAAGTGTGAGTACTCGAGAGCAAAGACCTGTTAGCTGAGAGTTTCTGAGGGAAAAGGAGAAAAGCAGAAGTTAAGAAGAGGAAAGGAGACTAAGTCAGTCAATCATAGGCACAGACAGGGAGAAAAGCTGGAAGGAACTGCACAGTGTACAAATGTAGTTTTATAGTACCAATTCCCTGGGGTATAATGAGAAAAGTTTGGTACCATGTTAGCGAGTAGAGAAAATGTGATTGTTCCCAGCAAGAGAAACCACATATTCTTGTACATATAATACCTTTTAATGGCTAACAAAAATGCATGATTTTAATGTGAGCTTTCGAACCTACTCAGGGTTCTGCTTCAGACTTAAATGAAATGCCATGTATATATATATATATATATATATATATATATATATATATATATACATACATACTTATGACAGGGCACAGACATGGATGTGAATAATTTACACTTAAAAGAATACTACAACAGAAATACAAACATCTTTAAATAGTCACTGATTAGGGAGTGAAGGTTTTATGGTCCCTGAATTAGTGTTGGAGGAGGGGGTTCACCGGGTCAGCAGTGTTATCTGTGCTATAGATTTCTCATACTTCCCAGTTACATATGAATCCTCGTAAAGAATTTAGCCCTCTATGAAAATGTCAAAAGTTGTTATAAATTTATATTCCCAAACTCTTCTATGGCTTTGTGACTTGAAATTGCCTTTGAGTATCATAACTCTCATATCTTCTATGTTGTGTCCGTGACTAGAGAAATGCTCCACCACAGGTAATTCTGTCTTCCTCTGTTCAATTGTGTGACAATGAGATCTCATCCTCGCTTTAAATTTTAGTCCTGTTTTTCCAATATAAAAGGCCCCCACTGGACATTTACTGCACAGGATCAGGTACACATCAGACGCGGAACATGTGAATGTCCCAGGGATCTTATAGTCCTGCTGTGTGTTGGGGATCTGTATCCTGTCTGTGGTCCGTACATCTGAGCAGGTCTTACAGCTCCTTACCTTACAGAGATAAGTTCCTTTTTGTGTGTCAGAGACTATAAAATTCCTCAAATTTGGAGGTTGCCTGTAACACAGAAGTGGAGGGTCCGTGAATATGGTTTTCAGACGGTCATCCTTATGTAGGGTATGGTGGAGTTTCTTTGCGGTTTTCCTTAGTACCTCTAGCTGTGAATTGTAGGTCACTACTAGAATTACATAATTTTTTTCTTCCTTCTCTGTATCGGAGTAGTTGATTTCTGGGTATCCTGGTGGCTCTGGTGATTTGGTCATCAATCGAGGTGGGATGGTAGCCCTGATTTTAAAATGTCCTTTTAAGATAGTATAGATGTTCCTCTTTGTCTGTTGGTTTGGAGCAGATTCAGTTGTATCTGCTGGCCTGCCTGTAAACGATCGACTTTTTGATTTGTTTAGGGTAAGAGATGAGTGAGTATACTCGCTAAGGCACATTACTCAAGCGAGTAGTGCCTTAGCCGAGTATCTCCCCGCTCGTCTCTAAAGATTCGGGGGCCAGCGGGGGGTGGGGAGCGGCGGGGGAGAGCGGGGAGGAACGGAGGGGAGATCTCTCTTTCCCTCTCTCCCCCCTGCTCCCTGCTGCAACTCACCTGTCACCAGCGCCGGCCCCCGAATCTTTAGAGACGAGCGGGGAGATACTCGGCTAAGGCACTACTCACTCGAGTAATATGCCTTAGAAAGTATACTCACTCATCTCTATTTAGGGTGAAAGCTGTCTCATCTGAGGTATATGGGGCAATCAATCGGTTTCTGGTATAGGGATGTCTGTATTAAGTTGTTGAAATTTTTATAGTGGTGTCCAAAAAGTAGATTTTGGTATATGAGTAGCTTAATGTCAGGTTTATGGTGGGTGGAATGAATTGAATCTCTTATGGAATTTTATTAGTTCTTGTAAGTAGCTGGTTGTGTTTCTTACCAGTGGTTTAAGGACGCCTTCCACCCATCCTGAGATTCCTTCAGTGAGGGTTCCCACAACTGAGATAATTGGCCTTCCTGGGTTGCCAGCTTTATGTACGTTTGGAAGCATATGGAATACTCCAACCCTGGGGCTCTCCGGTATCAAGTCCAAAAGTTTTGTGGAGCTCACAGATAGGCTTCTGACGAGTCTTCTCAATTCCCTCAGATATTTTTGAGTCTGGTCTTAATTCATTTTGGTGTAATATCTGGTGTCCATCAGCTGTCTGTCCGCTTCTTTCTTGTAGTCTGATGTGTTCATGAGGATTATAGCAACGCCTTTATCTGCAGGCTTAATGGTGATCTGCTTGTTGCTCTTAAGTGCATAGATGGCCCTTCTTTCCTGCATATTGATATTAAATATTTCCCTTTTCTGCTTGTCCGGTATAGCACTATAGACTACAACACATGCCTAAAGGAGTGTATTTATTTGTCCAAAATGGGGTTATGGCCAGGAGGGGGTGTCTAATCCGACTTCTTGGCCCGAAGTGCCTCCTGTGTTTGGGTGCTTGAAAGTCCTGTGTCCTCTTTGTCTTGGAAGAACTTTTCAGTCTTAGTCCCCTGAAATATTCCTCCATGTTGCTACAGAGTGCTGTTTTAGTTAGACAGAATGAAAGTTCCCTGGACAGGACACTGAGATCCACATCAGTGGGGTTGTGAGATGACAGGTTGATAACACAGCTGATTCTACCTGTGTCCATGTCCTGTTGGAAGTTTTGTTCCATACTGTCGGATTTGGGGTGTTCCTGATGGGTGTTTGGGTACAGGCCTGTTCTGGACTCAGGGTGTTCCTGATCGGTGTTAGGGGACAAGATTGGACACCCCTTCCTGGTCGCAACCCCACTTTGGACAAATACGAGGGGTTGCTGATAAGTCTTTGGCTTTGTATTCTTTTTTTTGTTTCTATGGTAATGAATGTTGCATCACATGAAAGCCTTATGTGTCTAGTATATGTTTTCAAAATTTTGTGTTTGTAGCTTATGGCAACAGTGAAAAGTATCGCGGGACTTTGTATTTCTGCGCATGCGCGGTAGTCTATGGCGGACGCCTTTGCATCTGACGCTGGGCATGGAGTATACACTTGTGGACATCACAAGGGCAGGACAATTAGTGTTGTGTCCAGCTGTTTGTAATTTGATTTTAATGTTGCTGCTACATATGAATGTTGTAGTATATTGTCCCAATATGCTTGACAAAGATCTATTCTACGATTGAAACGTTGCAGCTTTGTACAATGGGGGAATAAAAGTTACGTTTTATCTACATCCATCCATGCTGCCGCAGACTTTATTTATCTGAATTGCCTATCTTGAGAGCTTGATCCGGATCCCTGTCTGTGGCGTGCATATCTTCCAGTCCTGCCTTATTGGAGCTTTGGTGAGTGCCGCTAGTGGTACATCGTATACTTCTAAATTAGGAGTAGTTAGGACAGTTGTTCCTGACTTGAAGTGAAGAGCTTACCTGTAGTGCTGTACTTCAGGTAACTATACCGTGATCACCCCCCTCAACAACCCCCTCATCACCCCCTGAAAACTTCCCTCATCAGTTTGGATCACCCCCCTTCACCCACAATTTTTTTTGTTTGGTGGGTTGTTACACTGTTTAAGGAGCCTTACGGTATTCCGTGTGCAGTGCTTTGTTCCAGCCGTTCTGGTAGCGATACTGAAACTGCTTTTGAGGCAGTAATAAAATCCAGCGGTGATGACTTTATTTCTTCCGCTGCCCTATGGTGTTTGAAGCAGTTGTTGAGCTGTCAGGGCCAAGTACTGCGATGCCACCCGCAATTTGGGATTCTTCAGATGCTTTTACCCCCCCAAATACCCCAGTTTGTAAATGTGGATGTCCCTTGTTTTTTTTCTAAATTTCTATTTATTAGCGATAAAGTCGTGGAATTAATTATCCAGCAGACCAACATCCATGAGAGACAATTTATTGCATAGCATTTCATCACCGTTTATTCTAGACTGTGGATGCCACAAATGTCCGAGAAGTAGATAAAATTTTGGGGGAATCATATTATTAATGGGTTTAGTAAAAAAAAATCTTCCATCCGCTCATACTAGTACAGAAAGTAGTTGTAACATCAGCTGATCTTCCCTGTGCTATTTGGGGAAATAAATGGATGCAGGCTATTTGTAAGCAAAGAGATGGTGAGGGAACACTTCGCTAACTTAAATAAATTCAAGTCTCAAGGTCCAGATGACCTTGGGGGTATGTATGAAGGGAGATTGCGAGGTGACCTCCCTCCAAACAGCACGGGCGACAACAGCTGCACTCAGCCGGGCAGCTGAGCGGAGCTATTAACACTATAAATGCCGCTGTCAATTATGACAGCGGCATTTAAACACACTGAATGATGTTCGGAGTTCCAGTACGGCCCCCTGTGAGGAGATACATATTTGGTATCGCTGCATCTGTAAAAGTCTGATCTATCAAAGTAATGCATTATTTACCCCGCATAATGAACATTGTCCTAAAAAAACAATAAAAAACGCCAGAAACACACTTTTTTTGATCATCCTGTCTCCTAGAAAAAAATGCAATAAAAAGCAATCAAAAAAGTCGTATGTATTCCAATATAGTACCAATTCAAACTATAGGACGTCCCACGAAAAATGAACCCTTGCACAACAATGTCGACGGAAAAATAAAAAAGTTATTGCGCACAGAACATGGCAGCAGAAAATAATAAAACATAAATAAATGTCTTTGAAAAAAAATAAAAGTAGTACAGCACAAAAAAAAACCTATAAGTTTGGTATCGTAGTAATCGTACTGACCCGTAAAATAAAGTTATCATGTCATTTTTGTTGCAGTTTGTGCACTGTAGAAAAAAGGCACACTGAATGATGGCAGAAGTTCGGGGTTTCTTTCATTTTACTCCACTTTACAACTTGTCTCGCAAAAAAACAAGCCCTCATATAGCTACATCGATGGATAAATAATGATGTTACAGTTTTTTAAAAGGGGGGAAAACGAAAATGAAAAAAAAAGGGCCACATCATTAAGGGGTTAAAAGTACATGCAAGGTGCCGGAGCTTGTGGCTTTCTCAGACCATAACAAAGTGTTACAAGGCACCTACTCTTATACACAGTGGGCAGGTACTGTTAGCAGTGGGTCAGAGGACATACCTCCCTCCAATATTACAGCTTCTTCTTTAATTCATGTAATATAACCATTAAGCATATGTAATATATTTAGATAAATGTTATAATCTTTTATACATGTACAGATCACGGCCAGAGGTTAGTGATCTGTTTTTCCATTCTGTACCTATTAGGCTGCAGTATACAGTTCGGTCAGCAGATGTGACTCTCTTGCTAGTTTCCTCACTCCGATACAAGGTAACAGTGTAACGGATGTTTTCAATTAACCTGTGTCAGAGTTCTTAAATACTGCTTGCCGTGATTCACTGACTGCTCATTGTTTAGTATATGCTTACTAGTCTGCAATCTCTTGAGTAAACTGTTCATAGCATCAGGCTGCCTGACCTAATAATGCATACCCTATCTCAGTGTTGGCGAACCTTTTAGAGTCCGGGTGCCCAAACTGCAACCCAAAACCCACTTATTTATCGCAAAGTGCCAACACATCAGGGGGTGTGGCTTATAGCAATGTGTGATTTTACCTCCGTCGTTATAAAAAGGATAGGGCTGTTTCAAAATAGACAGGGTGCAGATTTAGACTGCTTTTTGAATGAGGAAATGCTGCTTAATTTGCCACGGAAATTGTTGTTGAGGACATTGTGCAGCATTTCTGCCATGTGTAAACATACCCCAGCGGAAATAGTGATGCCCCAGAGCGGCCCCGGCGGTATTAGTGACACCCCACTGCAGCCCCAGCGGTAACAGTGACATCCCACAGCGGCCCCAGCGGTAATAGTGACCCCCCACAACGGCCCCGGCGGTAATAGTAACACCGCACAGCGGCCCCAGCGGTAATAGTGACCCGCCCACAGCAGCCCCAGTGGTAATAGTGACATCCCACAATGGCCCCAGTGGTAATGGTGACATCCCACAATGGCCCCAGCGGTAATGGTGACATCCCACAGTGGCCACAGTGGTTATAGTGACATCCCACAGTGGCCCCAGTAGTAATAGTGACATCCCACAGTGGCCCAAGTAGTAATAGTGACATCCCACAGTGCCTCCAGTAGTAATAGTGACATTGCACAATGGCCCCAGTAGTAATAGTGACATCCTACAGTGGCCCCAGTAGTAATAGTGACATCCCACAGTGCCCCCAGTGGTAATAGTGACACCCCACAGCGGCCCTAGCGGTAATAGTGATATCCCACAGCAGCCCCAGTAGTAATAGTGACACCCCACAGCGGCCCTAGTAGTAATAGTGACACCCCACAGTGGCCCGAGTAGTAGTGCTTTTACTACTGGGGCTGATATAGGAGACATTATTACTAATAGTATCCCCTATATCATCCTCAGTAGTGATAGTGCCCCCCTGAGACCCATATACTTACCCCCTCCTTCTCATCGAAGTGCCGCTGCTCCTCCTTGACGCTGCTGCTAGCGCTGATGCCAGGTGCACACTGTGACGTCAGTGTGTGCTGCCGGACACCGCCTCCCCTGCTCTCGCGGAACCATGGAGGAGACGTCAGGGGAGGGGGAGAAGGATCCCAGCTGCACACTGACATCACAGTGTGTGTTAGGATCAGCACTGTTAGCAGCACCACTGAGTGAATAGTGTGGTGAGCAGCTTCCGCTGCACGTGCCAGCAGGGAGGGCTCCGCGTGCCACCGCTGCCTTTGCTCTATTAATAATTAAGCTATGTAACATGATCATTAATTATCAGACCATGCAGTACAGAGCAAAGTCCCTAGTGCTTCCATTTAGGCCTCATTCACACAGTTGACACGCTTTTCAGCCGGCTACATCGCCGCCAAAAAACGCATATATGCGAGAAATCTGTAACCAGGTCAGGGCTAAGTCTTCATTTTCTCACCCATTCACATGGCCAGGTGTAGCATATATACACCACAGCCCGAACGACACTACAATGGCTTAACTTCATCGACACGTTCCCTTGTGCAGGTTCAAGGACAAATTCCTAACAGAGCTGGACACTACCCTTTGAATGCTGGGGAAGCCTAGGCTGCCAGGTTAATATATGAGGTGCAGGGCAACCTGTTGGATTCAAATATGGCGCCACTAATTGGCTGTGGGCCTGCATGGTGCACTACATGTACCATGTGGCCTGACACCCTGTATCTACTCCTTTGTGCAGGAATAAACGCTAAACAGACACCCCACCCCCAATATAAGGAGGGTTTGTGAGGGGCTGTTCATCAGTGTCCGCCACATGTGTTTGTTGCTCCTCCATTTAGCATTCTGGCTGTCTGCATATTGGGGATAAGTGGTGTATATACCTGCCCTCTTGTATCAGTAGATCTGTAATTATATGGCTGCTTTCTGTGATTTTTTTTACAATACATTATATGTACCCAAAAATGGTACCAATAAAAACTACAGTAAAAAACGAATGACTTTTGAAAAGCTTTGGCTCCCCCAAAAATCATTGCGTCCTTATGGCCAAAATAGGCAGTGTCCTTAAGTAGTTAAAATTCCCTACCACTATTAAATTAGAGTGTGGTCTTTGTAACAAAAAGGTTAGTAGAGCTGGGACGAAATCCTGAATGGAACAGTTAAGAACATATATGCTTAATAGAGATGAGCGAACGTACTCGGATAAGCACTACTCGTCCGAGTAATGTGCTTTATCCGAGTATCTCTCCGCTCGTCCTGAAAGATTCGGGGCGCTCCGCTGCTGACAGGTGAGTCGCAGCGGGGAGTGGGGCAGAGCGGGCGGGAGAGAAGGAGAGAAAGATCTCCCCTCCGTTCCTCCCCGCTCTCCCCTGCAGCTCCCCGCTCCGCAGCGCGTCCCGAATCTTTCAGGACGAGCGGGGAGGTACTCGAATAAAGCACATTACTCGGACGAGTAGTGCTTATCCGAGTACGTTCGCTCATCTCTAATGCTTAACAAGGTAAAGAAGTGGTCATGAATACGAAGCAGTAAATAGATAAATCTACCTTAAGGGTTTGAATATTTGCCCTGGATGGAATGTCAGACCCCCAAAGAAAGTATATCACCACTTCTCTCTATTTAGATGTGTATGTAGCCAATATGGAGGGGGATCTAACCAGGGGTCAACCCCCCGCCGCCCCCCCTGAGCCTGATTGGACAAGAATGCAGTTACTCGAGAAGAGCGATGCTGGCTCGAGTAACTGCATTATCCGAGCGTGCTCGCTCATCTCTACTAGGCATCACTAACAATGATCCAACATAGTTAGTCATACAAAAGGGACCTTAGCAGAAATCTACAGCCATCAAGCAACCGACTAACATTTGCAGGCGGCCTAACCGAATAAGAAAAATTACTGACATACCTGGACTGCAAAAATAAACAAAACAGAACAAATATGGCCCAGACCATCTATCCATGAGGTTTTCGAACTTCTGTGTAGTGGCCATGTGAGCTCCCTACTAGGTGACATATATAGGGGGCATATATGTCTGGGGGCCACCTAGGCCAAAAGTCTAGAAGGAGGAAAGAAGGGGGGTTGGAGAGTAGAAAAGAATAGAGTGGGTTGGGGGTAGAATAAAGCTTTTTCCTGTTCATGTCAAGTAACCATTCAGGTTTTGGCGGCAGAGCAGAAATGCTTAGCTGCTTCTTTTCGGTCTTCAAAGATTCTTAGTCTTCCTTGTTCCTTTCCCCTTTTCTGCACTTGGTGTGGAGAACTCCCAGAACAACTCCAGGCTCCCACCAGTAATTGCAGTGTTGGACTCGCATCTCCACTTCATACTGTGAACAGCCCAGTTACCCACATCCCTTTGACAGTGCAGACCAACAGGTCCCCCTCCACTATAATGCCTCTCCACTCTGCTAAAAGACCCCATAATCTGGGCCTCAGTGGTACTCTCAGAGTGATTTTAACTATGTCTGCACCATATAGCATTAGCATTCTCCGCTCTCCATTACATTGACTTCCATACTTTTTTTTTGTGGATCCAGTCTCCACCAGGTGGCAGTGTAGTCCCATTATTTTTTGCATCTCCTGATATTCTTAAACTGCCCCAGCACTAATTCCATCCATTATTTTAGGTGACTGCCTGCTCAACAAACGCTGTCATTTTAGGTGGCGTGGGCATAGTCTTGAATCTTCTGGACTCTGTTATATTTTATCTATCCAATCATATTTCCTAAACACTTCTGCAGACCTACTGGTATGTATTTACCCTGCCCTGTACTGTCAAATGTTTTTTAATGGAACTGCTATTGATTTACTAATACCTAATCATGTAAAATCATCTAGTCCCTCTCAACGACCTAACAATGGCTTAACTTCATCGACACGTTCCCCTGCGCAGGGTCATGGACAAATTCCTAAAAAGAGCTGGACGCTGCCCTTAAGTTCATAACACCAATAAGTCACAGTTGGCTTCTCCAAAAAACCAAAATATAACCAAACCCTACAAGAAAGGGCTAAACTACTTAAATGATATTCCATCAACTGTCTCACAAGATCCCATGACTTCGCTGGCTGATGCTGAAGAAAGTGAAGACATACCTCTATCTGGCCGATCGTCCCCACAGTTATCACTGATTGCAGTAGCCAACTAAGGGGCTGCAATGGCACAAGAAGTATGAAGACTGTTACTTCCCCTGTTAGATAAACATCTGGATCTCATCCAATCCTCCACTAATACTGCGTAAACATTTTTTGTACCTACCTTTAATGGTGGAAAGCACATACATACTGGAGATGGAAAGGTGGGCTATGGAGGAGGCCTATGGTTTGGATTGATTTTGTTCTGTTTGATGGTAATCTTTGAAAAATAGCTGAAAAGTGTGGAGACAAAGTTGAAACTGTAGTGGGTATAAAGCATGTACGCTCACTTGGGCCCCCTAGAGTCCATGAGGTCTCTCTTCCAACATATGAGAGGGAGTGGTGGGGTTAAAAGGCCCTCAGTCTGGCCAAGAACGGAATAAGCTAGAGGCATGAAAATTAAAGTTCAACACACTTGTTACATCATTTCTGAAGTTTATTTAACCCCTTAAGGACCAGACACTTTTTTTTTGTTACAATAATTTTTATTAAATTTTGACAAGGAAGTATTTATCATGTACTACATAGTGTGATTGTTTTATAGTCAAACAGTGTACCAAATTAGCTAAATGACAATTCCATATATGTTGTTCTGTATGATATAAATTCTTAGATTATGTATGAACTTCTTTATCCAAGAAATCAGTGAATCAAAGATGGCCTGGCCAGGGCCAACCTACTTAAAGATGAAGAGGAAGGGAGAGTAGTCGGGATAGAGGGAAGGGGGGGGGGGGGGGTCCTATCTCGTGGGGTCAGTGTCCAGAGAAGGAGTACAGGGCTATATGGTTGTGTTTATATATAACAACTTATATGGTGTTTGGGGGCCACTATTTTAGGAAGGGAGGGTGTAGTTTATCCATGGAGTCCAAATTTTCAGGAACCCTTCATGTCCATCTTCGACTATTGATGTTAATTTTTCATTAATTAAATACCAATCCATTCCACGTTTTACTGCCAAAAAATCCAGTAAAGCCTGTTTCCACGATTGGGCGATGATTTGTTTTGTAGCTAGGAAATAAAAGGATATTACTTTCCTTAAAGGGGTTGTCTCGCGGCAAACATCAAAATTTTACATTACCCCATTCCCCCTGTCACCCCCCTGGCATAAAATAGCAATTTAAAGCGGTTTTTAAACCGCTTGCTACTCACCGATCCGATGAAATATGGAGTTATAAAAATCTCCCTAAGATGGCTGCCGGTCCTTTCCCAGGGATGCACTGCGGTTTTCTCCCATGGTGCACTGCGGGTCTTCTCCCATGGTGCACCATGGGTCTTCTCCCATGGTGCACCATGGGCTCTGTGCGGTCCATTGCCGATTCCAGCCTCCTTACTGTCTGGAATCGACACACGTGACGGGGTGGAGCTACGATGACGACGCGGTGACCAGCTCTCCGGCACGAGCGGCCCCATTCACCAGCCAGAAGCACGGACTGCGCAAGCGCATCTAAAAACGCCAGAAGACATCAGAATTAGACGGATCCATGGCGACGGGGACTCTAGCAACGGAGCAGGTAAGTGTATAACTTCTGTATGGCTCATATTTAATGCACGATGTATATTACAAAGTGCATTAATATGGCCATACAGAAGTATATAACCCCACTTGCTGCCGCGAGACAACCCCTTTAAGGCTGAGGGGATGCTCTCAATACACTTATTCAGTAAAGCCTCCCAAGGATTCTTACGTAGGTTACTGTGTATAATAATGACTAGACTCTGACCCAAAGTCTCTTAACTCTGGGGTAAGATAACCAAATGTGTAGTGTGTGACCTGGGGATGAACAACCGCAAAGCAATTTGGGGAGTAGCCTGGCACTGCATGAGCTATACGGGTGGGAACCAAGTACCAACATAATAACACTTAAAGTCATGTTTCCAGCATTAGTATGTTACGGGAACTTATATTAGCGGATTTCCAGATCCAGGACCAGTCTTTATCTGAGAGGACGTTACCTATATCCCCCTCCTAGCGCGATACATATGTTAATTATGCACGATATGATGAATGGACGAGTCCAGTGTATATCTGTGAGATAAGGCCCTTAGCCTGTGGGTACCTGAGGCAATAGGATTCAAAGGGGTTAAAGTCAAAGGGAATTTTGTATTTTTAAGGTAAGAGGCTACGAAGTGTTTTAATTGTAGGTATCGGAATATTTCAGAGGACCGCAGATTATACTTTCTCTGAAGGATAGGAAACGAGGTAACGCCCTCTAGTGAAAGCAAGTGATATATTGTAGTGACACCATTGTTGGTCCAGGCTTTAAAGTACTGAGGCGAATCATTGCCTGGAGAGAATAACGGATTTCGTAGAAACGGCAGGAGGGGTAAATGGGGAGAGATTAGGTTTCTGGAGTATTTAACGGAGTCCCACACCCTTAGGGAGTGTTTTGTAATAGGGTTGGTGATAGTGGGTCTGTGTATTGGTGGGGTCCATAGAATTGAATCTATAGTAGCCAGACACTTTTTAGGGATTTTACTTATGTGGTGGTTCTACTGCCCTATTTTTTTCTTCAGCTACCAATATAATTTTGTTTTTTAAACTCGTTTTAAGGAAAAGTAAGTAAATACAGTTTTTGTAGCAATGTGATACAACCAAAAGCATGACAAATTATCATACAACTGATAACATTTGACAAAGAAGGTAAATACCAGAAGCGGAAATCCTTAAATAGAGGTAAATAGAAGGAATTTAGACATAGTGTTAATAGGCCTTAGGTTCCAGCCTAGGAATGTGCTTGTTAATGGGGGCGTCTCTGAAATCTTGAAATGGAAGTTGAGAGTAAGCATGGAGGGTAGGTTATGAGTGAGGAACCGCAACACAGACCCCATACCTTATGAAAATTTTCCTGAGCATCTGCGCCCTATATAAACTATATAGTTATAGGGAATAGTGGAATTGACCAATTTCTGCCACATTGATGGATTTTCATGATTCATCCAGTGTAATGTTATTACTTTCCTAGCCAAGAAAAGTACCTTTCTCAAAAATATTCTAATATGGTGCTGCCAAATCTCTTCATCGAGTATCCCAAAGAGGCATATTACAGGGCTTGTAGGGACAGGGATTTCCAGAACCTCTGAGAGGAGATCCGTGACCTATCCCCAGAAACCCTGAATAACTGGACACTACCAAATCATGTGCTAGAAATCAGCAGTCGTGTGGGCATCTGATACAATTAGAGGAAGAAATTGTGCCCATTTTCTGCAGCCTCACTGGAGTAAGGTAGCACTGATGTACAATATAGAGCTGTGTCATTTAGTTATTAGATGCAGGAGAAATAAATAGAGGGGATGCTAGTAAATCTTGAAAGGAGTCATCTGTCAAAGTTGGTGTAGTGGCCTGGGGGGGTCCTCCAGGGTAGCCACACAGTCATCAGTCCTTAAGCACTTGGCCATGTGCTCATGCGGAGACATAGAAGGTGTTGTATGTGAGAAAGGCCCTGTCTTTTTCCTTTCTTCAAGGGCTTAAGCTATCTGCCCAGCAAACAGCTTGCTGCTGATTGGCTGCTTGTCACTTTATCCGTGATTGAAGAGGGGGAAATTGAGCAGGGCGAGGCAGGATATAAGGAGTTAAGACAGGAAGTGAAGACGGAGTTGGAGGGAGTAGTGAGGAGGTTGTCGTCGTTGGAGGACGTGAGAGGGGGTGTACAGCAGAGCTGCATTGGAGTAATGTTTCCCAGGGGAAAAGCAAGAGTTTTCAACCCCTAAATCAATTGCAGTGTGAAGGAGAAATAGTGGGACCAATCTACAGTGAGTTGCACAAGCCCATGTAAAAATAAAGCAAGGGAAAGTGACAGAGGCCCATCTCGAAAATAAGTTCATCAACTGCTTAGTAATCCTTTGGACAAGAACCCTCAGATAACTAGGACTGTGGAAATTCTTACCAAGTACCCTTTAAATGCAAAGAGAGAGAGCATTAACGTTTAAAGCTGTATTGTATTAAGCTGGAACTTGGAATAGCATTATTGTCAATGCAAAACAATACCTCTTCATTTAAAATGAACTGTACATGTTGTTTTTGAATGTTACAAAAGGCTGAACTAAACTGTGTACCTCCGGTTTGCAAGCAAAGCTAAAAGGACTTGTATCATTTATTTATTGAGCTACCATTGGAGTCCATTAAAAAAGAGGTACTGACGTCATGTGACAAACCAGATAATTTCTACCCATAGTAAACCCTTTGCCACGGTATGCAACGGAGTCAGGTGCTTTGCTGCCATTGTTGGGAGGGATCGCAGAGCCATCTTGTTTAACCATGGTCTCCCTCACATTGGCTCGCTGCATTGGTATCAGAGTTTTCCATTTCAGCAGGGCCGGGGGAGTATTGTGAGAGGTCTTTGCTGCGATTAGGAAGGAGTACACTGTGGGTATAAGGCCCTGTGGGCCTTGTAAGCATAATATATCTATCAGGGGGTAATGTGATATAGAGGGTCCAAGAGATGGGAATTGTTTTGGCAGTGTATGTCTGATTTGCAGAAATCTGAATTTGTGTCTAGCTTGTAGTTGTTCGAAGGAGAAAGTGTTAGATGTGTGCAGAGTTCATATTCCATAGTTTTCCCACCCAGAGGCAATACAATATAGGAGTAAGTCTGGAAGAGCAGTCCAAGCCTCGTGTTCCGAGCTCTGAAGAGTGGAGACTTTTAGTTTCGGACAGGAGTTACCCCACATGAAAGATGTCATGAGCGAGTCCATTGACCTGAAAAATCAGGAAGGGATTACTATTGAGGTGTGTTGTAGGATATAGAGGCATTTCGGCAAAATTATCTTTATTGGGTTGACTCGCCAAACCACGGAAATTGGCAAGGATACCCAGGTTCTCTGATATCAGAGGATATACATTCAAATCTACGGACCGTTAAGTTATTCAAGATTCGTACTCCCTCATAATTAAAGGCACCAGTAATCTAGAGACCACATAGCGAGTCAGTGTTACACACCGGGCTTGTTCTAGACTGAGGCATGAAGGCCAATTTTGCCCAGTTAATATGGAGACCTGAAAAGCTCGCAGTTCTTCACAGCCTGGTCCCCCTGGAAGCGGCTGCTCTGTGCCTGATCGCGATCCGGTCTAAGGTAGACCCACTGTAATCCCACATCCCAGCTGCAGGTGGGAGCTTCCTCGCCACCCGCCACCACTATCGGCTTGCACACCTGCTGCTCCGCAACGATGAGGTGAGTCCTGGGATGGGTTTAGTCCTTAGGGAAAGCAGGATGGCTTCAGGATACTTGGGGTCAGAGCTCCAACTTGGTTCATCTGGCCATCTTGGCTGCAGGCCACGTCCTCTCGCCAATATTATTTTTGCTGCGTTTTTTTCCATGACATATAGGGTTATTTTTTTTATAGATTTTTCTTTCTCAGAATATTTTTTTTGCTTTACTAGGAGTAAAAATCTAAAAAAAAGATTTTTAAAATGAGTATATTTACGCTTAAATAAAGTACAGGAATGGTTTCCCCATTTTGTTCTGGACGTTTCAATATATAGTTTGTATAGCTTCAGATTCCAGGGTGCATATTGTGATGGTTTTAGTTGTTGTCAGTGGAGAGTCATTTTCTTTTTATATATATTTATTGCTTTTTTTTCATTTTATTCTTTAATATTTTTTATCTATTTTTTGTAACTATTTTTTTTACCATCCATGATTCCCATGACGTCATATAAGACCTCTTGGGGTCTTTTACATGGTCTTTTTTTCACGCTTTTCCATTATAGCTGTAGAATTCACATGATCCCTAGTTGGAGGGAAAAGCATTTCCCTGTAGTGATAGTAGTCACTAACAGAACTGATCTGGGTCTGCCATTGCAAGGGGCACCTGGTATTTACATGATCACTTGGTTGAATAGGGGAGTGGCACTTCCGCTATCTCTATTCACTGCATAGCACTCATTGAGCACTATGAAGCCTGCTAGAGAGAAGGCAGAAGGAAAATTGAGAAAGATGGAACAATCTCCACTTCATTGGAATACCTGAACATATCTCGCAAGAACTTTTTATCAAGTATCTCACTGCAGGTCTACTGAAAAGTCCTCCACTTGGGCCTACCTCTTGAACCTTTAACCATTTAAAAGGCCCACAAAGAGCACGATATGACAACCGACAAAGACCTGTGATAGCCTGATACGACAACTGGACGATCAAAGAACAAGTCTTGAGAAAGTACCATCAAACCTAAACTTTCCGAAGTCAAACTTCAAGATCTATTGCTTCTGAAATGCAGCAGCATTTCACAATAAAACATACACTGGGGCAATAAGCATGCTTGTCATGGGTTCATGCTGTTCATGGTTCAGGCAGCATGAGCCTAGTGACTACAGATGGACGAGCACCCATATGCTCGAGTCAGCGTTATGCGAGTCGAGCTTTTCGTAAAATTCGAGAGCTCTACTCGAGTAGCGAACCCCATTGACTCGAGCATTTTTGTATGTGGGACGCCCGGTGCCGAGCGTTTTTATTCTTTTTTTCCTAGGTTCGTCTCTCTCTTTCTCTCTCTCTCTCTCTCTCACCTGACAAAAGGCGGGGAGGGGACAAAACAGGCACGTCACAGCGGGGAGGAGCCAAAAACTGGGGCGGGGTCAAACACAGCTTGATGCTCGTTCGAGTAACGAGCACCATCGAGTACGCTAATACTCGAACAAGCATCAAGCTCGGCAGAGTATGTTCGCTCAACTCTACTAGTGACACATTCCCTTTAAAACATTCATTTGTGTAATGCAGTGGTTCACAAACATTTTCAGCCATTGAGCCCTTTTTAAGCAAAATTTTCTTTTGGAGCCCCAAGGTGTGATCATGGGAGGGGTTAGGGGTGTGGCTTATCCCAATATAAATTTTTACATCTGTCGTTGTAAAAAGGACAGGGACGTTTAAAAAAACAAACAAAAACAAAACAGGGAGTAACGCTGCACCACTGGATTGGCTATTGATATACATTATATTTAAAATTAACATGTTGTGGAATTAAATCCCGCACCACATGTCAATATCCACATGGGTTTTGTGCAGATTTTCAAAACCTCATCCACTTTGCTGCTACAGCTACTGTAAATTCTGCAGCAAATCTGCCCTGTGTAGTAACAGTGAGCCCCTATACTAGTGGCCCCAATAGTAATAGTGACCCCTATATTGACCGCAGTATTGATAATGAGCGCTATTGTGGCCCCAGTAGTAATTGTGTCCCCTATATTGGCCCCAGTAATAATAGTGACTCCTATTGCGGCCTCAGTAGTAATAGTGTCTCCTTTTATGGCCCCAGTAGTAATAGGGTCCCTCATTGCTGCCCAATAGTATTAGGGTCCTCCATTGCCGCCTCAGTAGCAATAGCGTTCCCTATATTGACCCAGTAGTAATAGCGTTCCCTATATTGGCCCCAGTAGTAATAGCGTCCCCTATATTGGCCTCAGTAGTAATAGTGTCCCCTATATTGGCCCAGGTAGTAATACCATACCTTATATTAGCCAGGTAGTAATAGTGTACCCTAAAGTGGCCCCAGTAGTATGTGTTCGTTATATTGGCCCCAGTAGTAGTACAGGTAGACTATCAGTAAGAAAGCCACTGCAAGATTGCAAAATATAATAAAAGACTTGCCTGGGTCAAGCCGCACCTCCAGTGGACTACCGAAGAGTGGAAGAAGGTCTTATGGACTGATGAATCAAAATTAGATATCTTTGGAAAATTACATAGGATTTTTGTACACTGTCAAGTAGGTGAAAAGTTCCCGAGTGTGTGACACCAACTGTGAAACATGGAGGCGGAAGTGTGATTGTCTTGGGCTCTCTTTCTGGATCTAGAGTTGGCAACCTGCACATGGTGACTGGCACACTGGACAAAAAGGGCTGTCATGGCATTTTGATATGCCATGCAATACCCTCTGGTGTACACCTAGTTGTTCAGGGGTTAATATTACAGCAAGACAATGATCCAAAACATACTTCTATGTTATCTCACAGAATATCATAAATAATATATAGTTATAGCCACAAGAATTTTTTAGAAATTCACAAAAAAGTGTACTGTATCCTTTAATTAAAATTTCAATTGTATTAGTCATCAAATTATATTAAAAAATATTTGGAGTTACAGAATAATATAGAAATATATAGATTTGTATTAAAGAAATGTATACATCACCAATTCATAAAAGATCTTAATAAATTTAAAGTGAATAGGGCATATTTATTTTTGAATAAAGTATCAAATAGAGGGACATATACAGAGGTCTGCTCTTCTGATACAAATCTGTGTGAGGTTGAGACAAACCAGAAGACTCCATACAGGACCCCTACCATACTCAAAACAGGGGCAGAAGAGGATGAAATGGAAAAGGGCAGTGATGGCAGGGCAAAATTGGTCTCCTTCTTTCAAGAGGCCACCTCCCCCTGCATGCCTATCCTCATCTGCGCCTGCATTACTACAAACCTCCTCTTCTTAAAATCCTTAGGGACACAAAACTTTATAAACCCCTGATGACAGATCACACAGCAAAATATAATGAGGAGTTGGCACTGATCCTACAAGAGGCCCACACACTTGACAAATAAGGAGGACTTTATTTTTCTGCTTCCATTTTTTCCGCAACTGGCTACATTTAATGTCCTTCCGAAGGTCCACAAGGTTCTTAATCCTCTCAAATGTCGTCCAATAGTATCTGGAATAGAAAGCTAACACAGAATCTTGGTATATATTTGGACCAGATGATTCATCTTTTTGTCTTTTCCCTGCCATCTTACATGCGATAGTACAGATTTAATGTTAAAAGTGGATGAAGCAACCATAGATGAACACACCTTGTTGTACAGTATTGATGTTGAGGCCCTTTACAGTTCAATCCCACTTAAGTGTGGGATTGAGACTGTAAAATATTTTTTGAAGTCTAGGAGCATACATCTCAAACTACACAATGAGTTAGTATTGAGACTCCTGGAGTTCGTCTTGACCCAGAATTATTTTTTGTTTGATACACAGGTCTACCACCAGCTCAAAGACATGGTGATGGGGAGCCTGGTGGCTCCCAAGTATGATAATTTGCTCCTGGGCTGGTGGAAGGACACACGGGTGTTCGGTAAGCTATTACAGGAATTTCACCATAAGATCAATTTCTGGGGCTGCTATATAGATGACGTCATAGTAAAATAATAAAGAATCTATAAACCAACTACCTGCGTCATGGGTGCCTAATTAAGGGTTATCACAAGCAAACTTGGGCATAGAAAGGTTCTGTCTTAAACAAGCAGTTTTCTCACAGAAGTAAGTACTCCAGATTTTTTCCTGTACCACTACATTAATCTCTTCATGTTCACCTTGAAGTGCAGCTTTTCTTTACACTGTTATATTTATCTCCAAAACCGTGGTACGAGTTTACCCTGCGTATCTGGCTCATGTTATCCTTATCACCAGAGGACATAGATCCGGTAATGTGACTCATCCAAATATGGCTGAACTGGACTTTTGGTGTGTGGGGGTCTATCCATTGGTTTGTGGGGGTCTACCCACCTAAGCCTGCGGAGGAGGACATGTTGTTGCTGCCCATCCCATTGCAGGATCTGCAGCGACACAGAACAGTACCGCTGTTGTTGCCAGAAGGGAGGGAAGAGCTACCGCTTCCTTGGATAGTGGTCCACAAAAATACCCAGCTGGCTCGCACACTGATAACCCCGCTGTTGCATCCCCTGATACAGGATTTTGAGGACTCGGGGGGTAAAAGTGTATTTCAGTGCCAGGGAGTACCTGCTCCTCTGGAAGGAACTAAGGCCGCCGCTAACTGGGCCTCCAGAAATTCAAAAACCAGACTTGCCAGACATGCCGCCCCAGAAGGTGCAGAGACGGCGCCATGATCCTGACAGTCCGTCCTCAGTGGCATCCATGGGGATTACTTTGTGGGAAAGTATGCCGCCCCCCCTAGGGCTGGTCTACAGAGTCTGAGACTGGGGAAATTAATGTTAAGCGCTGCGGAATAAATTAGCGCTATACAAATAAAGATTATTATTATTATTATTATTACCCAAATGTTCCGGAAATCTAAGGCTAGATAAGTCTTTTAAGACTCTTTATGTAAGAGACACTGTTCCGTTTTCATATTTTTCTTGTTTTTCATGTTTTTGCAAAAGACTAACTCACTAGAGACTGCAAAGTATTTTTCATGTTGAAAAGTTTTTCATAAAAGTTATGCAATGTTATAATAATACTCAAATATGTGCTGGTGGAGTACAGTGAAGGAGTATACAGTTTAAAAAGTCTATGTGCCCATGCTCTCTCTCTAACAGTCCTACTTTTCCTACTTTAAGTCATTTTATATGCTTAAAGTCATTGCATAGTCATGTTTAATTAATGTTTAGTATGATCTAGTCAATTTAATGCTAATTTTATGCAGATCCAAGTATAGTCACCATGTGTATGAGACTGCATGTCTGGAATGATAGTTCAATGTGTATGACTGGAGATTTCTCGTGTACCCCTTAGTCCACTCTTTTGTGTTTGCAGCCTGTCATTAGCCTGTCTCAGGGGGCGGGGCCTGACTACCACTTTTTCAGTCACAGACTAAAGCTACTGACTGTTCTGATGACTTTTCTCTCTTTCCAGGATACTGCCTGTGTTCTTTGTTTGCCAGTCACCTCTTCTAATTTTTGCTGTAGGTCACACAGTGTGTTTCATTCTCTTAAAGAGATAGTGATGTTCATTCCCCTTATCTAATTTTTCACTAGTCTTCGGAGTAAATTGTTATGTATGACGCTCGATAGCAATACTAGCGTTCAGAGTTCTGCTCAACTTAGTACATTTTTCACAAGTACTTGCAAATCACGTTCTTACACGCTGTCATAAACCCAAAGTTTTACATGAAAATGAGACTTCCTTTAGTCACTAGTATACTGGGGGTGGGTAAATCCTTATACATAGGTAAGCAGAGGATGGAATTGTGTTTACAGGTTTTGCCTTGCACACTCTGCGACTGCGCAGAATCTTTTCCATTGATAGTGAAGCAATACACTTAAGATGGTACGTCTCCAGATGTATACACTCTGTTTTAGAGGCGCCGAGGTTGGCTTATTTTTAAGTAGGGGGAAACTGTAGTATCCCAGAACGTCATCCTGGTCCCCTCCATAATTGTCATACATGTATTGTCTTATGTGGATGCACTGTGCAAAGCTGTCATGTCATTTTCTGTATGTGTGTTGCACAGCCGCAGTGTCTGAGGGGTTAACTCCCATAAAATCATTGCCTGTCAGCTCTGCTGGTGAATGGATCTTTCCTACTGTGACATGTGGTACAAGTGAGGTTATAAATGTGAGTGTCTGAGAGCGGGAAGGTGTTCTATATTCAGGAGGAGAGAGTGTTAACACAGAGCCGCATGGAAGCACCTTTAGCTTCCATGTTGGTGAAGATGGAGGAAGAGGAACGACTACCCATAGAGTCGGGAGAGTGGATGTGAGAGAAGTGAGTCCCTTCCAGATAGAGAGAGCATGCAACCTCCCAGTTTACTGAAACAGGTACCCGTTCACACTACAGGCATTTTTCCTGTGTGACCGTCCGCCGTTATGATCACCACACAGAGGTACATAAATGTGACACCTATGCGGATGTTGTGCGGGGTGTATCTAGGCTAAGCCTTATTTCTGAGTAATTTTGTTTGCCAGAGTGTTTGTGGAGTGACCCCTACCTTTTACCTCCTCCAGAGTGCTCCCAAATTCCAGGACTGGTGACATATAGATAACGTGGACTATAGAGCCCTATTGTTCCTGTGTTTCCTCCTAACCTCTGAACCCTAGCCTGTAATTTCTGCAAGTGAATTGTACCTGTAACTTCCTGTTTATTCAAGTTTATGCAAGTAAAGTTTTACTGGGCCTTAACCATTCCTAAGGACCGGAGGTACTATACACAAGTCTCAGTGTTATTACTCTGCCACTTAAATTAACGGTGTGTGGGAACGGTGGTGTTACGACATGATATATACGACAACCCTCTTCATCCCCTTTATTGGCACTCCCAGCCAAAGTAGAGTCAAAGCTTGGCTGCGATCTATACTGGCCTTGGTTGCGTGTCATCCCTCCGGGACCAGAGCATGGTAAGTGCCACCGTGACACATCAGCACTTAACTCTCTCAGTTCTTCACGTTAGCCAGGAGCCCAGAGTCACGCCTCTGGGGTGTTGCATTAGAAAATATGAATGAGCAAACTATATAAAGGATAAGCAATAAGCATCAGAAAATAATAGCGACTAGTGGAGTAACCAAATGAATGAGCTAAGAATTAGCTAGGCACTAATAGCCATCATGACACTCTCAGGTCTATATCTATAGTTCAGAGTGAGTTAGTATATATATTAGTAGACTGAAATTCTCAGAATTAATGAAAGTCTGGTGGAGAGCAATAAATATAAATAGAAGCAGCGGACAAATGGAACTTGCTGCCAAGTATAAACATCTATCTCGTGGATACAATTTATATTTTTATATATGTATACTCTGGGCAGGGATCTGTGTACACATGAAACACGACCAGTGACATAAATCACATCGATGTACAGTAACACATGTATCCCTTATGATGAAATAAGGACAATATAGCTTTACTCATACTCAGGGGGCACTAAGTATAGTGTAACACACCCTCAGAGTATATGACTTACTACCCATTTTAATCTATTGCCCATCTAGCGATTAAGTGTTGATAGACTATATCAATAACCCCTAAATATCTGAGGTGTTATATATCTATAGACCAACATAAGTGCATAATCACAGCACGGTTGGCCCTGACTTGACACTTACAGTCTATGACATCAAGGGGCATACACTATATAACTATTAGTCTACAACCTTAAAACCTAATAAAGACATTATAATTAGAGATAAGCGAGCACCAAAATGCTAGGGTGCTCGTTACTCGGGACGAAATTTTCGCGATGCTCGAGGGTTCGTTTCGAATAACGAACCCCATTGAAGTCAATGGGCGACCCGAGCATTTTTGTATATCGCTGATGCTCGCTAAGGTTTCCATTTGTGAAAATCTGGGCAATTCAAGAAAGTGATGGGAACGACACAGCAACGGATAGGGCAGGCGAGGGGCTACATGTTGGGCTGCATCTCAAGTTCCCAGGTCCCACTATTAAGCCACAATAGCGGCAAGAGTGGGCCCCCCCCCCCTCCCAACAATTCTTACTTCTGAAAAGCCCTCATTAGCAATGCATACCTTAGCTAAGCACCACACTACCTCCAACAAAGCACAATCACTGCCTGCATGACACTCCGCTGCCACTTCTCCTGGGTTACATGCTGCCCAACCACCCCCCCTGCACGACCCAGTGTCCACAGCGCACACCAAAGTGTCCCTGCGCAGCCTTCAGCTGGCCTCATGCCACACCACCCTCATGTCTATTTATAAGTGCGTCTGCCATGAGGAGGAACCGCAGGCACGGCTAGGCAGCGACCCTCTTTAAAAGGGGCGGGGCGATAGCCCACAATGCTGTACAGAAGCAATGAGAAATATAATCCTGTGCCACCGCCATCAGGAGCTGCACACGTGGGCATAGCAATGGGGAACCTATGTGCCACACACTATTCATTCTGTCAAGGTGTCTGCATGCCCCAGTCAGACCACGTTTTTTTATAAATAGTCACAGGCAGGTACAACTCCGCAATGGGAATTCCGTGTGCACCCACAGCATGGGTGGCTCCCTGGAACCCACCGGCTGTACATAAATGTATCCCATTGCAGTGCCCTGGACAGCAGAGCTAACGTCAGATTAAATGCAGATGGGCTTCGGCCCACACTGCATGCCCCAACCTGACTGGCATTTTTAATTCATAGACACAGGCAGGTGCAACTCCCTATTGTGAAGTCCCTGTGGACCGACAGCATGGGTGGGTGCCAGGAAGCCACCGGCGGTACATAAAAATATCCCATTGCATTGCCCATCACAGCTGAGGTAATGTCATGTTTAATGCAGGTGGGCTTCGGCCCACACTGCATGCCCCAGTCAGACTGGGGTTCTTTAGAAGTGGACACATGCAGTTACAACTCTTTGTGGACCGACAGCATGGGTGGCTCCCTGGAACCCACCGGCGGTACATAAATATATCCCATTGCAGTGCCCATCACAGCTGAGGTAATGTCATGCTTAATGCAGGTGGGCTTCGGCCCACACTGCATGCCCCAGTCAGACTGGGGTTCTTTATAACTGGACACATGCAGTTACAACTCCGTGTGGACCGACAGCATGGGTGGGTGCCAGGAAGCCACCGGCGGTACATAAATATATCCCATTGCAGTGCCCAGCACAGCTGATGTAACGTCAGCTTTAATGCTGGTGGGCAAAAAATTTATTGGATTACACTGTAGGCGAGGGCCCCAAAAAATTGGTGTACCAACAGTACTAATGTACATCAGAAAAATTGCCCATGCCCAACCAAGAGGGCAGGTGAAACCCATTAATCGCTTTGGTTAATGTGGCTTAATTTGTAACTAGGCTTGGAGGCAGCCCAGTTAAAATAAAAATTGGTTCAGGTGCAAGTTTCAACGCTTTAATGAGCATTGAAACGTATAAAAATTGTTTACAAAAATTATATGACTGAGCCTTGTGGGCCTAAGAAAAATTGCCCGTTCGGCGTGATTACGTCAGGTTTCAGGAGGAGGAGCAGGAGGAGGAGGATGAATATTATACACAGATTGATTAAGCTAAAAGGTCCCCGTTTTTGATGGTGATAGAGAACAATGCTTCCATTCACGGGTGCAGCCTACGTATTGTTTAGGAATCGCTGCTGTCCGCTGGTGGAGAAGAGAAGTCTGGGGAAATCCAGGCTTTGTTCATCTTGATGAGTGTAAGCCTGTCGGCACTGTCGGTTGACAGGCGGGTACGCTTATCTGTGATGATTCCCCCAGCCGCACTAAACACCCTCTCTGACAAGACGCTAGCCGCAGGACAAGTAAGCACCTCCAGGGCATACAGCGCGAGTTCAGGCCACGTGTCCAGCTTCGACACCCAGTAGTTGTAGGGGGCAGAGGCGTCACGGAGCACGGTCGTGCGATCGGCTACGTACTCCCTCACCATCCTTTTACAGTGCTCCCGCCGACTCAGCCTTAACTGGGGAGCGGTGACACAGTCTTGCTGGGGAGCCAGAAAGCTGTCAAAGGCCTTAGAGAGTGTTCCCCTGCCTGTGCTGTACATGCTGCCTGATCTCCGTGCCTCCCCTGCTACCTGGCCCTCGGAACTGCGCCTTCTGCCACTAGCGCTGTCGGATGGGAATTTTACCATCAGCTTGTCCGCCAGGGTCCTGTGGTATAGCATCACTCTCGAACCCCTTTCCTCTTCGGGTATGAGAGTGGAAAGGTTCTCCTTATACCGTGGGTCGAGCAATGTGTACACCCAGTAATCCGTAGTGGCCAGAATGCGTGTAACGCGAGGGTCACGAGAAAGGCATCCTAACATGAAGTCAGGCATGTGTGCCAGGGTACCTGTACGCAACACATGGCTGTCCTCACTAGGAAGATCACTTTCAGGATCCTCCTCCTCCTCCTCCTCCTCAGGCCATACACGCTGAAAGGATGACAGGCAAGCAGCATGGGTACCCTCAGCAGTGGGCCAAGCTGTCTCTTCCCCTTCCTCCACATCCTCCTCATGCTCCTCCTCCTCCTCCTCAACGCGCTGAGATATAGACAGGAGGGTGCTCTGACTATCCAGCGACATACTGTCTTCCCCCGCCTCTGTTTCCGAGTGCAAAGCGTCTGCCTTTATGCTTTGCAGGGAACTTCTCAAGAGGTATAGCAGAGGAATGGTGACGCTAATGATTGCAGCATCGCTGCTCACCATCTGGGTAGACTCCTCAAAGTTTCCAAGGACCTGGCAGATGTCTGCCAACCAGGCCCACTCTTCTGTAAAGAATTGAGGAGGCTGACTCCCACTGCGCCGCCCATGTTGGAGTTGGTATTCCACTATAGCTCTACGCTGCTCATAGAGCCTGGCCAACATGTGGAGCGTAGAGTTCCACCGTGTGGGCATGTCGCACAGCAGTCGGTGCACTGGCAGATGAAACCGATGTTGCAGGGTGCGCAGGGTGGCAGCGTCCGTGTGGGACTTGCGGAAATGTGCGCAGAGCCGGCGCACCTTTCCGAGCAGGTCTGACAAGCGTGGGTAGCTTTTCAGAAAGCGCTGAACCACCAAATTAAAGACGTGGGCCAGGCATGGCACGTGCGTGAGGCTGCCGAGCTGCAGAGCCGCCACCAGGTTACGGCCGTTGTCACACACGACCATGCCCGGTTGGAGGCTCAGCGGCGCAAGCCAGCGGTCGGTCTGCTCTGTCAGACCCTGCAGCAGTTCGTGGGCCATGTGCCTCTTCTCTCCTAAGCTGAGTAGTTTCAGCACGGCCTGCTGACGCTTGCCCACCGCTGTGCTGCCGTGCCGCACGACACCGACTGCTGGCAACGTGCTGCTGCTGACACATCTTGATTGCGAGACAGAGGTTGCGTAGGAGGAGGAGGGTGGTTTAGTGGAGGAAGCATACACCGCCGCAGATACCACCACCGAGCTGTGGCCCGCAATTCTGGGGGTGGGTAGGACGTGAGCGGTCCCAGGCTCTGACTCTGTCCCAGCCTCCACTAAATTCACCCAATGTGCCGTCAGGGAGATATTGCCCGCCTGTGCTTGTCCACGTGTCCGTTGTTAAGTGGACCTTGGCAGTAACCGTGTTGGTGAGGGCGCGTACAATGTTGCAGGAGACGTGGTCATGCAGGGCTGGGACGGCACATCGGGAAAAGTAGTGGCGACTGGGAACTGAGTAGCGCGGGGCCACCGCCACCATCATACCTTTGAAAGCCTCCGTTTCCACAACCCTATACGGCAGCATCTCCAGGCTGATAAATTTGGCTGTGTGCACGGTTAATGCTTGAGCGTGCGGGTGCATGGCAGTGTACTTGCGCTTGCGCTCCAAGACTTGTGCTAGCGATGGCTGGACGGTGCGCTGAGAGACATTGGTGGATGGGGCCGAGGACAGCGGAGGTGAGGGTATGGGTGCAGGCCAGGAGACGGTAGTGCCTGTGTCCTGAGAGGGGGGTTGGATCTCAGTGGCAGGTTGGGGCACCGGGGGAGAGGCAGCGGTGCAAACCGGAGGCGGTGAATGGCCTTCGTCCCACCTTGTGGGGTGCTTGGCCATCATATGTCTGCGCATGCTGGTGGTGGTGGCTCCCCGGCTGATCTTGGCGCGACAAAGGTTGCACACCACTGTTCGTCGGTCGTCTGCACTCTCAGTGAAAAACTGCCAGACCTTTGAGCACCTCGGCCTCTGCAGGGTGGCATGGCGCGAGGGGGCGCTTTGGGAAACAGTTGGTGGATTATTCGGTCTGGCCCTGCCTCTCCCCCTGGCCACCGCACTGGCTCTTCCAACCTGCCCTGCTGCTGCACTTGCCTCCCCCTCTGAAGACCTGTCCTCGGTAGGCTTAGCAAACCAGGTGGGGTCAGTCACCTCATCGTCCTGCTGCTCTTCCTCCGAATCCTCTGTGCGCTCCTCCCTCGGACTTACTCCAATTACTACTACCTGAGTGATAGACAACTGTGTCTCATCGTCATCGTCCTCCTCACCCACTGAAAGCTCTTGAGACAGTTGCCGGAAGTCCCCAGCCTCATCCCACGGACCCCGGGAACTTTCCAAAGGTTGGGCATCGGTCACGACAAACTCCTCCAGTGGGAGAGGATTCGGAACCATTGCTGCCCATTCTGGGCAGGGGCCCGAGAACAGTTCCTGGGAGTCTGCCTGCTCCTCAGAATGTGTCATTGTAATGGAGTGAGGAGGCTGGGAGGAAGGAGGAGCAGCAGCCAGAGGATTCAGAGTTGCAGCAGTGGACGGCGCAGAACTCTGGGTGGTCGATAGATTGTTGGATGCACTTTCTGCCATCCACGACAGGACCTGCTCACACTGCTCATTTTCTAATAAAGGTCTACCGCGTGGACCCATTAATTGTGAGATGAATGTGGGGACGCCAGAAACGTGCCTCTCTCCTAATCCCGCAGCAGTCGGCTGCGATACACCTGGATCAGGAGCTCGGCCTGTGCCCACACCCTGACTTGGGCCTCCGCGTTCTCGCCCGCGTCCACGTCCTCTAGGCCTACCCCTACCCCTCAGCATGCTGTATTACCAGTAGTGCAGAAACAGAACGCTGTAATTAAATGTGCCGCTTATTGGCCTGTGGTTGGAGGCTGACTTCGCTTACGGAACGCACAGCAGAGCCAGGAAAGAATTTTGCGCAAGCCTGCTGTAACACTTAGCTGGCTGCGTATGAATTAGGACAACTACCCCCAGCAGAGACGCAGTACAGTCAGGACGGTTACAGGCAGCCCAAATAGATTTTTTTTCCCAAATTTTTTTGGAAAAGCCCACTGCCTATATAGACTGTATATGTCTTTCACTGTCCCTGCCTCACCACCACTACTGGCCCTGGACTATATAAAATTACTGCAGACTGTTTCACTCTGGACAGGATGACAGCGGTGATGTAAGAGGCAACGCAGAGCCAGGAAAGAATTTTGCGCAAGCCTGCTGTAACACTTAGCTGGCTGCGTATGAATTAGGACAACTACCCCCAGCAGAGACGCAGTACAGTCAGGACGGTTACAGGCAGCCCAAATAGATTTTTTTTCCCAAATTTTTTTGGAAAAGCCCACTGCCTATATAGACTGTATATGTCTTTCACTGTCCCTGCCTCACCACCACTACTGGCCCTGGACTATGTAAAATTACTGCAGACTGTTTCACTCTGGACAGGATGACAGCGGTGATGTAAGAGGCAACGCAGAGCCAGGAAAGAATTTTGCGCAAGCCTGCTGTAACACTTAGCTGGCTGCGTATGAATTAGGACAACTACCCCCAGCAGAGACACAGTACAGTCAGGACGGTCACAGGCAGCCCAAATAGTTTTCTTTTCCCAATTTTTTTTGGAAAAGCCCACTGCCTATATAGACTCAATATGTCTTTCACTGTCCCTGCCTCACCACCACTACTGGCCCTGGACTATGTAAAATTAGTGCAGGACGCAATGCTCTGGACGCAATGCTCTGCACGGCCGATATACAAAAAAAAAAAAAAAAAAAATGCAACACTGCAAAAAGCAGCCTCAACAGTACTGCACACGGTCAGATGTGGCCCTAAGAAGGACCGTTGGGGTTCTTGAAGCCTAAAATCACTCCTAACACTCTCCCTATAGCAGCTCCAGCAAGACAGCACTTTCCCTGAGCTATGTCAGAATGCATCTGTGGCGAGCCGCGGGAGGGGCCGATTTATATACTCGGGTGACACCTGATCTCGCCAGCCACTCACTGCAGGGGGGTGGTATAGGGCTTGAACGTCGCAGGGGGAAGTTGTAATGCCTTCCCTGTCTTTCTATTGGCCAGAAAAGCGCGCTAACATCTCAGAGATGAAAGTGAAAGTAACTCGAACATCGTGTGGTGCTCGCCTCTAGTAACGAGCATCTCGAACACGCTAATACTCGAACGAGTATCAAGCTCGGACGAGTACGTTCGCTCATCTCTAATTATAATATCAAGTTTATATATTTATGTTGTGTTTGTGTTTAGGAAGTGGAATCTAAGTGATTTTAAATGAATAATAAAAGTTATATTTTATAAATATTTTGGTTGGCTCTCCACATTGAATAATTAAACTGTGTAAACATCAATGAGAACTGGAAAAATAATTGAGGAGTTCTAAAATGTTCGACCAGTAGTAGGTAGATAGAAAGATAGATATTATTTTATATATAATTGTGTGTGAGATGACCATAGTAAGTTGAAAATATTGTAAATTCAACTTAAGAATATATGAAAAACTAGTAATCGGCTTTGAAACCTAAAACATGTGAACCAAAAAATAAGATTAAATGAAAGCAAGAAAATTAATTTTATGTTAAGGCAGGGTCCTCTACAGCTAAAATGGAGACCCCTTCATTGGTATCCAAATATGGAGCTCTTTCTGGCATAGGTATTACATATACTTTAATAAGACAGCATCTGCTGATTGGCTCTTTCTGTTCCCAATGTGATTCACAGGCATTTCACTAATGTTATGCTCTATAGCCTAATTAAAACTAGCAAAGCCAACTGTCGCAACCATTAGGTTCCATTTCCTAAGTAATTGCTCTTGTAACCAAAAACAGTTACTACATCTCAGGTGTGGACATGAACACTGCACGTCAAACCCCTTAGATGTTGAGGTCAAAAGCTCCATCTGTCACCTCTTTGATGTGATTGTCAGATGCAGATGAGCTGTCATGGTGCTTTACAGTGAGTTCTAAGATCAGAGAATAATAAGGTTCATAGACACAGGCTAGGTATTAATAAAGTATACTTAAAATGATAAAAAGTGGATATACATACGAGATGTCAAAATATATAATTAAAGAGAGATATAAAATATACAAACAAGATATACAAATAATATATAAAAATAATCTTTATTTATATAGCGCCAACATATTCGGCAGCGCTTACAAGACAGGGGAAATTAAAATATATTAACAAGATAGGAAAGCAAAACACAACATACATAGCATTTATGATAAGTAGTCATTAGAGATGAGCGAACGTACTCGTCCGAGCTTGATATTCGTGCGAATATTAGGGTGTTCGGGATGCTCGTTACTCTTAACGAGCACCACGCGGTGTTCCGGTTACTTTCAGTTTCCTCTCTGAGACGTTAGCGCGCTTTTCTGGCCAATTGAAAGACAGGGAAGGCATTACAACTTCCCCCTGTGACGTTCAAGCCCTATACCACCCCCCTGCTGTGAGTGGCTGGGGAGATCTGATGTCACCCGAGTATAAAAGTCGGCCCCTCCCGCGGCTCGCCACACATGCCTTGTGAGTTAGCTGAGGGAAAGTACTATCGTGCTGGTGCTGCTGTAGGGAGAGCGTTAGGAGTCAGTGTAGGCTTCAAGAACCCCAAAGGTCCTTCTTAGGGCCACATCTACCTGTGTGCAGGCTGCTGCTAGCAGTGTTTGTTTTTTTTTTCTTCTCAAAATCGGCAGTGCAGAGCATTGCACCCGGTATTAGGGACAGAAGTGGTGCATAGGCAGGGAGAGTGTTAGGAGTGAGTGTAGCCTTCAAGAACCTCAACGGTCCTTTCTAGGGCCAAATTTAAGCGTGTGCAGTACTGTGCTGGCTGCTGTTAGCAGTGTTGCATATTTTTTTTTTCTAAAAAAAGGTCTGTGCAGAGCATTGCACCCTCCATTGATACTACAGGGACAGAATTGTGTAGGCAGGGCCACAACACAGTTATTGTTCATTGAATATACGCAGTGGGTCCTTCCCTTTGCAAAAAAGGAAAATAAATTGTATTTGGCCTGCCTGTGTCAGTCCTAAGGTCTCCGTGTACGTGTGTGCTGCGTGGACAACGTACAAAAATCAGACGCAACCAGCTACGGTTGAGTGCAGGCTTGCGCCATTGTCTTTCCTGACTGGCAAATACCTGCTCTGCCAGAGTTAATAACTCTGCTACACTAAAGTTGTGTGACACTTTTTCAGGGCCACACCACAGTTATTAAACGTATTGTTCATTGAATATCCGCAGTGCGGCCCTCCCTTTGCAAAAAAGCGAATTCAATTAATTATATTTGGCCTGCCTGTGTCAGTCCTAAGGTCTTCGTGTACGTGTGTGCTGCGTGGAGAATGTACAAAAATCAGACGCAACCAGCTACGGTTTACTGCAGGCTTGCGCCATTGTCTTTCCTGACTGGCAAATACCTGCTCTGCTAGAGTTAATAACTCTGCTACACTAAAGTTGTGTGTCACTTTTTCAGGGCCACACTACAGTTCTAAAAGTTATTGTTCATTGAATATACGCAGTGGGTCCTTCCCTTTGCAAAAAAGGAAAAGAAATTGTATTTGGCCTGCCTGTGTCAGTCCTAAGGTCTCCGTGTACGTGTGTGCTGCGTGGACAACGTACAAAATCAGACGCAACCAGCTACGGTTGAGTGCAGGCTTGCGCCATTGTCTTTCCTGACTGGCAAATACCTGCTCTGCCAGAGTTAATAACTCTGCTACACTAAAGTTGTGTGACACTTTTTCAGGGCCACACCACAGTTATTAAACGTATTGTTCATTGAATATCCGCAGTGGGGCCCTCCCTTTGCAAAAAAGCGAATTTAATTAATTATATTTGGCCTGCCTGTGTCAGTCCTAAGGTCTCCGTGTACGTGTGTGCTGCGTGGACAACGTACAAAAATCAGACGCAACCAGCTACGGTTGAGTGCAGCCTTGCGCCAATTTCTTTCCTGCCTGGGAAATCAAATCACTGGTAATACAGCATGCTGAGGGGTAGGGGTAGGCCTATAGGATGTGGACGCGGCCGAGGACGCGGAGGGCCAAGTGAGGGTGTGGGCACAGGCCGAGCCAGTGCGGTGGCCAGGGGTAGAGGCAGGGCCAGACCGAATAATCCACCAACTGTTTCCCAAAGCGCCCCCTCGTGCCATGCCACCCTGCACAGGTCAAGGTGCTCTACGGTGTGGCAGTTTTTCACAGAGACGCCTGACGACCGACGAACAGTGGTGTGCAACCTTTGTCGCGCCAAGATCAGCTGGGGAGGCACCACCAACAGCATGCGCAGGCATATGATGGCCAAGCACCCCACAAGGTGGGACGATGCCCGTTCACCGCCTCCGGTTTGCACCACTGCCTCTCCCCCTGTGCCCCAACCTGCCACTGAGATCCAACCCCCCTCTGAGGACACAGGCACTACCGTCTCCTGGCCTGCACCCACACCATCACCTCCGCTGTCCTCGGCCCCATCCAGCAATGTCTCTCAGCGCAGCGTCCAGACGTCGCTAGTGCCACAGTTTGAGCGCAAGCGCAAGTACGACGCCACGCACCCGCACACTCAAGCGTTAAACGTGCACATTGCAAAATTGATCAGCCTACAGATGCTGCCGTATAGGCTTGTGGAAACGGAGGCTTTCAAAAGCATGATGGCGGCGGCTGCCCCGCGCTACTCGGTTCCCAGTCGCCACTACTTTTCCCGATGTGCCGTCCCAGCCCTGCACGACCACGTCTCCCGCAACATTGTACGCGCCCTCACCAATGCGGTTACTGCCAAGGTCCACTTAACAACGGACACGTGGACAAGCACAGGCGGGCAGTGCCACTATATCTCCCTGACGGCACATTGGGTGAATTTAGTGGAGGCTGGGACAGAGTCAGAGCCTGGGACCGCTCACGTCCTACCCACCCCCAGAATTGCGGGCCACAGCTCGGTGGTGGTATCTGCGGCGGTGTATGCTTCCTCCACTAAAGCACCTTCCTCCTCCTCCTCCTCCAACGCAACCTCTGTCTCGCAATCAAGATGTGTCAGCAGTACGTCGCCAGCAGTCGGTGTCACGCGGCGTGGCAGCACAGCGGTGGGCAAGCGTCAGCAGGCCGTGCTGAAACTACTCAGCTTAGGAGAGAAGAGGCACACGGCCCATGAACTGCTGCAGGGTCTGACAGAGCAGACCGACCGCTGGCTTGCGCCGCTGAGCCTCCAACCAGGCATGGTCGTGTGTGACAACGGCCGTAAGCTGGTGGCGGCTCTGCAGCTCGGCAGCCTCACGCACGTGCCATGCCTGGCCCATGTGTTTAATTTGGTGGTTCAGCGCTTTCTGAAAAGCTACCCCCACTTGTCATACCTGCTCGGAAAGGTGCGCCAGCTCTGCGCACATTTCCGCAAATCCCACACGCACGCTGCCACCCTGCGGACACTGCAACATAGGTTTAATCTGCCAGTGCACCGACTGCTGTGCGACGTGCCCACACAGTGGAACTCTACGCTCCACATGTTGGCCAGACTCTATGAGCAGAGTAGAGCTATAGTGGAATACCAACTCCAACTTGCGCGGCGCAGTGGGAGTCAGCCTCCTCAATTATTTACAGAAGAGTGGCCCTGGTTGGCAGCCATCTGTCAGGTCCTTGGAACATTTGAGGAGTCTACCCAGGTGGTGAGCGGCGATGCTGCAATCATTAGCGTCACCATTCCTCTGCTATGCATCTTGAGAACTTCCCTGCAAAGCATAAAGGCAGACGCTTTGCGCTCAGAAACAGAGCCGGGGGAAGACAGTATGTCGCTGGATAGTCAGAGCACCCGCCTGTCTATATCTCAGCGCGTTGAGGAGGAGGAGGAGGAGCATGAGGAGGATGAGGAGGAGGGGGAAGAGACAGCTTGGCCCACTGCTGAGGGTATAGATGCTGCTGGGCTGTCATCCTTTCAGCGTTTATGGCCTGAGGAGGAGGAAGAGGAGGAGGATCCTGAAAGTGATCTTCCTAGTGAGGACAGCCATGTGTTGCGTACAGGTACTCTGGCACACATGGCGGACTTCATGTTAGGATGCCTTTCTCGTGACCCTCGCGTTACACGCATTCTGGCCACTACAGATTACTGGGTGTACACATTGCTCGACCCACGGTATAAGGAGAACTTTTCCACTCTGATTCCCGAAGAGGAAAGGGGTTCGAGAGTGATGCTATACCACAGGGCGCTGGTGGACAAACTGATGGTAAACTTCCCATCCGACAGCGCTAGTGGCAGAAGGCGCAGTTCCGAGGGCCAGGTAGCAGGGGAGGCGCAGAGATCAGGCAGCATGTACAGCACAGGCAGGGGAACATTCTCCAAGGCCTTTGCCAGCATTATGGCTCCCCAGCAAGACTGTGTCACCGCTCCCCAGTCAAGGCTGAGTCGGCGGGAGCACTGTAAAAGGATGGTGAGGGAGTACGTAGCCGATCGCACGACCGTCCTCCGTGACGCCTCTGCCCCCTACAACTACTGGGTGTCGAAGCTGGACACGTGGCCTGAACTCGCGCTGTATGCCCTGGAGGTGCTTGCTTGTCCTGCGGCTAGCGTCTTGTCAGAGAGTGTGTTTAGTGTGGCTGGGGGAATCATCACGGATAAGCGTACCCACCTGTCAACCGACAGTGCCGATAGGCTTACACTCATCAAGATGAACAAAGCCTGGATTTCCCCAGACTTCTCTTCTCCACCAGCGGACAGCAGCGATACGTAAGCAATACGTAGGCTGCACCCGCGGATGGAAGCTACGTTCTCTCTCACCATCCAAAACGGGACATTTCTGCTTCATCAATCTGTGTCTAATATTCCTCCTCCTCCTCCTCCTGCTCCTCCTCCTGAAACCTCACGTAATCACGCTGAACGGGCAATTTTTCTTAGGGCCACAAGGCTCACTCATATAATTTTTCTAAACAATTTTTATATGTTTCAATGCTCTTAAAAGCGTTGAAACTTTAACTTGAACCAATTTTTTCGTTAAACTGGGCTGCCTCCAGGCCTAGTTACCACTTAAGCCACATTAACCAAAGCGATTAATGGGTTTCACCTGCCCTCTTGGTTGGCCATGGCCAATTTTTTGGATGTACATTAGTACTGTTGATACAGCAATTTTTGTGGGCCCTCGCCTACAGTGTAATCAAATGAATTTTTAGCCCACCTGCATTACAGCTGATGTTACATCCGCTGTGTTGGGCAATGCAATGGGATATTTTTATGTACCGCCGGTGGTTTCCAGGGAGCCACCCATGCTGTAGGTGCACACGGAGTTTAACCTACATCTGTCCACTTGTAAAGAACCCCAGTCTGACTGGGGCATGCAGTGTGGGCCGAAGCCCACCTGTATTAAGCACGACATTACTACCTCAGCTGTGTTGGGAAATGCAATGGGATATTTCTATGTACCGCCAGTGGCTTCCTGGCACCCACCCATGCTGTGGGTCCACACAGGGAATTATAAATGCATCTGTTTCCACTTGTAAAGAACCCCAGTCTGACTGGGGCATGCAGTGTGGGCCGAAGCCCACCTGCATTAAACATGACATTACTACCTCAGCTGTGATGGGCACTGCAATGGGATATTTTTATGTACCGCCGGTGGGTTCCAGGGAGCCACCCATGCTGTAGGTGCACACGGAGTTTAACCTACATCTGTCCACTTGTAAAGAACCCCAGTCTGACTGGGGCATGCAGTGTGGGCCGAAGCCCACCTGCATTAAGCACGACATTACTACCTCAGCTGTGTTGGGCAATGCAATGGGATATTTCTATGTACCACCGGTGGCTTCCTGGCACCCACCCATGCTGTGGGTCCACAGGGAATTATAAATGCATCTGTTTCCACTTGTAAAGAACCCCAGTCTGACTGGGGCATGCAGTGTGGGCCGAAGCCCACCTGCATTAAACATGACATTACTACCTCAGCTGTGATGGGCAATGCAATGGGATATTTTTATGTTCCGTCGGTGGGTTCCAGGGAGCCACCCATGCTGTCGGTCCACAGGGACTTAACAATAGGGAGTTGTACCTGCCTGTGTCTATGAATTAAAAACCGCGGTCTGACTGGGGCATGCAGACACCTTGACAGAATGAATAGTGTGTGGCACATAGGTTCCCCATTGCTATGCCCACGTGTGCAGCTCCTGATGGTGGTGGCACAGGATTCTATTTCTCATTGCTTCTGTACAGCATTGTGGGCTATCGCCCCGCCCCTTTTAAAGAGGGTCGCTGCCTAGCCATGCCAACCCTCTGCAGTGTGTGCCTGCGGTTCCTCCTCATGGCAGACGCACTTCTAAATAGACATGAGTGTGGCGTGGCATGAGGGCAGCTGAAGGCTGCGCAGGGACACTTTGGTGTGCGCTGTGGGGGGGAGGGGGGGCAGTTGGGCAGCATGTAAGCCAGGAGAAGTGGCAGTGGAGTGTCATGCAGGCAGTGATTGTGCTTTGTTGGAGGTAGTGTGGTGCTTAGCTAAGGTATGCATTGCTAATGAGGGCTTTTCAGAAGTAAAAGTTTTTGGGAGGGGGGGGGGGGCCCACTCTTGCCGCTATTGTGGCTTAATAGTGGGACCTGTGAACTTGAGATGCAGCCCAACATGTAGCCCCTCGCCTGCCCTGTCCATTGCTGTGTCGTTCCCATCACTTTCTTGAATTGCCCAGATTTTCACACAAGGAAACCTTAGCGAGCATCGGCGAAATACAAAAATGCTCGGGTCGCCCATTGACTTCAATGGGGTTCGTTATTCGAAACGAACCCTCGAGCATCGCGAAAAGTTCGTTCCGAGTAACGAGCACCCGAGCATTTTGGTGCTCGCTCATCTCTAGTAGTCATCAATCTGTTGATTTCATATCTATAGTCAACTCTCTTCTTCCCTTGGTAACATAGTAACATAGTTTATTAGGCTAAAAGGAGACATTCTCCATCTAGTTCAGCCTGTTTCCATCCACCTGTTGATCCAGAGGAAGGCAAATAGAAGGCCGATAATCAGCACAATGTCTGCCATGGCTCTCCTGGTCTGTGTTTATAGTCGAATTCAGGTGATCGCTGCAGCAAATCAAGAGCTGTTCTGGTATCAGCACTCACACCCTGGCCCATGATACCAGGAGTTTGAGACAGTGACGCTGCAGTGGTAACCTGACTTCCGCTATAAACACAGACCAAGAGAGCCATGGGAGCTGTTGTGCTGCTTACTAAGAGGTGGCTATTGTTTCTTTTGTTGTTTTGGGTCATGGACAGCTGTTTAATTCTTATTTTTCATTTTTTTTTTCTTACAGTGGGACAACACTTTTAACGAATGTAAACAATGTTCAACAAAGTGAATGCTAAAACCAATTAATCCTTCAGCTTAATGGATGTTACAACAAATTAAACCTACTGCACACATGGCAACCCAAGGCCTATTGCAGGCTTACAGGTCTGTCATCTTTGATAACGTCCCCTCCCATTGCAAACAGCTGGAGGGGAGGAGAGAGGAGGTGACCCGGCGAGGGGGAGGGAAGGGGAAGACAGCTCAGATGGTAGTGTATATAGGCCAGCCATGAAACCGGCGGCCGATATACGCTAGTGTGCATAAGCGCTGAAGAAAAGAGTCACACCAGACCAGCTGCCAACTTTCTGGGATGACAATATAGGAATGGAGAGCCTGATAAATAAATAAAAAAGTACATCCCAGACTCCTTAATTCTCTTCCAATAATCACCATTATTTAGTCTATGGTGCCTACTGGACATGACAGGTTCCTTTCAAAAGCTCAAAAAACCCTTTTCCCATGTACTACGTAAAAACATAAATGATAATAAATATTCTTATTGGTATTGCTGCATCTCTAAAAGTCCGAACCACTAAAACATTATGTCATTTATATCACATGGTGAACACCATTAAAAAAGACAGAATTTTACAGTTTTTCGGTTATCACTCTAAAAAAATGGAATAAAAATAAATATGATTAAAAATTTGTGTATAGTACAAAATGGTGCCAATAAAAAACTACAGCTGTCCCATGACAAGTGAGCCCTCACGCAGCTCCATTAACGAAATAAATTGGAAATTGCCATAATTGTACTTACTCATAAAATAAAATAAACAAGTGATTTTTACTGCATAGTGAACTCTCAAAAAAACAATCTTAAAAAAAATTGCTCTATTTGCTATTTTTTATCTGTGAAAAAAACATCTGACCACACAAGGACGCCATACAGAACCATAATATTCAGTGAGGCAGCACACACTGACTGCATGAAAGAAAACATCGCATGTCCTAATCTTGTCAGTATCACGGATGAGAAATAGGACATGCTAATGCATGTCAATATGCGGGTAGTCTGTGCATCAGAGAGCACATGGACAAGTGTCCATGTGGTGTCTGAGACGAGTTGTGCACCTCAGTCACATGGTAAGTGTACATGGTAGTCAACTAATCCTACCAGCTGATATCTAGATTGTGGAATTACTAGAAGCCCACCTTACCAGCTCCTTTAGTAGGATTTAAGTACAGAGAGCAGAAAAGACTGCGCAGAACAGAAATTAAAAGCATTTTCCCATCCATTTGTGAAATCCGGACGGGTTCCATTGACATTGCGGATGGGCCGTGGATTCTGCAGGAAAAGCAGGAGATTAAAAAAAAACAAAAAAAACCTGTACTGCGCATGTCTAACGGCAAGCCGTGCGGACCATCTGCAGTACAGAAAATGTGAGGTACACGCAGACGCCGTTGCCGGTAGGGTCAGATTCTCCTGCCAGCTCCCGCATGTGGAATCTGACCCACCCGTGGACATGAGGCCTCACCCTCACAGATATTTATTTATATCCCAATAAAACTATTTATATGTAGCTCTATGTTCAAACTACTTGTAATTAAAGGAATTAAATTCAGTCTCCTTTTTAGGGTTCTAATGATATCTCTCCTCCAGCTTTATTCCATACATTATATTCCAATAGCCCTAAGGCCATTAGGGTTATTACTATGTTTTTCATTGAAGTGGGTAGACACATTATTGGATGTCTCTCCCAAATATTGTTAACATGCTCATTTTATCTAGTTTTTTATTTTCTGCCAGTCTGCCCAGTGTATTGATATCCACATCCACACTTCCAGCGGGTACACCACATTCAATCAATCTTCTCTTTCATCTCATATTTTACACTTTTATTTTTTGTGGTATTAACAGAGTCTTGTTCCAAATCTAGGATTCTACAGATTTTGCACCTACTGCAGGGAAAATCCTTTCAATGCATCCACACAACAATTGAACTTCTCTTACAAATTACTTCGCACTTAATGGTTCTTTATTATCTGCTCACATCTATAGACTAATTTGGTTTAATGGGCAACAAAGGACCTAACATTGGATCACTGCATAGTACATGCCAAATCCTTTGTAATGTTTTCCTGATTACAGTACTGAATCTCAAAAAATTCGTAATAAAGGGTGGCATTTTTTAAAAATCCATCTCAACCCCTTCTTCTGTTGTTGGTGTTTTATTAATGTCTTATTTTATTCCCCTAACTCTTCATTGGATTCTAAAGTAGGTTCTGAAGTATAGCTCTTTAATCAAAACCTAATGCTCAAAATCACAATCTGATGTTCAACTTCATCATTTTGTGTTCGGACTGCAGTTCTTTATTTGGTAGAATTCATTTTTGGGGGATATTTTTAATCCAGGGGAAGAAATGACAGTCCTTACTTTCTATGAATCCGTTGCAATCAGTTTTCTTTTTCTTAAAAATGTTTTCTACTGGGATTCATTGCTTTCAAAGATGGTTAAATCCAAAAAGGTTTATTCTCCTTCTTATGTCTCAGGTCAACTTTATATTCCAAGAACATTATACAGATCAGATAGCATTCAAACTCCTTTTGACTTACATGCCATAAGAGGGGACAATCATCTATATAGCGTGCAGTATTTTTCTTGTCAAAACAATAGACACCTTGCCAGAGACCAAATGACCTCATTGTAAGTCAAAGTGTGACAGATCCGGCACTCGGTTGTGATTTACAACAGAAGTACAATACATATGTGAACAAAGCCTAATGCTGTTTGGCTGAAAGCAAGTGAGCAGGTTTTTGTAGGATGCCTCTGCATAGAAAAGCTACGCTTTTCAACACTGTCCAAAAATCTGCGGAGAGCACCCGTAAGGCATTCACCAGATGAATGTTGGGCTATTGATACATCTGGTCCAGAAGTGTTCTCAGATTGCATAAATGCGGTGTGAATATAACCTTATAGGCTAGAGTTTTATGAACACTTATCTGTCTATCATGCTATAGCTGAGGTCCAGATGAATACTTTGAATATTATACATACAACATAGAGCTCTCTTGATAACCAAATTTGGATAGTTAAAGTTCAAACATTTTCCATGTACCCCAGTCTAGGCACTCACCAGGGCAAATAATTTGGCAATGTTAATTGATATGTGAATGTTTTAGTAAATTAAAATACAGTGTATCCAGGGTCCTGTTCTTCATGTATATGAATTTAAGAGCTGTTCTTATTTCAGCTTTTCATAGTAGAGATGGGAATCCATTGCCATGGCCACCCAACCTGAATCTATGGGAAAAACTGAACACTTAGCCCAGCGCTGTTTCCGTAACTGCAATTCACTTCGATGAGAGCTACAGAAACAGCGCTCAGTTGAAGCACTCGGCTCGTTCAGACAGGTGGTCGGCATAGAGCGCCAGGTTTTCCCATCTTGGCCATGAGAAGCGGAGATGGGAATATCCCTTTAACTTTCAAAAGTTAAGACCTGGTAAGTCAAAAAGTACTACAAACATTCTTTATCCTACATTTCCATTAGTTATTATGTTATCACAATTAATTGGGGAGTGGGACCCTCTTTACTTATATAAAATCTCTGTTGAGCTTTGCAGTTTTGATGTTGTTTTTAACAGACATTCTCTCCCTCCAAATATACGCCATGTACATATGGACAAGAGACAAACAGTGACCAGTAAGTTCAATAACCTGTGTGATTGCAGATGAGATGTGAGGATCCAGCATTATGCAGAATGTGCAGGGCAAGAACATCTGTCAGGCTTCAGAGAACATACCAGCTGAAACAAAAGGGAGGATTATTCCCTATCCAGCTCTTCTTCAGGCTCAGCAGGCAACTTTCCATCTATTATAAAACTCAAGCACTGCTGTATTATGGACTTCTATTTTACCATTAAAGACAGACAAAAAGTTTTTTCTTCATTGCAATAGATAAAAGAGGGCATTAAAACAGAAAGTTTGCACTGACAAAGCATGAAGAGGAGGATGACACAACATAGGTCCAGCAGCAGAAGCAGGCTAGCAGAGTCAATACAAATATCAATATATTGTGTTCGAGCATAACATGGTGTATTGATATTGTTAAACACTATTATCCTGTGCTTAAGCAGGGATAAAACTCTGATGGCCTAGGAAATTTACTTTAAACATTTATCATACAGAAATATATTGTGTTATTTCAACTGCAACAGATTGTTTATCAGTAAATTATCTGGAATAGGAACACTTTTCAGTATGATTAAACACTTTAGTTACAGCGTATCTAACTTTTCAGACAGCTTTTGCTCATGTCTCCAGTTTGCTGTGGTCAAAACAGCATAATCCTTATTTGGTTGATCTTTTTTTCCTGCTTTACTAGGTCTTGCATGGCCACAGCATGTACGGAGTATATATAGAGATCTCTATATATCCTGTGACCATGCAAATACACAAGACCCGGTAAAGCAGATCCAAGTAAAGGAAAAAGGGACTCTGTGCTCCAAGGGTCGGGATGGGATGAAGTAAACTTACCAGAAGGTGAATGGGTAAAAAAGCATATTTATTCACTAAAATGTTTCTGAAATACGGGGTATATATTGCAACGCGTTTTGACGCTGGCAAGCGCCTTTTTCAAGCATGACAATTAAAAACATACAGATTATACACCTATAAACACATATGGACTCACTCAAATTGTTGCGCGTCAGACACTGGGTCAGTTGCCATGACATCATCTTTAGGGAGGTTCTGTCAGCAATTCTAAATGTAGGTCACTTGAATCCAGTTGAACGCAACGTGCGTTCCAACTCAATAAAGCTTCAAATCTCAGTGGAGCGCTGCGTGCGTACCATAAGTGCGAGTTGACGTGACTGCAAAATTTGAGCCGGAGTGGCGCAGACAATTAATTCATTCTTATAAGATCACAACAAATAATTAAAAAATGTCATTACTCATTTGTCTAGAGATAACTCTATTCCACTATATTTCATATCACAGTAAACTAGAATTACGTGTTCTTTTTCTAGGCTATTATAAGAGGCATCATGTCATTGTATACAGACAATATGTAAAATCAACAGTTTTGGACTAGATTAGATCATTATTAAAAATGACCAAGCATCAATTTTATATGTATAAATAAAACTAATAGATATATATAAGAGGTCATTATAAAAAAAATACATATAAATAAAATTATATATATAAATCTATAACAAATCAATATTGATAGATGGTATTCATCAATAATTCATAAATAGTGTATACAAATGTATAAAAGATGGGCCTTAGTAAAAAAAAAAGCACTATATACAGTATTAAAATATCAATATCAAGGATTTAAACGATAGTTGCTTAATTCTTAGGGCTAGTGAAAGTATAGATTATGACCGCAGTTGCACTAATTATATTTTTTTAAATATTTCATTTAGGCCATTTGGAACAAGTTACTACAGAAGCTGAATGCCTAATGACAAGCAGTGGATTGCAGAGGGACTGCTTCAGCCTTGATTTAAAAAAGTAAAACAAAATAAATATTGAAAGTATATTACAAGATTGATGAGACAAACATAATCTATTACAAGATTGATGAGACAAACATAATCTATTAGATGAGCACAAGTTAAATACACTTATAGACAAGTGTATTAATGGAAACTCAGTCAAATAATATACAGTGCTGCAGTAGTAAATCCAGGAAAAATCACGATTCTTCCAGAACAATCTATGGATAGGAGTGTGCAGTGTCCGCAGAGCAGGTCCACAACCAAGGAGACAGTGGGGCTAGAGATGGTCACTTGTCACAGTGGCTCTACCATCCCATCTAAAGTATCGCATCCCGCACGGACATTCCAGCAGATATATCACATAGTTTGTTCCACAGTTCATCATTTGTTTTAATTTGATTGTTTCCTGATTATGTTCGAGATTGATTTCTTTTCTCCTATGTACTATGTGGGAACAACATTTACACTTTGGTAACCCACTCTTATATGCTCCTAGAGTTTGTGATCTAAATAAATGTTTTCCAATGTTTCTATTTCCTCTGATCTTTTTTCTTGGGCAGGATGGGGCCAGAATATTCTGTTGTGTTTTGCTTCTTCTAAAACTCATTGATGGAGACTCTATAATTTCTTCATAGGAGCAGAAACAGTCTATGTTGATCAAGGAGCCCTTCACAGGATAGACGTAAAACTAAAACATAAATTTTTATTAATTCGTATTAACCCTTTCCAATCCAATTTGTAAGCTGGTTTTCATAGGGAAGGGGGGTATTTTTTCTGCCATTATACAACAGCGCTATCTGCTTGCTAAACCCAGGACTGCATGAGGTGACACGTTGGATAGACTCCAACAGCAGAGAGGCTGGCAATATACAGTAAGAGAACCCCAACGGACATCTTCCAACATCGGAGCTGCACAGCCTTAAATCATAATGTCTTCTGACGTCAGCGAGTGAATTGGAAAGGGTTAAAAGCTAGGGCTAGACAGACACAAACCTCTACTATGAAGGTGAGTCTATCACTAAACTCAATTGAACCAAGTAAAGAACTGAGACAATGAATCTTGAAAAATAAAGGAAATGTACTATCTACTCCAGCATACATCTAAACAGCAAAAAAAAAGTCTGAACCTTGATAATATCTATGTCGGTTGAAGTTTGAAACCAAATCCCATTGAGATTCTCATAATATTATGCTGCACATGTTTATTGTGGGGTATTGACTCATCCAAAGCCTCACAAAACAGGCACGTCCCTGGTCTGGACATTGGGGTCTGTCGTAAACACCTAAACCCTCAAAATACCTGATCATCTTGATCTGCTGGAGCAATTCTAGTTGGATCTCTCCAACCTTATCATTACTGTTCTAACAATTGCTCTTCTTATAGACTCACCTTCCTAGTGGAGGTTTGTTCTATGTATGTGTGTCTGTCTAGCCCTAGCTTTTAATACAAATTGATAAAGATTTATGTTTTAGTTTTACGTATATTCTGTGAAGGGCTTTTTCAAGAAATGGGTCATCTCTTCAATAGTGCCCAATGTTTTGTTTCTTCTTATGTTCTAATGTTGGGTGCTGTATTTGGTTTATTCCTAATCTTGTTATGTGTATTTTACCTATTTTTTCCTTTGTTCTCTTCATTCTTCTCATTATCCTCTTCTAGTAATCTTTCATATACGTTATTCACCAGATTGTCTGGATAGCCCTTCTCTTTTAAAATATTTGCTTGTTGTTTAAAATCCAGTAAAGCAGGTAACAGAGATAAATCCAATAAGAATTACATTTCTTTGTCCACAGCAAACTGGAGATACAAATAAAGCTAACAACATAAAGATAAGTGCACATACCAGGTAAGGTAACATCAGGAGAGGCGGAGATAGTGTACCCACTGACTGCAGGTCTGAGAGCTGTGTGAGTGCAGGGAAGCTGAGCCTGTAGATATATAGCCTCCAGCCCCCACAGCTAATAAAATGTCCTTATGTAACAGTTACTACAGAAGCTGAATGCCTAACGACAAGCAGTGGATTGCAGAGGGACTGCTTCAGCCTTGATTTAAAAAAGTAAAACAAAATAAATATTGAAAGTATATTACAAGATTGATGAGACAAACATAATCTATTACAAGGTTGATGAGACAAATATAATCTATTAGATGAGCACAAGTTAAATACACTTAAAGACAAGTATATTAATGGAAACTCAGTCAAATAATATACAGTGCTGCAGTAGTAAATCCAGGAAAAATCACGATTCTTCCAGAACAATCTATGGATAGGAGTGTGCAGTGTCCGCAGAGCAGGACCACAACCAAGGAGACAGCGGGGCTAGAGATGGTCACTTGTCACAGTGGCTCTACCGTCCCATCCCCAGTTACGGATAGCACGGAACCTGTCCACATCGCCACAGCCGGAGGTCATGGGAAAGGAAATAGTAACCGGCAACATTACCTGTAAGTCCAAGGTTGTCATGGGTGATGCCACTGTTCCTTTCTTCTGATGCAATTCCTCAGTATAATAAATAGAGTCCACACAGAATAAGTGCTTTTCTGGACACATCGGGAATGGTCGATGATGTTCGCTTTACTGAATGTAGTAAATCTAATAACAGTCTAACAGCAGATTTAATGTAGTAACGGTGAAGGTTAACGGGGCATTAACACAAAGTCCACAGTCCCAGTTATCTGTGTCTTGTATGTCTCTTCCGGCATCAATTCTCTCAACACCAGCTGACTCACACTTAGGGCTCACACACACTCGCACTTTTTTAATGGTGCGTTAACACTGCGTTTTCTAAACGCGATTGTCAATGGGACTTTCTAATGTTAAAAACGCATCACACAAGAATCGCAAAGCAGAAACTTGTAATGCGTTTTTAACATGAGAAAGACCCATTGACAATCATGTTAAAAAAACGCAACGTTAAAAAAATGCAAGTGTGTGGGAGCCCTTACTCTCTGTACACTCGCATATGAGAGACTCTTCTTACTCTTAATACCCAACATTAATCTTGTGGGCACTTGGAATTGTCAGCATAGGCCGCACATCCTATAATCTCTTGGCCTTTTCTATTTTCACTACACACAGACTGATAGTGTCTATGTGCAGACAGACTCCCTCCCCACAGACAACTCTCAGCTGAACCAGAACAAATCTCTCCTAACATACACCTTGCACTCACATATATAAAGCATGATTACGTGACTAACAAATAATACACATAAACCGATACAATTTCCAGACATACCCAGACAGTTGAGCCTTGCGGTGCTGTAGACATGCACTACACATAACGCTGATTCATGTTACAAGCAAAACAAGGACATTACAAAGGCACAGGACAAAAACATAGATCATTCAAGCACATTCTGGAAACTTCCATTAACTTCAGGCCACTACAGGTGGACTGGGCATTGGCTGCATCGGTGAAAATACCTAAGGGACGGTCAGATCCTGACATTGTAATGGTGTGGACAATGCCACATTAATCACAAGGCACCTGGGGACCAAAGTCCAGGGCAGCACTTTTCTGCCCCATTTTTCTTTCACTAGTCCGATGAGATAGGGAGGACCATGGACGACTATGGGCAGGAAACATCTGATTGCATGCAGTGTTGGAGCGCTAGGTGATAAATTAACTGTTACTACTGCTATCTGCTGATGTGTAATGAATCCCCCTCCTCTGTATTTAGCCAAATGACCTATTAATGAGCCAGTCAGGGATGTAAATAAGTTACCTTCTATAAATGTTGAGTGGACAGTGGTCTGTAATAAGCATTAATGTAGCTTCTAACTGTCTGATACTGCTGAGGAGATGCAAAATAAGTGGAGTGATTTATTGGGGATTTGAGTTGCAATCTAAATTTGGGATCAGATTCAATTTGGTGGGGGGTTCAGTCTGCTGTCTGAATTAATTTGAGGGGGCGGAATCCAAGTATGGAACCTGAATTAATATGGAAGGGCTGAATCTGAGGTCTGAATTAGTATGTGAATCAGAGGTCTCAGTTAATGTAATGGTTTGATTCAGGAGTCAGAATTAATCTGAAAGTCCTAATCTAATTGATTTTGAGATCCTTTATGAGTCTCACTAAATTAGAGAATCTATGTCTAAGGTCTGATTTATTTGGGGGTCCAAGAGTGGGATCATAATTAACTTGTGAGCCCTCAGCCTGAATTATGTGATTTAAACGTCTGAGAGTGGAGTCTAAAAACATTTGTGGGTCTAAGCTTAAAGTCTGAATTAATTGGCAGATCTGAATTAGGGCTCCAATCGACTTGCGTTTTTTTCACGCGTTATAGCTCGATTTTTTTTCATGCCATATAGGCTCCTGCACACTTGCGGTTTTTTCACGCGTTATAGCTTGCCTTTTTTTCATGCTATATTGCTGCTTTTTTTTCACGTGATTGTCAATGGGACTTTCTAATGTTAAAAACGCACCAACTTGCAAAGCGTTATTAACATTAGAAAGTCCCATAGACAATCGCGTGAAAAAAAAGCAAGCTATAACACGTGAAAAAAAGGCAAGCTATAACGCGTGAAATAAACGCAAGTGGGTTGGAGCCCTTAACGTAGGGGTCCATACACACCACACAGCCTCTTTCATTGCGCTTTGTTTCTGTCTATGAATGAGGCTGAGTGATATGTATGGTCATATTTTCCTCCATCTGCAACCACCTTATGAACAGGGGCACCATCTAAACCTCGTTAACTATCAGGTTTCCTGGTCCTGTATTTGTGATGCATGCTGTTGCCTTTGGCCTCCAATGAGGGATAGGCCAGGACTCACAAGTGTTGCTGTGCTGGCTTGCACTCCCAGCCATTCTGCTAGCTTACATGTGCTGTCAATCCTGTAAGATGTCAGCCGGATTCACCAAAGGCCCTGTGATACAATTGAGGGGTGCTTATAGGTGCAATGGTAGACCTAGGGTCTAGTGAAGGTTCCCAGGGCATCCGTGTAATTAACTCTATTAAGTCCTGCTTGTGGCAGGGCTTAACACTTTTAGGCCTTAGTCAGACGGGCGTTTTTTCACGCGATTTGCGCATGCGCATGCGTCCGGCGATTTTTTAAAACCATTGCTTTGCAATGGTATCGGACACATGAGAGCTTTTTATGCGCTCGTCCGATAAATTATAGAACAGAAATCGCAGATTGCACCTATCTGCGATCTGCGATTCCTGTTCTCTTCTCTATATGCGCTCAATGGGGCCGGTGGCAGCAGCGCCGACCCCATTGAGAACATATAAAAGACAAATCATTCTTCTCTGCCACAGCTGTAACAGCTGTGGCAGAGAAGAACGATGTTTGCCCATTGAATTCAATGGAGCCCAATGAATTCATGACTCAGCGCTGAGCCAATCAGGGGCAGCTCTCACTCACACCCACTCACACCCACTGCAGGCCGGCCGCGCTAAACTCCGTCTGCCGGGACAAGGTGAGTATATATATTTTTTTTATTTTTACACATTTCTGGATGAATTGCAGGGAAGGGCTTATATATTTAAGCCCTTCCCGACAATTCATCCAGCGATCGCCCGCCGCTTATTGCTTTCAATGGAGCCGGCTGTATTGCCGGCTCCATTGAATTCAATGCGCTGGACAGCTCCGGCCCATTTCTATTGAAACGCGGCTAGGAGCAGTTTTTTCGGGCGATTTTTCGGCCCCGGTCACGCGATTTGCGGATGCGCATCCGTCATACAATCGGCAAATCGCGGCAAAAAACGCCTGTGTGACTAAGGCCTTAGAAGTCAACACGCAATGGCAATTTCTAGTCCCATAGGGATTAAAAAATTTAAGATTCAGTCAAATAAAAAATGTAAAAAGTATTAAAAATGAATGCACATAATAGAGCAAAATTATTTTACAGCGCTCTACATCACTTGATGTCCCCTTTGGTGCTCAAAGTCTAAGCAAAATCTATTAGCAAAACCAGAGTACCCAGAGAAAATGGACACAAACACAGGCAGAACATTACATACTAACATACAAACTCCATGCAGATGTTGTCCTTGGTGGGATTTGAACCAGCACTGCAAGGCAACAGTGCTAGCCACTGAGGCACCATGCTGCCCATTACTATACTTAAAATAACTATAGTTAGTACCACTTCTGGACTCTGTGCCCAGCACCACTACTCCTTTGGATGCACGCCATTTGGGGCTGTCCATCTGTACTAACAGTGTTTCGGCTGCTTTAAGCATGAATTCATGATCGATAGGGAGTTTTGTATTTACAGATGATATAAAACTATATAACGAAATGAAGACAAGAGGGAACAGAATGTGCAAATGGATCTGGATAAGTTGGAGGCAAAAAGTGGCAAATGAGCTTTAACATGATAAATGTAAGATTATGCACATGGGTGGGTGTAAGGGGGTGTGGGAGCTCATCTGATCCTCCAGCAACCCAGCTCCAATGGCTCCTGGTGTCACGGCATTAAGTTCTGCTCTCTCTGGCTTGGAAGTTGGCCGGGAGGGGGAGAGAAAGAGTAGCACTGCGAGGTACCTACTGTTCCTGGTGAAAGTGCTGCCAGTGCTGTGGATAAAGCCCCCATGCCCCTGCTAGTATAGCAAGCAGAGAAGGGGTTAACGAGGACAATGTGAGATCTGGTATGAGGAAGATCCACTCTACCATTATGTCACTGCCCTAGGGACAACACCTTAAGCATAGGGAACAGTGAATAGTGCTCAGCCCTGCCTAAATTGTGCCCACTTTCCAGAAACATCAGAAAGATTCTTATGCTCCTGCTATATAAGGGAAGGGGTTGCATTACAGCTCCTGTGCAGTCAGCTGGAGAGAGCAGAGCAACAGCATAGACTGTGCAAGGAGAGCCAGTAGGAGTGAAAACAATGAGAGTCCTGCAGTCCAAGTAGCGGTGGCTGTTACCAGCAGTGGTAGAGGAGCTAAGAGAGCCGAACAAAGACCACCAAAAAAAGGCTCTGATGATCTGGGGGCCAAAAATGGAGCAGCGACCAGGCTACCAGGAAGGACCCCACAGGAGTCTCCCTTGCTGCAATTGCCTGACATTGTAACGGCAGTGTTCAAGGGGATAATGCTGTACAGTGAAGATCAGAGGATTGTGAGAGCGTCAATTTCTTCAAGACAGTATTATGTAAATTCCCTGGCCAGGGTGGAAAGTCATGGGACTTTTTGTGATGCACAAAAGTCAATATTACTAGTGTAAGGGAGTTAAATTTGGTGCCATTAGTTATACAAGGCCTTGCAGGTTATTTTTTTAATATATATTCTTTATTTTTCTTTTGCAGGATAATTTAACATGTCTATATTGTAGGTTGTGTGATGTTATGTGACCTGTTTGCAATGATGCCATATAAAAGCATGTAAGGGGACAGAAAGGCACCTGGTACGGAGGAGGGAGTTGAGGACTGATGTGACGCAGGGTAATGAGAACCTCTGTAAGCATACATCTATGACACGGTAGCATTCTGCATGTAAGGACAATCCTATGGAGCATGAGAGGTTGTAGTCTACGGAAAACTACATGGATGGGGGCGCTGTAATAACTATGTGAATATATATATATATATATATATATATATATATATATATATATATATATATATATCTCAATCAGGATACAATACAGAGATCTCTCTCATTATCTATTTATACCCAGGATTATAAGGAAGGGGGTTCTAATAAATATGTATAGATTTATCAGGAGCAGTACAGAGATCTCTCCCATCATCGATTTATACCCATGACTGTAACAAGGGGGTGCTCTAATAACTATGTATAGATATATCAGAGGCAGTACAGAGATCTCTCCCATCATCTATTTATACCCAGGACTGTAACAAGGGGGTGCTCTACTAACTATATATAGATATATCAAGGGACAGTACAGAGATCTCGCCCATCCTCTATTTATACCTAGGATTGTAACCGGGGGTGAGGGGGTGGGGAAATAACTATGTATAGATATATTGGAGGTCAGTACAGAGATCTCTCCCACCATCTATTTATACCCAGGACTGTAACAAGGGGACGCTCTAATAATTATGTTTAGATATATCAAAGAACAGTACAGAGATCTCTCCCATCATCTATTTATACCCAGGACTGTAACAAGGGGACGCTCTAATAATTATGTATAGATCTATCAGGAGACAGTACAGAGAGCTCTCTAACTAACTATGTATAGCTATATTAGGGGTCAGTACAGAGATCTCTTCCATCATCTATTTATACCCAGGACTATAACAAAGGGACACTTTAATATTTTGTATAGATCTATCAGGAGACAGTACAGAGAGCTCTCTAACTAACTATGTATAGCTATATTGGGGGTCAGTACAGAGATCTCTACCATCATCTATTATACCCAGGACTGTAACAAGAGGGGGCTCTAATAACTATTAATAGATATATCAAGGGACAGTACAGAGATCTTTACCATCATTTATTATACCCAGGACTGTAACAATGGATCACTGTAATAACTACGGTATGTTAGATGAGATTTCCCAATCATTACATTTTTTTTCTTTACATTTACTTACATTTAATACAGAGCCAAACTTTTCTGGAATTAGGTTTGTACTTTGGAAACTACTTCTCCATATAGATTTTAAGCAATCTTTGTATTCATAATTACTTACCTTTCACGTATCTAGCAACTCTCATACTTTTGGACCAGCTGGCACAAACAGTTGGTATTGCAAGAATGGGTAGCTAGATTGGATATTTAAAGGGGTTGTCCCGCGCCGAAACGGGTTTTTTTTTTTTCAACCCCCCCCCCCCCCCGTTCGGCGCGAGACAACCCCGATGCAGGGACTTAAAAAAAAAACCGCTCAGCGCTTACCTTAATCCCCGCGCTCCGGTGACTTCTATACTTACCGGCTGAAGATGGCCGCCGGGATCCTCTTCCTCCGTGGACCGCAGCTCTTCTGTGCGGTCCATTGCCGATTCCAGCCTCCTGATTGGCTGGAATCGGCACGTGACGGGGCGGAGCTACACGGAGCCCCATTGAAGAAAGCAGAAGACCCGGACTGCGCAAGCGCGTCTAATTTGGCCATTCGACCATTTTAGACGGCGAAAATTAGACGGCAACCATGGAGACAAGAACGCCAGCAGCGGAGCAGGTAAGTGAAAAACTTTTTATAACTTCTGTATGGCTCATAATTAATGCACAATGTACATTACAAAGTGCATTATTATGGCCATATAGAAGTGTATAGACCCACTTGCTGCCGCGGGACAACCCCTTTAATGTCAACCAATACCTGTTACACCTGTGCTTGGATTTACACTGCCGTATACTGGATGTTAGATCTTTATTATTGAATACTGGTGCATTGCTTAACCTGGCCACCAAAGGGCTTGATAGGATGGCTTGATACTGTCAAAGCTCATACTGGCGTGGATATCACACAACTGAAAAAAGCAGTGCAAAACCAAAAAAACATGGAGGGAGGGAGCCTTTAGGGTCACCGAGGGCCTTGACAACAACAACAACAACAACATTGCTTAATACAAACATATAGCAAAGTAATACACCCAGAACGGCATTAAAGCATCTTCTTCAAATATATACAAACTAAAGTGAAGCTCTTCAAATGCTTCCTGTGGAAACTCAATATATTGAATAGTGCAGTGAATAAAGTGTCTTTGATCATTCAAAAGTAATCAGTGAGTATGGTAAATGGTAGGATTGCAGAGATGAGAATTTTCTGAATTCTTTATGTTTTGGAGGGGGGGGGGAGCAAATGTAGATGAGGTCACTGAACAATAGTAGGCACAGGGCTGTGATTGTGAGAAGCAACCAGGAAGATTAATCTAATTCAATTAAAGAAATACAAATTGAAAACTCTGAATTGCATTGACACAATTAATAATGTGTCTGTTTTCCACTGCATCGGAAGAGTCTTTCAAGAATCACTATACATAAGGTTAGGGGTGTTGGCTTGCCTTCATCAACTCAATGCATGCTATAGAAGCAACACATTAGCTGGAGTGGAAATTATTCCATAAGTGTATTTGGTGGTAGCTCAGTGTTAAAAAGCCTAAGTGCACTGAAAGGGCTGAGGGATGGAGAACAGCTGGTAGGTGGTAAATATGCCAAAAAATAGCATTGAAGAATAGAATGAAAAAGGGTATAGGTCAAAGGAAGGAGGAGGGAGAGAAATGGCTATAACTTAATCAACATTGCATTCAGTATTGAAAAAAAGAATGGCATTCACATTAATATCAAGCTTTGATTTCCAATGGATTGTCCCAGGCTTTACATGAGTATTTATGCTTGTTCAGAATGTGAGGATACAGAATATTGATAAGCTGACCAGCTCTATTACAGCTGTTCTATCAGTCTGATACCGAGTTATGCAATGGACCTGGTTAGGACACTAAGCTAAGGTTTTATGAACTAAGCTTTATGGTGGGGCCTATGGTCATGTTTTGTGATGTTTAAAGTGAATTTATCATCCAGCAAGGACATACATGGTGAGCACAAAAACAGTCTCCGATTTCCAGCACATATAGAATGTAAATCAAGGACCGTTTCTGTGCTCACTCTGTAAAGTCCGTTGTTTTTATTTGTTTAATTACTTTTTACATACTGTCCTTGTAATAAAATCTTAACATTTTACACTGGCAACTAGAACAGTTGATATCTTATGTACGCTGTATAATAAGCAAGGTTAAAATGGACGATTTCAACCAAAACAATCTTTCATTGGGTGAATTTTAACAAGGCACCGTTTTAGCAGACCAATGATACACAGTCATCTGGAAAGACATTGGCCACAACATTTAAAATTCTTCTCCGATAGTCAGATGAAAGATCTTTCCATGAAAGGACCTTTCCAGAAAGATCTTCGTTTGTCTTTTGCTCAGTGTCATTGAACATATATCGTGAGTTTGAAGAACTGTAATGTCCAGTATGGAAGAAAGTTTATGGCTGCGTTGGGGAAAAAAAATCAATTACGAGACAATTGTTAATTCATCAATTGTTCAAATGTCAATCTATTTTTATTAAAATAGCTACCTATAAACACTATATAGAAGGTAGTGAGTGTGTAAGGGGATGAAAATGTAAAATGTATGTAGTCGGATACATGCCATAACTACTGGTGTTTATTGCACCCTTGCCAAGGTTTAGTGTGCATTGATAATATGTATTATACAAATGATTGCTATGACATATCAGACACTGTTGTGGTCTGCAAAAACATTTTTCTTTTTAAAAAGGTGCCACTAATTCTCTGGCGCAGTAGAAGTGAAAACAGGGGTTAAATTACATTCCATATATATAATAAGAGGAACAATAAACATCCACTAAATGACAAGCAAACTGATACAGAGGACCCTGCCCGCAAGGAATTGTAAAAGGGAGGAGGAAGGAGACGGTAGGTAAAAGGGAGGAGGAAGGAGACGGTAGGTAAAGAGTCTGCAAGACATTGTGTGAGTACTCTTGTTCCCATTTACGGTGGCCAGTCTGAAGTTTTACATAACAAGTTACCATGTTGGGCAGTGCGTATGATGAAGGAATGCTTGGGCACATGGGCTTGTGCCTGTGCTTGGTACAATTGGCCAGGTGTGGCATGTAAGTTATTTTTGGGTTGTTGCTGCAGTGGTAGAGTGTGCAAGAAGAACCTACCACTGAACAATCAACCAATGGGCTAGGAAAACCAATTGGATTGGTCAAGTCCAGATCAAAAATCAGATTTAACTTTATATAGTAGAAAAGCAAAATACATTGGTTAACCTGAAGCCATAATAAGAAATGAACCTGTTACCTTGGTGTGTCATCCAACAGAGAGTAAAAATGATACTGCCAATGGTTTGCAAGCTGGGTACCAGGGCATAGTGAATGCCAATGCTAGTTTTCCTTTACTCTTTGTTGCACTGCTATATTCTACATTTATGGCTCAATCCTAATCCCAATACACGATGCCATCTTAACAGCATTATGGGCCCCCGGCCAAAGCAGTGTACTGGGGCACCTGAGACAACTATTCAGGAATAAAAATGCTCTGTAGCTCTCTTTACCCTCTGTGCTCCACTCAAAACTTTACTTTTCATTTCTGCTGAAAGGGTTGTTCACCTGGAAATATATATCATGTGGGGATGCTGTAGACATGGGACAACATCGAGAAAATGCGGGAGAATGAGTGAGTTAGTAACTGGTGACCTAGACCAGAGAACCAGAAGTCTAAGTCTCTGGGGTCCATTTTCCTCTTGCACTGTAGCCATCTTGTTCATAGTGCCAGGCTACTTTACTCTAGAAAGTAATGAGACGATGTACTACGCTTCACAAGATGATCCACACATCCATTTGGCGAGACATCTCTTTTTTTATTATAGAATTTATTGATAATTTATAATAAGAATTATGGGTAATTTACTAAAGGAATTATGGGTAGTTTGAAAGTGAAACAGAAAGTGACAAAGTCTTCACACATGGCATGAGCCGATTGGCGCCAAGTTCATATCCCGCCACACAACATTATCATATATGATACAAGGTGCATTGAAATGTTAACATACGTTGATTATTATGGGGCCCTTATACTGGTGGGGCCCCTGGGAAAGTGCTCATCAGGCCCGCGTTTAGATGGCATTGCCAATACGCATTGTTAACCCCTTAGTGCCAGCCCTATAGTGTTTTACATCCTAGGTTAAAGTGGGCTTTATTCCTCAGGGATGTAAAAACATGCTTCCCCTGAGGATTAAAGCCACGTGGGCTGTGGACATGACAGCTTCATGCTATTGGTTACTGGAGGTCGCTGACAAGATGGAGCAGTCATGGGGGGGTCGAGAATTGCCCAGGAAATTAACCCTTTCCAATCCAATTTGCATCCAGATTTTCCAAGGGGGCTTAATCTTTTTCTGGCGTTATACAACAGTGCTATATGCTGGCTATAGCCAGTACTGCATGAGGTGACACGTTGGATAGGCTCTGACAGCGGAGAGGCTGGCAATATACAGTAAGAGAACCCCGATGGATGTCTTCCAACATCGGAGCTGTATAGCTTTAAATCATAATGTCTTCAGAGGTCAGACAGTGGATTGGAAAGGGTTAAGAACCTCCCTGCTCTTGGCTACCAAAGTTGCCGAGACCCTGTAGATCTCAAGGGGGGCTCCGGTGAGCGGTTCCTGGTCACGTGATCGCCGTTATCCAATGAATAACAGCGATCACGTAAAAGTAAAAAAAAAGTTGACGTTTCATCCTCCCTGCGATCGGTGAGAGGAGATGAAACTTTTTACTGGGGGCCTCCATATTTGAACCCCCACGCAATCCTCCTCCCCAGACCTTACCCGGATTTTGCGCATGCGCTGTCGGCAAAATGCCAGATATGTTCGAAGGTCTCACACGATCGGATAGGAATTATGGATTCCGCATGCATCTGATCCGCGGTAATATGCAGATCAATCAAATGCATTGGATTACACACTTCTGTTCACATTAACGGGTTGGAATTATGTAATCCACCCACTGAAAACAGAGCACAGCACGTTCTATTTTAGCGCGGATATCCGTGACATACAGCCCATTGTGCTTCAAGGTCGCAGATATACTCGCAGCCCATATGCAACTACATTGTGTACCGGCTGCAGGTACCCACGTCATCGCTAAGCAACAGCGTGGGAAATACAAACAAAAAAAGCTGTACTGCGCATGACCGCCTGTGTGAGTACACAGTTATGCGCAGTACATTATGCGGCCGTACGCAGGACCATGGCCGGGCTCACAGCTGGAATCCACTGTGGGTCTCAGCAAGCAGATTCCACATACAGCCGTGTGAGCCCAGAATTATTCAGACCACTACCTGTAATACGTAATTTACCACAAGCTCCGGGAACGCTCGCCTTCCTGCAGTTCCAGGAGCAGCTTGTTGAGCACCTTCTGTGTGAGACCGACGAACCTCAGCAAGCTTACGAAGTCTCACAGAGCGCCACTTTTTACACCCTATCCCTGCCACTAAGGTCAAGAAATACCCAAAAAAAGCACAGAACGAAGAGGGATACCCGGTTTTATTGCCCCGTGTGCCCATCCCAACCAGGCCCCCGTAAATACCACTGTCTTTGGACATACTACACAGTTTACATTGTTACTTTTATCTAAGATTCAGGGCATGCCATAGAGGGCGCAGAGGGAGAATTATTTTTAGGGAGTCAATTTTTTTTCCGCACAAGTGAGCAATGGGGCCTGGAAGTTATTCAGTTATGTCCTGAAATCCAACGGGTGTTCCCTCCATTATAGGCCTATTCATGTGTCCTGTACGTAGATTAGGGCCAAAATAGGTATGTTTCTGAACACGGGTCAAACAGGGGTATCCATTTTGTGGTACAAGTCTTTATTTATATGTGTGCTATACAAAAAAAAACAGTTTTCAAATTGACACAATTGCCAAAAAAATGAAAATTGTAATTTTTTCCTTCTGGTTTGCTTAGATTAATTCAAAATCTGTGGGGCCAAAATACGCAGTGCACCCCTAGATGAATTTGTTAAGGGATCTAGTTTTCACAATGAGGTCATTTGTGGGGGGTTCTCTGTCGTTTTGGCAGCTTAAGGGCTCTACAAGTGAGCAATGGGGTCTAAAACACCTTCAAGCAAAATGTCTGTTCTGAAAGCCACCGGCTGCTCCTTTTGGTTTTGGCCCTGTTGTGTATACAGACATCGGATTAGGGCCACAATGGGCATGTTCCTGAACATAGAACAAACAGGGGTATCCATTTTGCGGTGCAAATCTTCAATCATATGTGTGCTGTACAAAACAATGTTTTTAAAAATCGTAATTTGATGATGGCCACAGGCCTTTTCTTTTGATTTTCTTTTCATTTTTGATTTGGTATCGCGGCACTTCTATTAAATTAGGGATAGTATCTAAGATAACAAATGCTCACTAGCATTAGGGCTATGATCGTGGTCCACTGCGAAAGAGTTTAGATAGTACTCAGCAAGAAGTCTACCTATCTTTTATCTAGACTCTACTAACCTAGCATTTGGTTCACTTGCACTATCTATCCCTTTATCTGCGCTATTTGGGTCCACCAAAACCCTCGGGACATAACGTCCTTTATAGTTGTGCACTACGTATCTCTCACGATACCTTATCAATTGAGACTGACAGGGATGAATTTTATTTCAGTTCATTGCCCAGAAGTATTCAGGGTCATTGATTTATAGCTCCTGATGAACTGCTGGTAATTACAGCAGGGAAACGCGTAGAGCCGTTACATCTCTGAGTGATCCTATTTAATCTAGCATCAAAACACATCGATGACTGATGCTAGTACAAATATTAAATTCATGAGCTATCCTGATTGGATTAAAATCCAAAATTACATTAATCAATACAGATAATTGATGTCAAGATGGGACTTAACACAAAAGTCCATGCATTTTTTGACATTATCTGGTCTGGGTTATTATATGCTACCTTAGATCCAGTTCTGTATAAGCTGCCATTCCGACATTGTGTTCTACTCATCTCTACCAGTGTACGGACATTGATGCATAGTATCAGACTTGATCTATATTAGGGTATTACAGTCACAATTAGAGATGAGCGAACGTACTCGTTAAGGGCGATTTTGCAATCGAGCATCGCTATTTTCGAGTACCTGGCTACTCGGGTGAAAAGATTCGGGGGGCGCCAGGGGACGGCGTGGCGGAGCGGGGGGTAGCAGTGGGGAACAAGGGGGAGCTCTCTCTCCCCCCCACTCCCCTCTGCAACCCTCCGCTCACCCCCAGCGCCCCCCGAATCTTTTCACCCGAGTAGTCAGGTACTCAAAAATAGCGATGTCGGAGTGCTCTTACTGTATATTGCCAGCCTCTCTGCTGCCGGAACCTATCCAATGTGTCACCTTATGCAGTACTGGCTTTAGCAAGCAGATAGTGCTGTTGTATAATGGCAAAAAAAGAGTAAGCCCCCTAGGAAAACCAGGATACAAATTAGATTGGAAAGGGTTAATGCTTGCGAGAGCGTGACTTAATTGCACTCTGAATAGAGCGCTATCACGTCCAGTCGCAAGCGGATACACACTCCTTACTGTTCTTTTTTCCGCTGCCAGGCCCGTACACATTGATGCGGGATTGCGGGACAGACTAATTAGTAGGCGGGGCAGCCAACTTAGGCTGGCCATTTTACTTAGTCCCAGATGTAATTGATGTTCCCAGCGAAATTGTGCCATTCAGTGCACGATTTTGTGCAGACGAGGTGCACATACATTCCTTTTGAGCCTTGGGTGCACAAATGTGCACAGAAAGAGAGCATGTTGCATATTTTTTCACCCGACATAAAAATGCTCCATGTAAAGGAACCCATTGGGTTCTTTTGGATGCGGTTCACGCAAGTGATTTTTTTTGTGTGAAAACGCACGCAACATGAAGGAGCCTTAACTAACAAAATGCAAATTCCTGCCAAAAATTCTGTCCTGTGTGAAAGGTCCCTAAGAGTCATTCACAAGAATATACTTCTATCAAGTTTATTACAGGATTTTCTTCCATTTCGGTGCTAATCTGAAAGTGCAGAAAAACAACAGTTGTAAGGTGCAGAGCCAGAAGCCAAGGTTCTCCTCAATGGTAGTCTACGACAGTGCAAACAACAAGCTTAATTTGCTACAGAGGACAGGCTTAGGACATCTGGACTTCTCACCTGCTTGCAAGAGCTGCTACAGAGCACTTTGAGGAATCTGAGCCCCTCATCCCACCTGCTCTCTAAACTACTCTCTAGTAATTCATCTTTACAACTGCCATTCAGCAGACTTAGGCCCAGGACTCAGCTTGCCACAGCGGTGTTAATTCCCAGTGAGGTTCATGGTGAACAGTTCTGCATCCTTTGATCTCCAAGCATCTTCACATTAAAGAGAAATGAGGATGGTAGTAGGTGAGGATTCCCAGTTCATTAAGGATGTGTCAATTCTTCCAAGCTAATTAATTCTCCCAAATCCAGGAGGACATGGTGGGAAATAGATGCTGTGAACAAGACAGCTTCACACTAAGCCAACCCAGCATTTTTATTGATAATGAGCTCCCTAGTTCCTTTCTGTGAGCTTGAATTACAGAGGTGCTAATTTCATTTCACACCTCCGTCCTCATGATCAGTCATTGTATTCCAGACAGCTTCCCCCTGTACAAGTGAAGACTCGGAATAACTGAGCAGCAGGCAGATAAGTGATAATATGATCATTTATTTATAACATAACAGTTATACACAAGGTGAAAATGCTCTGCCGTGGGACACAGCGATAATGAAAGCCCACTGAAACCTCAGTTTTGTAACTTTTGCATAAAGTGTTATCAGCATCATTTGCTTTGTTGGTATTGTGCCTCATTCTTATTAGATGAGCATTGGATCTAAAAGAGGATCTAATTCTATGCAGCAATATGTATCATATTGGTAATAGAAATTTTCTGAACTGGAAGAATTGAAGAAAAAAATAGCAAAATCCAATTGAAGACTAGTACAGTCTCTCCTCGGACGGGAATGGCTGTTTAACTGCACAACAAATGTAGGTAAAGTAAGTTGTAGGTTCACAATAATGGTGAAGAATGTGTCCACTAGCTGTCACTGTTTTACTAGCTGTTCCGCTATACATCAAACATGCAACTATTTACACATTTTATTCTTTCCATTAAATAAAACGATATTAAGGATTATAAACTATAGGACCAGGACAAGTGCAAACTACAGAAATTCCTCCTCCTTGGATGAGCTAAGTAATACATTGTGGAGGCAGATGCCAAAAGTACTAATGATTTCTTGGAATCTTCCTGTATATAAAAGTACTTTTACAGCTAATCAATGAATCTGTGTTGTGTCCGTGGGTGGCAATTTCAGCTATTTAATTTAATATAGTCCGTAGGAGTCAATTTAGTTAGAGGCACGTATTGTATGGGTCATATTTAAATTCTAAACAATAATGCATCTACAATAATGATTGCTAGTTAAAAAGAGGCTTTGTACTGTAGTGGATCTCAAGATCGTGAGGACAAATGGGTTCTCCCACACTCAGCATCACTTTCATCCTTGCACTGGGTCCGGTATTGCAAATCAGCTCCAGTTGCCTGAATTAAGGCCTATATACAAATTAGAGAGGGCACAGTGGTGCCCTCAGAAATAAGTTATAATATACTCTGTGATCCCAGAAATAAATAGTAATCTAGTGTGTGTCCCCATTATGGATTATACTACATTCTGTGCCTCCAGTAACAAATTAAAATACACTCCGCACCACCAGAAATTAACTATACTACACGCAGCGCTCCCAGAAATCACTTATACTACAAGCCATGTCCCCGATATTATTCCATATTAAATTTTACTACACGCTGCCACCTAGAAGTTAATTATATTACACACTGTGCTCCCTGAAATTAACTATACTACAAGCCTTGCTTCCAGAAATGATCTATACTGCAAGCTCCGTCCCCATTTCAGCCACTCCTGTCACCATTCCACCAGTCTCTGCTGTCTTCTGTATAGCTAGTCACATGGTCAGTTTCAAGAAGCAACTGGAGACCAGCGTAGATGGTTAGATCTAGAATGAGGTGGGCTAAAGTGCACCCCAAAATCTTCCTTCAGTCCCATGTGCTTTTCAAATCACCTCCACCAAAAGCTCAACAAGCCTCACACAGCCCCCTGCAATGTACTTTTCACATCACCTCCTCCAATCCAAGAAACACCCTGGACCTTCTATACAGCCCAGAAGCTTACAAAGCCCCCCATGCAATTTTCAACTGCTCTCCCAGTTCCCTAGAAGTACCTCTACACTTTTTCTTCACTGGCTGCATCCGCTACAGATTTCTAAAAACACTCAGAGCCCCACCTCTGCTATAGAGTCATATGAACGGGTAATGCCAGCTGACATCAGACTTCCTTTAGCCCATTCCATTGTAGGCTCTCCCTAGACAGTACCTGAAGCAGCCAGAAGAGTAGTGAGTACTCTTGGGATATGCGGTTAACTTGACAGCTCTGTCACAGGGCCCATTTGCTTTACAACTTGTATTGCTATCTGCAGGCTGTGTCCCCTTCAATGCTCTGCAACATCAAGGGACTTCACATAGCATCCAAAGTCACAAATGCGGAGTTCCTCAATTATCTAGGATGGTGTCCTGAGCACTAAGCTTTGCTACAGAAATTAGGACCAGTACAGAAATGGCGTTCCTTCTCAGCCTCTGTATCAGCACCCCTCCCAGCAGCTCACACTTCCTGGTCTCCCCCTGTGATGCAGTTACCAAGTCTCTTATATCTTGCAGAACTGCTGGTGACTATTTAAGACCTGTAGAGAGGGCGGACTTACCCCTATCCACTATCCTTTATGCCTGGAAGCTGACTCTGAGTTGGGGACATCATAGAGGCTGTGTTAACCCATTGTGGGTAGCCTCTTACACATGCATGAGAGTAGTCATGTGTCTCTTAAACTCTGAAGGTGCTGTGGTCCTGCAGCTTTGAGAGAAGCCATATTTCTATCCTCCAGTTTGTCTTGTAACCTGCTCTTCTTCTCCATTTCTCTGTATTTTCTTATTCAGATATTATGATAGGAAACAATCACAGTAAGACAAGGCCATTTTCCAAGGCTATGAGGTCTGATGAGATACAGCTTCAATCAGCTTGAGAGAAGTCCTACCTTTAAGAGACATCACTGCACTTGCTAAGTTTTTAATAACCAATTATAATAAATGAATTATAATAAATTATACATATTTACAAGTGAGCTGTCTTCTAGCCCTGTCTCAAATGTCTTTTCATAAATACTTCCTATCACATTCAATGCTGTATGTGATTTGTAAGCTTCCTCAAGCTCAAGCATTAACTCTTTGAATTTGGCCACCTGAAAACATACCAACTAGCGAATATTGTGCTAACACGGCTTATTTGTCCTTCTGATCAGTGATCTGACCAAGACCAAGAACACATTTTAGGAAATATAGAGGGAGATTTAGCAAAACAATTGCCAGACAAAAGTGGTATAGTTTCCATAGCAACTAATTAGATTCCACCTCTCCCTTTCCATAGGTCCTTCATAAAAGGAAAGCAGCAACCTGATTAGTTGCTTTGCACCAGTTTGAGAAATCTTCCCTACAGTGTTTTATATAAAAGAATCACAGACATGTGAAATGTATAATATAAGGGGTTTGTATCCAACAAATGATGCTATTATTAGAGTTGTGAGTTTTCTTTTCAACAGTAAGGTCGGCTGCACACAGCAGAGCCGGATTCCGCATGTGGGTTCCTGTAGTGGAATCTGGCTGTGACCCTGGCCAGTGACTCTACGTACCTGCTCTTTTTGTACGGTGGATGACTGCAGACACTCGCCGTCAATCATACGCAGTACAGATTTAAAAAAAATTTTGTTTTTCCTACGCCGTCACTAGGCAATGACATGGGTACCCACAGACTATCTGCAGTATCAATTGCAGATGGGCTGCGGGTTGGATGGGTTCCATTGCCTTTAATGGAGGTCGTCCGTGTGGAGTCCACAGAAAAATAGAGTATGCTGCGATTTTTCCTCTGCTCGCCAGATACTCAATTTGTTTCCACAGGTGTGCAGGAAAAAGTGATTTTACATACATTTCAAAGCATGCTATTTGCTGCGAATCCTCAGTGCGGATGCCGATCGTGAATTCTGCATTAAAAATCTGATCGTGTGAAGTCGGCCTAACTCTTGCAATAAATTCCACTTTTGATCACCATCTGCCAAGTTATCGCTGTGTATTTTTATTTTAACCCCTTTTAGAGATCGATCTGCACTAAGCTGTCATCAGGCTGTAGGAGGTAAAACAAGACAGGATTGAGAAAGCTGCCAGACCCAGTTGCTTACTTGCCATATGGTGTTCGAGTTAGATCCATAAAAACAACAATGTATACAAAGCCGTTCAGTCTGTCACCTTCTTCAAACCAATCTGGTTCTACACTTCCAACCTCTATCTCATGTAGCCAATTTCAGTAATTTTCTGATTATGTATTAAAGTTAAATCCGTCAGTCCTGCTGCTGGACTTTACTGGCAATCCCAGAAGTACAATAAGGGATGAAGGAATTTACCACATTAAGCCTCTTAAATATGAGGCCTACAACTGTAAATATGTCAATATATTATATGCCACATGGTGTGCCTACATTACAGCCTGTTCCAATGTGCTTCATTCCTTGGCCCCAGTTAATATGTATATTGTGGGAAGGTAAAAGCCCAAAGAAGCAGAATATTCTAAACACAATAAAGTGAGTTAAGTATCAAATGGAAGCTTTAAAGACAAGTACTATTTTTTTAATCAGAGATGTCTCCCACTCCTTTTATCATTTTTTTATTAGTTACAACCAAGGACCATTCAAGTAACAATGTGTAACTAGTTGGTGATGGAGACATATTGCTCTGTGTAAGCTGCACACATAACTGAAGGCGGTCTCACAAATGGCCATGTTGTAACCAGCTTGGTGACAGATGTTTGAGTCTATAGCTAAGGATATGAGTTTTTCCATTAATTGCCAGTATGTGAAGTTGCATTTTGGGCAACTTTCCACTATAATGTAAAGCATAAGAGCCACAACTCCATAGTTATTACAAAGATGCCTTTCTCATGGAAACAGACTCTTTTAGTCCCTCAGAATTTAAGCAAAAAAAAAACAAACCTTCTTATCATCTTGATAGCATCTGTCAACTCTAGTGTAAAGAGACGGGGAGCCCAAACTCTCTTTCCCATACCCTAAACACAGTCATGATAGCAGTAACATGATGATTGTATGAATATATGTATTTGGAGGTGACCAATAATGACTGTATCGATGGCTGTACCGTAAATAGCTCCTAGCAGCTATATGGTATTCCAACAGTCAAATTCTACTCAACACATTACACTTGAAATGTCATGATCTAAGGGACAGTCCAAAGGCGAAGGTGAAAGCCTTTCATGCTATCATGGCCATGAGGGACCAACTGAGCTGCCATACCAGGCATAATAAAGAAATCTGATCACTGTGCCTTTTTAAGGGGCGCTGGGAGTCAAACCCTCACTGATCTGATATCTCTGCCCTGGAAATTCCCTTTAAGAATTTGCACTCCTTTTGGATTTCATTGCTGTTTCTGCAGTTTGAAATACAGTGCACATTCGGGAGTCTTTTGCTTCTTATTTCAGATGACTGTGCTATTTTCCCATAACATATCATTGATACGGTTGTATCTAATATTTTCATTACTTTATTTTCTGTTTTATGAATTTTCATTTATTTTTTGCGCAGCTTTATTTTCAGTCCTTTGAACTGCTAAGTGACAAACTCAGATCTGCTACAACTTTATTTGAAGGGTAGTGATATTAGGCCTAAAAATCTTGGAAATCCTTTTTAGACCATTGTTGGCCACAAAAACTGTCCAAATCTGAAGAACCCACCTGTAAAGTTCAAGCACAATATAGGAGCAATAGATCCACCGTGTGAGCAATGACATTTCTAAGCAGTTCACATCATTAAATGGTTAGGAAGAATGAAAAATGATGGGAATGATCACTATTGAATGAAAGCATTTTATCTCTTGCAATCACCTCCTATGAACTGTGCATTTAGGATCCAGATTAGCAGGCAGCAGCTGATCTGGCAGCGCAGTGTGATGATATGTTCAGTGATGGAGCGCTCTCCAGGATTCGGAGTTAGTTCAGAGATTAGTGTTCAGGGATAAATGTATTAAGGAGATCAGAGGTCCTATCATGTTACCTTAAGAAGGCTAAAGATTGACTATTGGAATTGCATATCATGAAGGGATCAGTAAAAGGTGCAGCTATTCAGATAGTATAAGAGCAGCTTTACACTCAAAAAAATTCCACCTTTTTGGAGTTTTTCATTGTGCTAATTTTCCCTTTTCACGCTGTGCCCAGAGGTTGGCTGGAAGTCAATAGTAGAATATTTGGTGTGTGTCAAATGCGCTGTTTTCATTTCTCTATTTTTTGGGGGTCACTGTCATTTTCTTGCCATTGTGATAGACTGGAAGTTTGGCATTTTTCTGCCTTCTCTATAAAACATGAAAGAAAAAACATTTGTGAAAAATGTGCGAATAAAAAAATACCAGAGAGAGAAATCTGGCAGTGGTTTACTCCACGGAATACATGTGCTTGCCGCGGCTTAGCATACATGTACAAAAAGCTACTGTATCTAACATGAATAGCCGGCTTTGCTTAATGGTAACAATTCCCTTTTCTCAGTCAACACTATGCTAATAATCCTCTCCCCAGACTGTGAATGTGTATGACTTATTTGCTTGGGTTTACACATTTTTATGGTCAAATGCAATTGCCAAACTTATGTCACTTTCTCGAATTTACCTTAAAGGGCCACTCTGGTGATTTTTTTAAATCCCCCAGTACATATAAGGGATCTAGTGTTACTTTGGTTAGTTATTTCTTTCTGTCTGAAGCCTTTTTCTCCTCTGATGATCATGTGATCTCAGTTCTAAACAGCTTGGATTTACTTGGGGTTATATGTTATTTTTCTAGTCAGTTTCTTAGCCCGTGTGATACTGTTACCTTGATCTACCACAAAATCTGCTTAGAGAGGGACACATGAACTCCTGTCGCAGTTACTGATAATGATCACAAAGCTCCTGTCACAGTTTCTGATGATGCTCACACAGCTCCTGATCACAGATCATCCTCCTGACTGTATACTTATGGTTTGCAGTTTATGTAGGTGAATATAATAGACGCTAATGACAAATAAACTGCCCCCTGCTGCAGGCAAAAATAATACAGTCTTAAGGGGGTTCTGTCATTAGGAAAAAAAATAATATATATATATATATATATATACTTAAATACTCCTCCCCCATCAGTCTACTTATCAAATCTTTACCTCCCCTATCTTTTCCTGTCTCCTGCAATCCAGGATGGGTGGGTCACCTTGCCTCCAGCTGGCAGATTCTTCTCCTTCCTGTGAGGTTACATTGGCTGGCAGTCTTCTTCCTGCCAGCCAACGTATATTACGTCACAGCTCACAGGCCAGCAGGGGGAGTACCGATCTTCTTCAGAGATTGCTCGTGCGAGCTGTCTCTGAAATAGATTACAATTCCTTCCTAGGCAGTGAATGCTACAGCACAGGGATGTAACCTTCACTGACCTGGCTGGAAGGAATGTGAGGAACGCCAGCTGCATAACAAGATGGCCAGCATGCGGTGAGGGCACTGCAGAGTCTCAGCCAGCAGAAGATGTGGTAAGGAGACTGACGAGGAAGAAATAGGTGAGTATAGAATTTTTTATTTTTTTTTAATGACAAAACCCCTTTAACTAATGCTGGGCTGATGTATCATTGAATTGATTGAACGTGAAAGAAAAAAACTCACCATCAAGTATCAGACAGTGGGCAGCACTGCAGAAAAAGTGACTGGAATACACAGAGGAGACCTCCAGTGTGACTGCCAATCAGGTGAGGGGGACAGGCATGAAAAAAATGTGTTTCAATCAGAGCAGCCGATTAAATCATCTTACATTATTTGCACTTCCGATAATGAGCTCTGTTTCATAATAGTGTTGAACATTTTGCAAAACTTTATTATGAAACATAATATATTGTAATTAGTGATGCTCATCAATCAGCGATAAAATTGTACCGATTTTTACAACATCGAATTGGGCTAGTACAATTCGAACTTTGTGAAAATTTCCTTAAAGGAGATGTCCCGCGCCGAAACGGTTTTTTTTTTTTTTAAACCCCCCCCCGTTCGGCGCGAGACAACCCCGATGCAGGGGTTAAAAAAACCACCCGCACAGCGCTTACCTGAATCCCGGCGGTCCGGCGTCTTCATACTCACCTGCTGAAGATGGCCGCCGGGATCCTCTGTCTTCATGGACCGCAGGGCTTCTGTGCGGTCCATTGCCGATTCCAGCCTCCTGATTGGCTGGAATCGGCACGTGACGGGGCGGAGCTACACGGAGCTACACGGAGCCCCATAGAGAAGAGGAGAAGACCCGGACTGCGCAAGCGCGGCTAATTTGGCCATCGGAGGGCGAAAATTAGTCGGCACCATGGAGACGAGGACGCCAGCAACGGAGCAGGTAAGTATAAAACTTTTTATAACTTCTGTATGGCTCATAATTAATGCACAATGTACATTACAAAGTGCATTATTATGGCCATACAGAAGTGTATAGACCCACTTGCTGCCTCGGGACATCTCCTTTAAAATACTTGCTGCAGAGGTCAACGTGCAGCCAATCAGCAGCCAGGGTGCCTGTCTGACATCACAAAATGTGTCCTCTATCTTGTATATGGGCAGCAGTTTCATTGGACACCTGTATCACATGATCTAGCCATATATAACATAGGCACAATGTAACCAGCGGACATTTTACAGTTGAGCACAAGACAGAGAAGCTGCATCATGTTTATATGCCTATATAACATGTGGTCTGCTAGGGACAGATATTCTACAGAGGATATATTGCTGCTGGTTGTGAAAAGCGGAGAACTTAAATTGAGTTTTATTGGAGTGAACAGAGAAAGACGCTGCATCATGTTTACATGTCCATATAAAATGTGGTCTGTACATAGGAAGAGGGTATATTTCTTCTAATGTCAATGTGTTTAGCAGCATAGCAGACAGGCAAACCAAACTTTGTCGTGGTGAATATTGCAGTTCTCTGTTTGTCACCTTAAATGTTGTTCAAAGTTGCTAGACCTAGCTATATATAATATAGGCACAATGTAACCAGCGGACATTTTACAGTTGAGCACTAGACAAAGAAGCTGCATCATGTTTATATGCCTATATAACATGTAGTCTGCTAGGAACAAATATTCTACAGAGAACATATTGCTGCTGAGTGTGAAAAGCTTCTATACCAGCAGAAAACTTGCTGCTGGTTGTGAAAAACAGAGACCTTAAATGGGGTTGTATTGGAGGGAACAGTGAAAGAAGCTGCATCATTTTTGCATGCCCATATAAAACGTGGTCCATACATTGGGAAAGGGTATATTTGTGCTGCAGTCAACGTATATAGCAGCAAAGCAGACAGGCAAGCTACAATTTAGGGTGGCGAATATTGCAATTCTCTTTTTGTCACCTCAAACGTCATTCAAAGTTGCCAGTCCAGCCACTATAAATTATTTGCAGGCCTTATATAGCTAGCAGTGGAGTTTTTAATTACACTGTGCCAAACAAGAACAGCTCACAAAGACACAAACTATACTGTATGGCCTTCTGTTCCCACATATTGTGCCACTCAGGGATTGTGGCTTATTTAGCTAGTCGTGCTGTTTTTTGTTAATATAACATGAAATGAAAACCAAAGAGGGATACAGCAAATACACACAGTGTGTGTCATCGGCCTCAGACATCATTCAAAGTTGCCAGTATGGCCTTACAAAGCTAGCAGTGGTTTTCTGCAACTACAAAGTAGTAAGCTGGTAAGTTACATAAAACTATACTAAAAGTGAATTTAAAAAAAATGACAAGAAAGCATAAAGGAAACAAGGGGTAGGGAATGTGTCAGGGGTGGTTGCGAAGGGTGGTAGAGCACAGGCCAATGTGGCACTTCAAGTGGCTCCCACTGAAGCAACAGCTCAATGTTCCGCAGGAGGCAAAGCAAGCCTGTTGGCATTCCTTATAAGTGATTCTGCCTGTGCGTTACATCTGCAGTACACAGAACAGGTCGTAGAGTAAATGATAACAGCATGCCTCAAGTACCTCCTCTTCCTTCTAGACCCAGACACACAGCAATCAATCTGCACCAATTAGCTATGAGCGTCCTCTTTCTACTTGACCCTGTGCAAAATCCCCTGCACTCTCTGAAGCAGTCCACATGGATCAGTCTGAAAAACTGTTTGATCAACCATTATCATGGATGTCAACTGGGCAGTATAAACAACCAGAGGGAGAAGACCAAGACATTGAATGCACTGATGCCAATTTTTTACTCTGAAGAGGAAGATGAGGGTGAGTGTGTGCAGTCAGCCTTCCACAAGCAATTTGTACTCAGTATGATGTGGAAACGGAGGTGCCAGTTCCCAGTGCTCACTGTGACATAGAGTCCACTAAGGAGAAGAACAATGAAGAAGAAGATGAAGTAGAAGATAGTGAGGTGTTTGTCCCAACATGGATAGACAGGGAGAGTCATGGTAGCAGTTAGCAGGGGAAGGAGAAAGAAGGCAGGTGTTCTGGGCAGCACGCTGTCAAGGCAGCGAGTAGAATGTTGCTGGAAAAAAAAGGTCAGTGCATCCACCGTCAGCTACTATTAGTCACAGCAGTAGCAACATCAGGTCCACAGCTAGGTCTGCTCACAGGACTTGTGCAGCCTGGGCATTCTTTGAAAGCGCACATGATGATAGAAGAGTGGTCATCTGTAAGATCTGTGGTAAGCGTTTAAAACGTGGCAAGAACATAAACAATCTTAACACAATGTATATGAACAGTCACATGAACTTCAACCACCCACTGCCTTGGAGAGCCCACCTAGTCCAGAGGGCAAAGAGTCAGCCTCAACCTGCTGCTTCTTCCACTGCCTCTTCCTCCATCTCCCTCCCCGTTCGTGCAGTAGCCTCTAAGCAAAGAGAGACAGTTTTGTATAGGAGCAGTAGCATGCCTAGTTCAGGCCTCTCTGCAGGCTTCAGAGCCAGTAGTGGGAAATGGAGAGCAGAATTTGAGTCGCCACCATCACCACTACCTTCACTGACATTGACATCTACCCCATATTCCTGTGTGTCCTATATCGGCAGCCAGTTCTCCATCCCCCAGCTAAGAAAACTTTAAAAAAATACCACCCCAACCATCCACGAGCACAGAGCCTGAATGCCTACCTTGTACAACTGCTTGCAATGGAAATACTGCCTTTCTGGCTAGTGGACAGACACCTTCCACAACATGATGCTCCATGCTAACCCACAGTACTAGATTCTCAGCTGCCATTTATTTGCCCAAAAACCCGTCCTTGCTCTGCACCTCCATGTAAGTAATACTGTGTCTCTGCCATTGAAGAACACAGTGAGTGGCAGGGTGCACCTAACCATGGACGCGTGACCCAGCAAGCATGGCCAGGAGTGTTACATATCCCTAACAGCAACCTGGGTAAATGCCCTGCAAGTGAGGCATAAAGCCAAAAGGGTGGTCCACATTTCATGGTACCCTCAAAAGTTGTGGGACATTCATCCTCACCCCTTCCTCCTTTTCTTACTCCATCTCTTCATACCACCTTTCAACACCCCCACATTGGCACAGATCAGGGGCATAACTATAGGGGATCCAGAGGATGTAGTTGCACCCGGGCCCAGGAGCAATAGGGGGCCCATAAGGCCTCTCTTATGCATATAGTAAGTGCAGTACTATGAATAAAGCATTAAAATTGGGGGCCCTATTACATATTTTGTATTGGGGCCCAGAAGCTTCAAGTAACACCTCTGACACAGATATCTGTATATGACAAAATCTGACATCCATAAGGAGTGCAAGTGGTAAACGCCAAAATGTTTTCCCAAAATTCATATGTCTACAGGAGCACAGTCACCCCTCCCCCGAAGAGCTGTTCGATAATTCTGTCTGAAGCTGCTCAATGTGAAGCCAGGCAAGGTCGTGTGTGACAGAGGACGTATATATGGTTTTAGCCTGCTTTGAGGAAGCAACAAAAATGGTCAGTTGTGATGACACACAGATCAGTATGACTATCCTGTTGTCTGCCTGCTGGAACAGACACTACAGGGCCTTTAGAATAATTATGCATTGTTGTCACAGGAAGAAGAGGAAGGGATACTAATCTCCCAACTGTCTGGCAAGTCCGCCATTACTCTGGACAAGAAAGAGGGTGCGTCTTCTCCAACGCGTTTATCTATCCATGGGAAAGAGGAGGAAGAAGAGAAGGAAGAGAAGAGAGATAATATAGGTCTAGAGGCAGAAGAGGGGGGTACACAATGTTTCTTTCATCTATTCCCCAGCTATTCTATGTGGATGGCAGGAGCAGCCAGAGGACACTCTTCAGCCTGACCCAAAGGAATGTGGGCAATCACCCTTAGGCACTTTGAAGCACATGAATGTTTTTATGCTGGAGTGCTTGCAGAAGAACCATTGCATAGCCCACATCAAAACATCAGATCATTACTGGTTGGCCACCCTCTTTGATTCCAGCTGCAAGGCCAAAATCCAAAATTACAAATTTCATTCTAGCAGTGGACAAGGACCTCAAAATGTGGCACTATCAGGACAGACTGCTAAGTAACTTGAGAACAGCATTTCCCCATGGCTGCGGGGATGCATCCGCAATGGGTCGCAACTCTGTGGCTCATTGAAAACGAGCAGGAAGCCGCTGCAGCAGCACCAGCATCAGTGGCATCGGAAGTCTTACAGAGTTGTGGCATAGTTTTTTCAGCCTATCACAGCCTGCAGCAAAAGCACAGGCAACACTTATCTTTGATGGTCTAAGCTGGAAAAATGAGAGCCTCGACAGAACACCTCAAGAGGTGCTTGCCTGCCTCACTGCCAGTGTGCTATCAGAAAGGGTGTTCAGGACAGCTGGGAGTGTGATAACTGAAAAACATATTCGCTTTTCTAAACAGAATGTGAATTGTCTGACATTTGTAAAAATGAATCAGGCATGGGTTTCACCTGACTTCTGCACCCCCATGGCAGATTGCACTGACTAGTAAGCACGCTGGCAAGTTTTATTTACATATGACTGAGCATATGTAGGGGCCCCTCCTCAAAAGTGTGTATGCTCAGTGTTGTTTTGTCAGTGTCCTTTGTGTTGTGTGATTGAGGTGTATTGCCTGTCTGCAGCACTGAAAGGGTCAACTGTCTGGTATGTGAGCTGACTGTATGGAAAATGTATCCGTTTGTTTGTCACGTGATCTCGTAATATATATGTGGATGCAAGGTGCATGAGTGAGGAGAGTTGAAAGAGTTCTGGGCCTGGAGAGTTCTGGGCTTGCAAGAGAGAAGAGTTGAGAGGAGTTCTGCAAGAGGACCACGCAGGCACCTTCAGCCTGTGTGGGCCAGAATAGAAGAGGCTGAAAGAAATACACTGTCTGTCCTGGGCCTGCTGTACCCAGGAGATATGAAGGGACTTCTTTCATACTAAAAGAGAGAGAAAGTGAAGAACCACCAGGTAGCGTACCTGTTTACCAAATGTGAATGTTGACCAGTAGAGTGTTGGAGAGAAAAGAGTGTGTTGCCAGGATCAGGACCTACAGATAACAAGACTGCGGTTTCTCCTGTCCACACTTGAGTCCTCCCTGTCACACCACTTTGATGTTTTTGCACTGTTTTCCTGTTGGTGTGTATTGTGAGGTTGTACTCAAGTTACCTCAAGTAAAGCGACCAGTCGCCTGTCAGTTTCCGGAGGCTGTGTCTTCAAATAATCCCGTGTGTGTGGATTTACTCCGACGACTAGGAATTTCCCCATGGAGGCCGCGTGAGGGTGAGTTTACTTCGCAATCCAGGAATTCCTCTACAGCCGATGAAACGGTCACAGTACGCGTGACACAAAACAAACTAAGGTAATCCAGTATTGGGTTCCCCATTTCTTAACCTGCCCTCGGCCCTTGGATGTTTCACCGGTTACCCTCCGGGTGGGATACGGTAGAGCCACCGTGACAAGGCCCCAAACTCTACCCTGGCTGTCTCCTAGGCCGTGTCCCGCTGCTCGGGTACTGTATACAGATTTATATAAAAAACCACACTGTGCCCTTAAGGTGCTGTTACTGCTGGTGGTGGTGTTACTGTCAGGGTAATATATTCCAAGTACAGCACCAATCAGGCCCACCCCACTTGCCTCGTTGCCGGCGGTAAAGAAAAAAACACCACACAGAGGTCTGGTATCATTCCTCACACGGGACATGGCTGCGCTTTGCCGACGTGTCCTTTATTACAGATTACATGAGATCTTATACCCTTTGTCCCATCACCAACAAGGGGTGATGGGCTTATAACCATATATGGGCAGTCCGGATTTCCGGCCTGAGACAGTGAAAATTATGTACATAGTTGAACATCTTGATATCTTGTTCCAGCGCTTCTGGGAAAACGGCCAAGTACACGCGGCCTTGTGTCTGGTTCCGTATCTTCTCTGAATTTCTAGAACATCTCTCAGCCTTGCAAAGCCTTGGAATATCTGATGTAAGGCGACATATAAGTTTTTTCTCATTTGGAATTGAATAAAACTTGCATATAGGTATAAAGCATAAAAAAACATATGGCAATATATATATACGGCTCTCCTTCTCTGGCTTCCGCCATGTTTCCTCCTCCTTCCCTTAAAACAAACATCTTCAAAAGCACAACAAACAACAGCTTTTCTTTCGAGGAGGCCCCAAGCTTGGCTGTTCTGTTCATCTGGTAGAATTTGTCATTTGCAAAATTTATGACATTGCTTTTAAAACAAGCAGCACATCTACTGTCTCTGATGGCCTCACTTTAGAACTAGGAGACCCTATGCGGGCCTTTTTCTGCTTTCAGTGACACCCGTGTGCTACGATTGACCACAACACCACTGTACACTATTTTGATCAGTTTATGGGAGGAGTACAGTGTTTCCCAGATGTTTAACTGCATTGGGGACCTTCTGGAGTACAAATTAATGAACCCGATTTTAACTTTCATTGACTTTAATGAAAGTCGGCCATCCTGATTCATGATTCCTCATGTTAAGTTGGCCCGATACGAACACAAACAATACTAATACCTATCAGATGTCAATAAGTACGTGAATGGAAAATAAAAGAAACACAAAGATTGCTTGTAATAATTCCTCACAAAAAATACTGCACCTGAGTACCACTCTTAGAAAGCTTCAGTTGCAGCAGAAACATAACTTGAAGCTCCTGGGCCTTAGTTCAAGATCTGTAACAGTTCTCCCCACTTACTGTGTGCCATTTATAATACTGATGTCTTCTTATGAGACAGAGGGGCCTCTGGGCTATATCATGTACTGTGGCCCAGATGCAATTGACATCTCTCCATTCTCTTTAGCTAAGCAACTGATTGCATTTTGGGATTTTATTGGCCATACGGTAATGCTTTCAGATTTAGCACAACATTCTCCACCGGTTTGATGATATTGTGGTGAAATCCTTTTTCTGACCGACTGCATCACTGTTGATCTTACTAAGTTACTAGTAATTATTAGAAAATTATAGTACCAGTGTTTCTGGTGGCGCAATGCACCACACAGCTCTGCTACAAGGTACATCCATTATGATCCCCACACATCACACACACAGCTCTACTACATGCATCTTGATTCCCACACAAGACAAACACAGCTTAGCTCCTCCCACAGCAGTGACGTCACCACAGGTCCTTTAGCTCACTGGATCTCTGTGGTCAGTGTCTTATGTCAGAACTGCTGAGTTGTGTCTGAGATAATAACAACTTAGTTGTATTCTCATTTTGTTATTTTTGTCCTTCCCTTCCAAGAACCCTAACTGTGTTATTCTTCTGTTGGTCAGGCTCTGGGTTTTATATAAGTTATAGGGCCTGCTATGATGTCACCAGGGGGTCCTTCCACCAAACTGCAGAATGGCTCCTCCCACAGCAGTGACGTCACCACAGGTCATTCATCCCCCCGGATCTTTGTGGTGCAGGTAGGGCAGTGTCTTCTGTCAGGACTGCTTAGTTGTCTTCTCATTGTGTTATTTTTGTCCTCCCCTTTTCAAGAGCCCTAACTTTGTTGTTCTTCTGTCGGTTAGGCTCTTTGTTTTATATATGTTGTAGGACCTTTGATGACATCACCAGAGGGCAGAGTGATGATGTCACCAGGGGCAGAGCATGAGAAGCACTCATATGCTCACTGACAAGTGGTTGTTAGTAGTTTGATTATTGCACCGACTAACAAACTTGCTGCATGTGATGCATGATTACTTCATTTATAGTTTCATATTCAGAATATATATCCATGTACAGGATGAAGTGTCATACATTGATGAATGCTCTATAGTTCAATCTCTCATGTCAGTCATTGTACTGTCCCAGCTTTACCGGAGAGCTCACGCACCTGTATTATACGTTCACCGTTAGGCTGGATTCACACAGGGCGGATTTGCCGCGGTTTTGCCGCAGCAGATCCGCCTGCGGCCGCTAATCTCGGGGTTAGCCAGCCATGTGGATGAGATTTCTCAGAAATCTCGTCCACACGGGACAGCTAATCCGCTGCGGTAAATCCGGTTGAAACCGCGGCTGCGGCCGCCACAGCCGCGGTTTCAAAAGATGCAGCATGTCTATTTACTATTTTTTTTTGTTTATTTATATCGCGGCCGCGCTCTTCTCTATGGGAGCGCCGGCCGCAACGGAAAAGCATGCGTCCGAGCCGCTTCAAAGCCGCCGCGGCTTAAACCGCGGTGGTTCTCCTGGCGGAAATCTCACGGTTTTCGCTGCGGCCAAACCGCGAGATTTCCGACGGGAATCCGCCCTGTGTGAACCCAGCCTTAAGGTTTTTCTTTGGGACATGAAAGCTTCAAATTGCACCCGTTTATAAATATTATAACCTCTTTCTTCCAGTGACTATTCTGTACGTAATATTATGTATGTGAGTGAGGAAGGAGGACCTGTTTAACCACTTTAGGACCAGAGATTTTTCATTGTTTGTAATTTATTTTTTATTCTGATCTTTTACATTGTTCAATCGACATGGCCGTCTGAGGACTTGTTTTTTGTGGTATGAGTTTTCTTTTTTAATGGTAATATTAAAATGTACTAAGTAATGTATGGAAAAACTTTTTAAAATATGCAAGCCGGGAGAATTGAATAAAATTCAAGTGAACTATTTTTGAGGGGGTTAATTTTTACAGTGTTTATAGTGTAGTAAAAAAATTCATATAAACTTTGTTCAATGGGTTAGTAGGATTATGGTGATACCAAATTTTTATAGTTTTCCTATTTTTTTTAAAAAGCAAATCAAATTTTTTCTTAAAAATTCATTTCTGTTGCTGCATTTCAAGACCTGTTACTTTGTTATTTTTTCATGAATTAGGCTGTGTGGGGGCTTGTTTTTTGCGGGATGAGCTGTAGTTTTTATTACCATTTTGGGAAACACATCTTTTTGATCCCTTCTTATTCATATTTTTTGGGAACCGGGATGCAAAAAATAAACTGCAATTTTGGTAATCCTTATGGCCCTCACTGTGCGGGATAAATATTGAACAATTTTAATAGTTCGGACTTTTGTGTACACAACAATACCAAATATGTGTTTTTTTAATTATATAGTTTTTTTTATGCAAAAAGGGGTTTTATTTGAATTTTTATTGTTTTGCTATTATTACAACTGTTAAAACAGCTTTATTAATTCATTTTTTTAGTCCCTACAGGAGACTTGAACTTGCGATCATTTGAATACAATGGATGCCGTCCGATCCGCAGCACAGCCACAGCTGTCACTGTTGACGTGCCGCGTATCCGCAGGAAAGCAGGAGATTTGAAAAAGGAAACAATTGCACTGCAAATTTGTCCAGCACGTCGGACGGCGCTCCTGGACACATCCGCTGTGCTGAAGAAAGAAGATCCAGCCGGCATGGAAGAGACCTGCGCTAGATCTGGACAGGTAAGAAAATGTCTTTTCCTGTCCATGTCTGCGGGTACAGATGGATACTGCTGCGGGATTCAGCAGATGGAATCCATGTGTGCAAGTGGAAATTGGGCCCAAAACATTTGGTATTCACCTTTGTATGCCCCAGACTCATACAACTGTAGATTATGCACTTGCATACCTGCCATTGACTCCCATGCAGTATACATGCTATTTTTGTATTGGCCTGCACTGAAGGGCCAATGACACATCAATAAAGCCAGTAAGGAAAAGAATTGAAAGCAGCCGTACAAGAGGGGGTAAAAGTATTCTAATCTCCGGGCCAGTGATCAGATCTAAGTTTGAACACAACAGGACGGCACGGCACTCCATAAATCAATTGAAAACTGAAGGTCCGTTTAGATGAGCCAAGTTAATAATCATAATAATAATAATCTTTATTTGTATAGCACCAACTTATTCCGCAGCACTTCTCGGCTAAATGTAACAAATACCGTTTGCATTGTGTGCTAATCGGCAATTGTTTCATTTTCCCTTACATGGGTTGAGAATGGGCCTATGGGGAAGAACTATCACTAGTACAATTATATGTCTACCTAGGCTGGCTGAGCTTTTCATGCGGAGACATGTACAACTGATCAGAGAGCATTTTTATGCTCACTGAAACTGACCAATCAGCTGACAAATGTGCATTCTCATTTATTGGCCAACCGTTGGCCTCTTTACACAACCCGTTTGTCGGAGGAATTCTCCAGCCTGATAATCGGCCTGTGGAAAAGGACCTTCATCTTTTATTGTAAATCCATATAAAAACACGGAATGTCTTTGGACATACAGAAAAATGAAAACACTTACCTGGGTTACCACTCTGTGGGAACTACATGCGTTAAAAACCTCACCCAGCCGCAGTGGCAAATGGCTGGACAATCTTTCACTGTGTTTTTCACATACACAAGAAAAGCTGTAGAAGGCCCCATAGATTTCTCCTGCTTTCATAAGTAAATATGCAGTGAATATGCACGTATCATGCGTATTTATGCAATCCAATTGACTATAATGGGCAATTATAGTCCATAGTACGAATGAAGATAGGACATGCCGCAATTTTTTCCACATATGTAAAATACTCGCATGAAAAATGTGTGTCTGAATACCCCAATGCAAATCAACTGTGTATAAACTGTTAATATTAAGTACTAAAAAAATACGCACATAATATAGAATGCAAATACGCCAATGTGAATGAGCCGTTATAAATGGCAACCATGAAGGCTCTTTCCCACGGACATATTTTTCATCAATATTTTGTAATCCAAAATCAGAAGTGGAACATAAAGAGAGAAACTATAGTGGAAAGATTTACATTTCTTCCGTATTTTGGACCTGCTCCTAGTTTTAGCTCACAAAATGATGATGAAAAATACGCCCATGTGAATGAGCCCTAATGTTGATGTGGTCCTTGGGGAAATTTATTTCTGACACCCCTGGTCTAAGGGTGGCATCACATGGCGGTATGCGCAACTACGCTCGTAGTTGCACATGAACAGGGTTTTTTCTTTCTTCCTGGGCTGCTCAAACTCTGCGCCATAGCACAGGAGTGTGAATAAAACAGCAGGAAGATAGGTGCCGCCCGATATTTCCCACACGTGGTTATTAGGGCAAGTTCTATCTTTTTTCACCCATCCAATTAACGGGCGAAAATTCCAACAGTGAACACAAAACCACTGAAATTAATGGTTTCATTTTGTCTCTTTATGCGGATATGATTATCATGGCTGTATAACAGAACAAAAACATGCCCATCTGTTTAAGCCCTAAGAGAAGATATAAGAATTCTAAGTATTATCAAATAACTAACCACGATCTGTCTATCGGTGCGTGAGTTAGTTGGTTTGTAAGTGACTTACATGCTCCGCCCCTGATCACATGACAGTGAGCCATCAAAGGTCCTTTATCCCCAGTAACGGAGTTACATACTCTGCCCCTGATCACATGACAGTGACATCATCACAGTTCCTGTATACACTTGGCTGCTGCCCGGCTAGGTGTTTGTTAGTATTCCATAGCAACTGAGGCCACAGGGGGTTTGTAGTCTGCCTGTAATCTGCACAAGGATGCAGGACCCTTGATGACATCACCGTCAGGTGATAAGGGGTGGAGCATGTAACTCCCTCACTGGTGAAGGACCTTTGATGACATCACTGTCATGTGATAAGGGCGGGGCATGTAACTCCCTCACTGGTGATGAAGGACCTTTGATGACATTATTGTCATGTGATCAGGGGCGAAGCATGTAAGTCATTCACTTGGGATGAGCATCACCACTCAGATGTCATCACAGGTCCTTCATCTCCAGTGCTGTGCTGCTTCTGATCCCTGTTGTATGGGATGAACAATGTATGTATCAGAGCTGTGTGTGTGTGATGTGCATGTAGCAGAGCTGTGTGTGTATGACGTGCATGTAGCAGAGCTGTCTGGTGCATTGCACCACCAGAAGCACTGGTACTATAATTTCCTAATAATTACTAGTCAAAATACTAACGACGACTTATCCATCAGTGACTGTGTGAATGACTGTATGTGAGTTACATGCTCCACCCCTGATCATATGATGGTGACATCATCAAAGGTTCTCAAACATAAAACATGCAGAGCCTGCCAGCATCTGTGTGCTTACAGAACCTGTGAGGATATCACCATCATGCGATCAGTCACTGGGGCTCTGTGTCCTTGAGTGAGTTTCATGCTTCGCCCCTGATCAAATGGCAGTGCCATCATCACAGGTCCTTCATTCCTATGCACATTATAGGTGAACTACGTCCCCTACAAACTTCTGCGGCCTAAGTTGCTGTGGAAGACTTCATGACCATCTGTATATATGTGAGTTACTGTGTGAGTTACATGTGAAGATGCCACTCTCATGGGATTAGTCACAGGGGCTCTGAGATCTGCCCCTGATAACATGATGGTGACATCATCACAGGTCCTTCACTTTACTAAAAACCTCCAGCACCTTACAGCACCTGTGATGATGTCACCTTCATGTGATCAGTCACCTGTGTGGTAGAAGTCTGGGGTCACATAACCATGGGGTTATCAGTGTGTGCAAGACTCTGCTGTGCTGGTTGTGATCCCTTTTGTATGGGATGAAAATGTATGTAGCAGAGCTGTGTGTTACATGCATGTTGCAGAGCTGTGTGTGTGACATGCATGTAGCAGAGCTACATGTGTAACATGCATGTAGCAGAGCTGTGTGTGTGACATGCAAGTAGAAGAGCTGTGTGTGTGTGACGTGCATGTAGCAAAGCTGCGTGTTTGTAACGTGCAAGTAGCAGGGCTGTGCGTGTGTGACATGCATGTAAGTATTTACTAAGTAACTAAACATTTTTTGTAAATTTCAATTTCAAAATGTTATGAACATTTGTCAAAAATTGAGTTTTCCTTTAACCCCTTAGTTACGCGCCCTATTTTCGCCATAGGAATGCAACAATTTTTTGAGATTTTCAGCTTCACTTTCCAAAAACCCCAACTTTTTTATTTTTCCATTGACATGGCCGTATGAGGGGGTTTTTTTTGCGTGGCGAACTGTAGTCTTTACTGGTACCATTTTTGGGAACATATAATGCATGGTAAAAAAATTTTTTTTTGTTGTAGAGCAGGGACAAAAAATACACCAATTCTGCCATTACCTATTTTTTTTACAGCATTACAGCATAAATGACACAATACATTTTTCTGCGGGTCGGTACAATTACGACGTTGCGAAAAATATAATTTTTTTGTTGTTTTTCCATTACTGCTAAATAAAACTCCTTTTTTCGTGAAATTATTAGTATTTTTACATCACTGTATTCAAAGTTCTATAAGTTTTTTATTTTTTCATGGCTAGAGCTCTGTGAGGGCTTTTTTTTTTGCGTGACGTGCAGTAGTTTTTATTTGTACAATTTTAATAGCAATCATAGGCAATGGCAACCTGGAATGCCTGTATCTGGCCTTTTGTTGCAACAGCAATCCATCAGCTTTCCGTGATTACATTGTGGGGGTCCAATGACATCACAGATAGAGCACGCTCCCTCTATGAACCCTTCACATGCCGCAATCTACACAGTGGCATGTAGGGAGATAACAGCGTGGATTGCTGTTCTTATGTATCACCGCTTTTGCAGAGAGAGGTTGGCTATCAGTAACAGCCGGCTCCCACTGCAGGATGGTGCGGGCTCATCTTCTAAGTTTATGTCCTGTAGCGTTAAGTACCCCACAGCCAGGACATAAACTTATGTCCTGTGGCGTTAAGGGGTTAACAGTTTTAGCTACTAAAGACATTGTTCAGTGAATAAAAATGAATAAACTCAGGGAATGCCATAGAATAACAGAGAAGTCCATTCTCACCCGCTCAATCTCCTTAAACATCTGCAACTGCAAACCTTCACTATCCACATTCATTGCACAGGATTTTCCCACCACTAATCCTTCTCGGCCACTTCAACTCTGCCAGAATTAGTCGCATATTGAAGAATCTCCGGTTGCCCTGCTTGGCATGGATAACTAGATTACAGCCGCACGTGGCTGCCAGCTGGTTATTATATTACTCGTCTTTTTTTAGATCTTGAGGTTGGCAGAATTTTAAGAGACACAAAGCTCGTATATACAGTGACACAGCGGATTACGTCCAGATGGGACAACCTACCTTTTCTAGTTTAGCTCATACACTTACTATATTAAGGCCCTTTTACACGGAATGATTATCATATCAAAAATGAGCGAAAATAAACAATCAAATGACAAATCATAAATGGTTTCACTTTTCGCTCATCGTTCATTTTATGCAGGCACATAAATCATCCACTTAGGGTGGTGTCACATCTGTGTCAGAGCATCTGGCCGGAGGTTTTGTCAGAGATACGGCTGCAAATACCGGAAGAAAAAGTGCTGCATGCAGCACTTTTTTTTCCGTCCCCAAACAGGGCATCTGGGTGGAAAGCAGGTAAACCCTATTATAGTCAATGTAGTCCACCTGGTGCTGTTCGGTTCCGTCCTCAGATGGAACTATTTGGCCATGGGAATTCCCGAACGGAGCCGAAAAGCAGAATCCCCATTGCAGGTGCGAAACCACCCTTATACAGTGAATGTGCACATTTGAACAAGCCAACAATGTGTCTGCCTGTATAAACAGAGCGGCAGAGTGACATCGTTCGCTCATTCAAAACGATAGTTTTTTTTTTTTTCCAAATGGACCCTTAGGTTTTATAGTTTTGTCCTACTGAGAAAAACAATGGTCCCTTTCTTCTTTCTCTCAGGGTCACTATCTATATGTACTTGGTATATGACCTGAATAGAAGCCATACACAAACTGAAAACTAATGGAGACACTTAATGGAGAAAACAGAACAGGAATCTTGGAAATTGAAGACCTTCCAGAACCCTTTGAAAAAATGAAGCATCAAAGCTGATGAGGTATTAAGCAGACTTTGATAAAAATTGGCTAAACATTTTTAAATATAAATAGTCTCCATTCACATTTAAACATCAGGTTACAATTTACATATAGAATTAAAGCCCAATTATGTTAAAGCAGGTTGTGTGGGTAAGAGGGTATTTGTACTTAAATGTTGCATAGTATAACTGAACATCACACGCATAGCGAACTCAAATGTTAGGGTTCTGGGTGTGGACCCAGTGTGCTAACCAACCAAACCTTGCTTTTAGACCAGACCTGGTCTGCTGGCAGCTGTCCTCTGTGGTCAGAAGTAATGAAGCAGAAAAAATTAAGATGGGTAATTTGTCCTTAGCTAAGCAGGAAAATAGGAAGAGCCCTGCCTATGAGCAGGGCAGGCGTCCTGATAAGGATGGCTCCACGCTGGAACCTTGGGGCTGACGATTCCTGACCGGAAACAAGGACAGTGTACACAAAGCACAGAACAGGACTGACTACCACAGAAACAAGAATGATACACAGACTGGACAGAAATGGACAAACGCACACAGGCTAAAACATAAGGTAAAGACCATAGAAAATAAACAGATACAGATACTGGCTCAGAAGACAGAACAGTCTTAAGACAGGCGACCTAGATGTGCTGGGTGTCTGAAGCAAACACACATCAATTCTGAGGCAAAGAAGGAGGGTTCCCAGCTCACTTAAATAGGTGGATAATTTATATTTAAGCTGTAGCCAGGTTGTGAGCACTGAGAGGAGTTAACTCCCTTATTACTGGTAAAAAGCAGAACAAAGAGTACATTTAAACAGAAGAAGCAGAGCGATGCCTGCTTTTGCCCGGAATAGCAAGAGGGCGACAGACACAGGTAGCAGACCTAACATCAAATTTTATGCAGCTGTAACTGAGTCTCACTCCAAACCTGTATATCTGAAATTGTACCTCATGGGATCACCTCAGTGGGATAAGGTACAGTGACTGTCTCATCACTACCCATTTTCATCACAGTACTTCATCGTCATCCCCGTACTCCGTATTACTATCTCCAAGGCCCGTGGCATGTCAACATTGCAGCCTAGTACACCATGTGCGCCAGAATATGTTGCAAAATTTTAGAGCTCTGTGTCCTTGTGGACTCAAATGCATTGCAGTCTATCAATATTACTGGTATAGAAACACTGTCCAATGTGTTTTTGTCTGCAGAAAGAGCTGTTACTTCAAGTGCCTTATCCCCTGTTACAACATATTGCGGCCCAATTATACTAAATGAGGTAACACTCACAACCTAACATAGTCAACTGGTAACCTAAAACATGGCGTCATTCCCTTCACATTAAAGTCTCTTCAGGAAGATACTCCCCACAATGCAAAGTAGGCGGTCTGTCACTGTCTCTATCAGTGTGCACACTACTGTTGGACCTCTCTTGCATCTCCCGTGATATCCCAGATGTGTAGCAATAGTTTTGGTTGATATTCGGCAGTCCTCCATGATCATGTTATGGGTAGCTTTCACATTTGCAGGCACGGAGACAGGCCTTCCACTGGGTTTCTCACTTTCAACACTGAAATGGCCAGTTTTAAAATTTACAACCCGAAGTTTACCTGTTGCATATGAAGGCCTGCTTTCACCCAACGTTTGTGACATTTCATCATGGATCTGCTTTGCACCTTTCCCTTGGAGAAACAGGAACTTGATTATGGTCCTATGATCTTCCACACTGAACGTCGTAGGAGATGCTGCCATGTTCACTTTGGACGGAAAAAAAAGCTAAGTTAAAATCATAGGTAGTTGACTTTTGCATCATTGAATGTAGATAAATAGAGAAGTACACCCTGCAATTTACAGCTTCCTAGCTCAATTTTTCTGGGTAAGGCTCAATACTTATCAGCACCCACTTGTACATGTGAACAATAACATGCTATTTGAGATAGAACATGACGAAGAAGATGAGCGCAGAATTCAACCAAACTGGTTGTACACTTACAACAGTTAAAATGAAGAAATGATACATTATATACACTCGTATATATTGTTGCTGAGACGGATATTGAAATATTGATGTCATTATTTTGTCTAAAATATAAATTAAATAAAAATGTAAAGAGTTTTAGAATTAAAGGTTGATCTTTCTGATTCTCTAGACTGCAAAGTGCTAACACAGACTGAAGTACAGTTCCAACCCAGCCTGTTTATCTTATTATTAGGGACTTGTTCATATTTCCAGGGGTTTCTAGATGTATTCAGTTTTCTATTCTTTTTCTAGCCTTTTCCATGCAACAAGTATTTGTACATTATGTCAATTTTCATTCAAGTCTCACAAGCGTCATCTTGTACTTCTTTACTTCTTTCAACCGGTAATTATCAATGAAATCAAAACTGAAAGTGATTGGACATTTTAGGAGTTAGAATCATCATCTCCACCACTTATCTGATAGAAATTACCATTTCTACAGTTGAAATGAAAAAAGTTTGGTATCGTACACGAATGGAACTGAAACATCTTCTGAAGAAATTGGCACAACTGGACAGCGACGTTTTCTTTTTAACCAGATGCAAGAAGGAACATGTAATTCCCAAAGGACTTTTCCTGAAGAATGCCACTCTGCACACCTACAATATTCGTCATGCACAACGTCTATGCTACAGGACTTCTGAGAGACTGCGGAACCACCTTATCCACGTGTTCTACAACAAGAAGAAAAATGCCCTTATGGAGATACAAACTTTAAGGAACACACAGAGGACGTGAACCTGGAAATGCAACACTTTTACACAATACTACAGTTCTGCCTAATTAAAAACAAGGTAAAGAAACTCCAAAAACTTCGACTCAGAGCAGGTCGGTACCCACCAATCAGGAACACCCCGAGTCCAGAGCAGGCCTGTACCCAAACAACGATCAGGAACACCCCGAGTCCGGCAGGATAGAACAGACCCCCAACAGTACATGGACACATGTAAAATTAGCTGTGTTATCAATCTGTCATCTCAGAACCCCACTAATGTGGAGCTCAGCGTGTTCTCCAGAGGACTTATATCCTGTCCCACTAATACGCTTGACAAAACAGAACTCTGCAGTGACATAGAGGAATATTTCAGGAGACTAAAACTGAAAGAGTTCTTTCGTGACAAAGAGGAAACAAGACTTTCAAGCACCCAAACACAGGAGGAACTTCGGGCCAAGAATAAGTCTGATTGGACATCCACTCCTGGCCGCAACTCCACTTTTGACAAATATATAGACATGTGGTACAGTCTACTATACAGAACAAGCAGAAAAAGGAATCATTTAATATCAATATGCAGGAAAGAATGGCCATCTATGCACTTAAGAGCAACAAAGTGATCACTATTAAGCCTGCAGATAAAGGTGGTGCTATAGTCCTCATGAACATATCAGACTACACGAAAGAAGCAGACAGACAGTTGGCAGACACAAGAAACTACACCAAAATGGATCAAGACCCGACTCAAAAATATGTGAGGGAATTGAGAAGGGTCGTCACCTCACTGAAGGAATCTCAGGATGAGTAGAAGATGTCCTCAAACCACTTTTGAGAAACACAACCAGCTACTTACAAGACACTGAAGAGACTATCAACCATAGAAATCAACTACTCCAATATACAGAGAAGTAAAGAAACAATCGTGTACCTCTAGTAGTGACCTACAATCCGCAACTAGAGGCACTAAGGACAACCGCAGAGAAACTCCACCATACCCTACATAAGGATGATCGTCTGAAAATCATATACCCGGACCCTCTGCTTCTGTGTTACAGGCAACCTCCAAATTTGAGGAACTGTATAGTCAGGAGTGCATTGCCTTCCAACACACAAAAAGGAACTTATCCCTGTAATGTTAGGAGCTGCAGGACCTGCTCACATGTACGGACGGCAGACAAGATACAAATCCCCAACACACAACTCGACTATAAGATCCCTGGAACATTCACATGTTCCACGTCCAATGTCATGTACCTGATCCAGTGCAGTAAATGTCCTGTTAGGGGCCTTTATATTGGAGAAACAGGACAAAAACTTAAAGCAAGGATGAGATCTCATCGCCAAATGATTAAACAGAGAAAGACAACAATCTGAGGCTGAGCATATTTCACGGACACCACATAGAAGATATGAAAGTAATTATACTGAAAGGCAATTTCAAGTCACAAAGCCATAGAAGGATTTGGGAATATAAATTTATAACAACTTTTGACACATTCAAGAGAGAGTTAAATTATTCACGAGGATTTGTAATGTCCAGCCATCTGCATGGATGTAGTAGAGCTGCGTGTGTAATGTGTGGGAATCAGGATGCATGTAGTAAAGCTGTATGTGATGTCTGGGAATCGGGATGGATGTAGTAGAGCTACAAAGGCAATTTCAAGTCACAAAGCCATAGAAGAATTTGGGAATATAAATTTATAACAACTTTTGACACATTCAAGAGAAGGCTTAATTATTCACGAGGATTTACAGTGTATATGTGACATTGCAGGTCCTACAACATATATAAAGCACAGAGCCTGACCAACAGAAGAACAACAAAGTTAGGGCTCTTCGAAGGGGAGGGCAAAAATAAACAAAACAAGAATACAACTAAGCTGTTATTATCTCAGAAACAACTCAGCAGTCCTGACAGAAGACACCGACCTACCACCACCACAGAAATCCGGTGGGCTGAAGGACTTGCGGTGATGTCACTGCTGTGGGAGGAGGCATTCTGCAGTTTGGTAAAAGTGATCTGGTGGGCTGAAGGACCTGCAGTGATGTCACTGCTGTGGGAGAAGCCATTGCGCAGTTTGATAGAAAGTACTGTATACTGGAAAAGCTGACAGCAGCCACCAGGACCCATCATGATGTCACCCTCGTGTGATTACGTGTGTGGGGTGAGTCAGGTATTACATGACCAGCGGCAGATCACTATATGCACAACTGCTGAGCTGGTGATTTCTGGAAATCAGCATGGATGTACCACAGCTGTATGTGTGTGATGTGTGTTAATCAGAATGCATGTAGCAGAGCTGTGTGTGTAATGAGCGGGAACAGAATGGATGTAGCAGAGCTGTGTGTGTAATGTGCTGTGTGTGAATCAGGATGCAAGTAGTAGAGCTGTGTGTGTATTGTGTGGGCTCAGAATGGATGTAGTAGAGCTGTGTGTGTAATGTGTTGTGAGTAATGTGTGTGAATCAGGATGCATGTAGTAGAGCTGTGTGTGTAATATGCTGTGTGTGTAATGTATGGGGTCAGGATGGATGTAGTAGAGCTGCATGTGTAATGTTCTGTGTGTGTAATGTGTGTGAAACAGGATGGATGTAGTAGAGCTGCATGTGTAATGTTCTGTGTGTGTAATGTGTGTGAAACAGGATGGATGTAGTAAAGCTGCATGTGTAATGTGCTGTGTGTGTAATGTGTGGGGTCAGGATACATGTAGCAGAGCTGTGTGTGTAATGTGCTGTGTGTGAATCAGGATGCATGTAGCAAAGCTGTGTTTGTAATGTGTTCTGAGTGATGTTTGTGAATCAGGATGGATGTAGTAGAGCTGGGTGTGCAATGTCCTGTGTGTGTGTAATGTGTGGGGTCAGGATGGATGTAGTAGAGCTGTGTGTGTAATGTGTGGGAATCAGGATGCATGTAGTAAAGCTGTATGTGATGTCTGGAAATCGGGATGGATGTAGTAGAACTGTTTGTGTCATGTGTGGGAATCAGCATGGATGTAGTAGAGCTGTGTGTGTGTCATGTCTGGGGGTCAGCATGGATGTAGTACAGCTGTGTGTGTAATGTCTGCGCATCAACATGGATGTAGTACAGCTGTGCATCAACATTTATGTAGTACTGATGTGTGTTAATCAGGATGGATGTAATACAGCTGTGTGTGATGTCTGGGAATCGGGATGGATGTAGTAGAGCTGTGTGTGTGATGTGTGGGCATCAAAATGGATGTACCATGTAGCACAGCTGTGTGGCGGAGATTCAGGAGCATCTATGTAGAGGTAATGTATGAGGTGCGTACACTAGGGAGGCACCAGGTAATGTTGGGCTAGAGCAAGGAAACTTTAGGATAAATATGTTTGCATTAAAAGAAAAGTATTTAGGTGTTGGGACCAATGAAAATAATCTGCAGTCATGTATAAATATTATAATTTGTAAAAGTTGAATTGCTTTGAGCCAACTCTAAATATTCACTAATTTGTCTGCAAATTATTATTATTATTATTATTATTATTAAAAGCAGCAAAATCAGATTGCGGGTTGTTGATTTTTCCAAATCTTCAATTGCATACATATATAAACAGATGCACGAGAATGCAAAAAAACAGTCAGTGTCCTCACAGTAAAGACAATATTGTCATACTATACAAATAGATAATGCCACCATACAGTGCATAGATAACATACTCATATACTGACAGCCAGAATGCCCCATGTGCACAAAACATCCGCGACAGTCTGGGAGGGGAGTGGGGGGTGAAGTCATTAATGTCACTGTAATTCTATTTGATTCATTTACATATATGCTGATCTGCATGCTAATTAATTTTATAATATATTCTTCTTGAAGTCAGAAGTTTCTCTAAATACCCTTTTTCCATCACACCATTGTTAAATGATAAAATTCTGTCTGCTTCCAACTACCACAAGGGGGAGCTCACTGCATATGGATTCATACAGCTTCTACAGAAGTCAGTGGGAGCAATATAAATCCATAAGCAGACAGTTTCCCTAGAAGTGGGTTCTGCTGACAGAAATGCAGTAACAGTATCCTCCAAAGAGAGATTGAAGAAAGGAGGGAGGGGGTTGTTAATGATGTGCACACGTGACTTGTATACGCCATTGCATGTGATACATATGGTTTGATGCCTGTTTTACTAAATGTCTGACAGTCTGCAGTTCACAACAGACATTGTAACAAAGATTTGATGTCAATAAGTAATTGAAGTGTCCGAAGATTATTGAAAATGCCACAAATAAACCACCAAAACCAAATCCCTCTCGTGATCTCTGCTGTACAACATTGTTCACAACATATCCAAATACCAATGTTTGCAACTATGTCACTTGTGATATGTAGTAAACCTATAGTGATAAGCTTGTAATATAGCGTATATACATGATGTGGAATGAGCGTTGCAGCAGCATCTTTGTAAGCATTCTTTGTCTATAGTGTATAGTGCATGCAGCAGTGGAAATCTAATCTAAGTGCTATATTATCCTAGTCTGGGACTATTATCCGGGTGTGACTATTATCATAGTGTGGGAGCAGAGTACCCTTCTGTTAGTAGCACATTAAATATATGATGGAGAATATCACCTCAGGGCTCCCAATTACAATTTAAATACTCGGCTCATGCAGGTTGCACAAGCCCTGGAACAAGGACACGCTCTTGACAGATGTGTAAACGAGTAGCAGGTTGAGGGGAAGAGCTATTGTTTTGTGAAAGGGGCCCTCAAACAGTTTGATACACACTTTACAATTCAGTGCTGAGAGAAGACTCAATAATCAGCGCAGCCCTCCCCAGTCGCCTTTCATCTTAGTTTACCTCCCTCTACATCAAATTCAGCGTGACTCACTTCTTTCCCCACGTTGCAGTAGCAGGTCCTCAGTTTCACAATACTCATAATCTGCAACCTGTCCCTTTAAATAGATCCAATTCAATCGAAACATACGTTTCCGATGATTGTTACAGCAAAGCATTGAAAATACATGTAGTTTTTGTTTCTTAAGCTATTCTGTTATGTATTATTGCACTACGATATGGACAACTTCTATTGTTCTCTGTTTTTTATGCACATAACGGTATTTACAAATACAATGACTCTACGCTGATACATTCATATGTGGAGCTACAAGTATGTGATACAAATTAGACACCATATGCAGCTTCATCCATAGTAAATCCCTCTTGGTCTGCAGAGTGAAGAGGCTGATTAGGGTGTATGATCCATGCTCGTCTATTACTTAAAGTAGTACAGAATAAAAACAGACATATTATAAAAAGGGCATCAACAATGATTTCACAGTGGAAGCTATGCAATAATAGTACTGCCCGGCGCACACACTTGCATGCACTAGGCGGACTGTTATGAGAAACTGTGAACAAGACATCTTGATATATGAGAAGCAGTTATCCTGGGAACTCCTGTTTCTCTATGCAGAAGCTATAATAAATAGTTGCCATATGCTGTGCACAGATGCTGCCTTGAAAAGCGGGTCCTGTGCAGCGGCCCAGGGTTTCTCAGAGTCAGGTCCTTTATTAAATGATTGGCTCACTGCAATCTGAGCCACAGCCTCGGGTTAGGTAGACTGCTGTCACTCTTCTGAAAAGGACCTCACAATACTGAATGCATTTGAAAGAATGGGCTTACTATTTACTTTGTTTCTCCTTCTTTCTAGTAGTAGTATTTTTTTCCTGTGTGTTTGAAATGGTAAACCACATCATGTGCTCGGGTACAGTTATATAAAATGTCATGCGAAATGGTGTTTTTGAAGTTGAAAACTTCACAATGTTAACGAGAAGCAAAATGCACAAAATTACATTTTCTAGGCACTCTGTATTTCTTATATATGAAATAAACACCACAAACAACCACAAGGCATTACAGCAGGCAGGGTGCAGTATGGAGGCCGTAGGAGGCCACATTACAGTAATTCTAAAGTTATAAAAAGTTGTAGTTAATATATTGAATTACACGGTCTTGGGTTAGATGCACAGAACAATGATGCCCATATGCCACTGTGTCCAACTCTGTGATTTTAGATGGATTATATCAGCTATAGATGTTACAACCAAACCATGAACTCTTTGACATAAACAAGTTTAGTTCTTAGATTTTCATTCCATGATGACTTATTTTTCCATCTTACGTTAGGTGGAACTGTTTAATTCTTGTTTTTTAACTTACCAAAGCTCTTGTATTACTCATACATGATTTCAGCAGATGGCCTTCCCTTGAAGATATAAGGAATAAGTGTTATCGGACTACTGAAAGGTAAGACACCATGGTCCAACAAAGTTAGGTAAAATGACTTCAAGGTATCCTCTATTCACACGACTCACGGACAATAGGAAATTGAAAAACATGCAATGACCCCTGCCTGAAGCTAAGGGCCTTCTTATTTCTTATGGGAAAGTTCAAGATGTACGCACCCACAACTGAGGCCTGCCAGCATATTGACAAGGAAGCACATTAATCTTAATAAGCTTTTCAGTAGTCTTCCACGCCATTGTATAGATTCTAAAGTCAGTTGCACCTAACAGCTGTGGATAGCTGTTTCAGAAATACCTTAAGAGCAGATACTTGGAAATTCACTTGCCAAAATCAATCCAATTCATTAAGGGTGGTTTCACACATCACAAATTTTTTGTTTTGTTTTTTGAGCTGTAGTTTTTGCTGTCATTTTTTAAGTCTAAGGCAAAAGTAGGTTAAAAAGGAATGGGGAGTATTAAGGAAGGCCGTTTGCTGCTTCTTCCTGCTGGATCCACTTCTGCCTTTGGCTCAAAACACTGTGTGAAATCACCCTTGTTGTTTAAGTTATTCTACATTGAAGATCACTGCATTAGGGCTCATTCACACAGGCGTCGTTTTCACGCAAAATAGACAAGTGAAAGAATCGCAGGTAACTGCATGAAAAATCGCGTGAATGGGCGATTTCCAGCTATCAAGTCCCAAGCTTAATTAGTTGTGAAATTGCGGGAACTGCGTGATGCGTGTTATCCAGCTCCCATAGGAGTCTATGGAAACTCCTGCACATCACGCACCAAATATAGGTCAGGTCCTATCTTTTCACGCAGAACGGACCTTAGATGCGGGCATTGCACACGTATGTACAATCTTTTTAAGGTGCAACTGTTTTGTGCATCTAAAATTCCTTCATCTGAATGTTTCTATAGCAAACCATTGGTTTTACTAGACACAATTTTTCACATGTCTCTTCTGCGTGAAAACGTCACCCGTGTGAATGAGAGGTCTTAGGAACACTCACTCAATAATGGATTGATCCACCTTTTTGGGCAAACACAGCTTTCAGTCGTTGGCGAACAGATTCCATAAGGCGGTGAAAATCCTCTATACTCATCTCAAACCATAATTGCTGCAGCAGCTCCGAAATTTGGCAGATAAGTGGGAGCAGATCTCACAGCCCTTTCTAGCATAGACCAAACATGTTCAATGGAGTTACAGTTTGATGAGTTTAGGGGCCGGTCGTGTGGAGAATTTATTGCTGTGTTCCTCCAAGCACTACCTAGTGATCTGAGTTCACTGACATTGAGTGTTGTCCTATTGAAAGTCAGCCCCGTGTTTGGGGAAGACTTCCTGAAGATATGGGTTCAGATGGTCAGATAACAGGTCTCTGTAACATTCACCATTCTAGGATTGTGGTATCATGACCAACAGTCATAGGCCATGTCAGGAAAATGCTTATCAGACCACGACACTACAATCACTTGGTCTGCTGAACCCTAAGGGCTTTTACCCACTAGCGTTTTTTTAACGCTGCGATATCGCTGTGTTTTTTTTACTGCACATGTCAATGGGACATTCTAATGTTAAAATCGCTTTGCACCGATATCGCAGCATTAAAAAAAACGCTAGTGGGTAAAAGCCCTAAAGGTGGCTTCATGCTGTTTGCGCCAGATGTGGACCCAGCTATCTTTATGGTTCGTCATTCCAGCTGATTTTCCGCCATGTATCCTAAGTTTATTAACAACTTTCCTGGGCCCTTGTGAGACATTTTTGAAGACGACATGGGATAATTGGGGCACCCTTGTCAGTCTTCAGCTATTGAACCGCAGTTGACAAAAAGGTACACTGCATGGTCATTATGGAAATTTGTTTAACGCTGTTCTACTGCTGAGTCAGTTGGTCCACTGTGGCATGGCACTGCTGAAATATCAGACGTACCACCCAATGCTTGCCTCTAGGATCAACCACACGTGGCATGCAGCTGTGGGATCTTCTGTTGGATATCTGCCCATGGTTCAACCGGTCTTGGTACACTCTTGATATCATGGTTCAGGAGCAGCCAACAAGTACAACTGTTTCAAAAATACTTGCCCTACATCACCAGACATCAACAGTCTGCCCACCATCAAAGTTACTCAAGACACCACATTTACCCATGACTGCCAAATGTTGCATTCTGCTGCGCAGAGGAAAGGTCAGCAGATTATCTGCCCTTAGACATGTAAATTTTGGTGCAAATTTCCTCTGTGGCAGATTCAGTTGTGTTTAGTGATGCATCTTGCGGTAAATTCCCATGTGAGAGCACATGCGTTCCGAGGAACACGAAAAGATAGGATATGCAGGGATAGAAAGCACCATATGTGAGAAAAGAAGACCACAGAGTATAGCTTGTATCTTTGTGAGCTGTTCTTTTGGCTCAACGTAATTGAATTCCCCAAACCTCACTGCTAGCTGTGTAAGGTCTGCTGATAATTCAGAGTGGCCAGACTGCGGAATGACATCTGAACCCACAAACAGAGAACGGTAATATTCCTCACACCAAAGTGTAGTTTGTCTGTCTGATTTGCTGCTATATACGTTGACAGCAGCAGAAATATACAGACCATTCGTACAGGCATATAAATGTGATGCAGCAGCTTTCTCTATTCCCTCCAATGGAGCCCCGTTTAAGTTTCCTGCTTTTATACAAGGTTTCACACTAGCAATATCCTCTGTCTCTAACAACAGACCACGTGTTAAATAGGCATATAAATGTAATGTGGCGTCTTTCTCTGGTTCCTACAATATAACCCCAGTATACAAGTCTTCACGCGAGCAGCAATATATCCTTTGTAGAATATCTGTCCCTAACAACAGACCACGTGTTATACAGGCACATAAACATGATGCAGCTTTTCTGTCCTGTGCTCAACTGTAAAATAACTGCTGGTTACACTGTGCCTAAATTATATATGGCTAGATTATGTGATTCAGGCATCCAATGAAACTGCTACCCATATGCAAGATGTAGGACACATTTGGTGACATCATCAAAGCACTCTGACTCCTGATTGGCTGCTTGCAATCCTCTGTAGCAGGTATTATGGGAAAATAAATTTTCAAGCAATTTTTGCCAAAAATCGGTTTGGAGTTAACCATTTCAATTTTGCTAAAATTGGAATGATTTTATCGCCTGGCCAATCAAGGCAGGCCTGTACTGGAGTCCCGGATCCTGCTGCACTGAACTAGCAAGGTCGTCTACAAACATCAGAGCCGGGTTCCACATGCGGAGTCCCGCAGCTGAATCCGGCCCTGGTAGCGGCGTCTGTGAGTACCTCACTCTTGTCTTCTTCTTTTGTACTGCGGATGGTCTGCATGGCTCGCCGTCGGATATACACAGTACAGATTTTTTTTTTAACTTCTACGTACCCCTGTGCTGCCGCTGGGCGATGACCAGTAATTCTCAACCTGTCCGCAATGTTAATTGCAGATAGGCTGCAGGTTGGGCGGCTTCCACTGACTTTAGCGGAAGCCGTCCATGCAGAGCCCGCACAAAAATAGAGCATGCTGCAATTTTTCCTCTGCTCGCGGAAACTGCAATTGGTTTCTGCAAGTGTGCGGGAAAAAGCATTTTCCCATAGCATGCTATGGACAGTATCTGCTGCGGATCTGCGGTGCCCATCACAGGCTTCATCTGTATGGCAGCCCATGTTTGGCTAAGTGCCCACAGGCTCACATTTTAATATAATATAGTGGAAAATTGCCTCGGATAATATTGTATGCAGCATCTTCTGTGTGCGCATTCTACCTTCCCCACTAGATTCTGTTGCATCTCAATGTGAAGCATGAAAGTCTAAAGGTGACATATGTCTAGCTGGCTGAAAGGTAATATTGGCAGAGGCGCATCGCAGAGCGCTCTTCTCTTGTGAGGCCAGGGAGTGCAGCTGCTGGAGTGTTAAATCAGATAACAGCTGGGCTATTACCGGCCTCCGCCCGTAGCGCCGCCGCTGCTGCTGCTGTTCTGCTGCTATCACTGCTGTTGGGACTCACAATGCATTTCAATGCTCTCTGGTCATTGGCACTGCTATTGTGCATCCATGAAGCGTGCTCAGGGCTGACACATCAAAGACAGCTCAAGCCTCTGTGGAGGGTAGGCAGATCAGATGGCAGGATTACTTTAAATGCACCCTCTGTTTTTCTGGGGGGGTGTAGGGTGAATGTTAACCTCTGAACTGCCATATCAATTACAGTAGCTGGGAACATTCATGTAAACAATGACTTGATGCGTTTTCATAGAACTGCAGTTTGAGACTCTTGTTTGTACAAAAAATATATTATATTATAATATTCGTTTGTCCCGGTGTAGCAATATAATGTAACTTTATACAGTGCTTAGTCATTTCATAGCATCATGCTGCTGATAAATATGTTTCAATGTATGAGAGTGTGGGTGGTCAATACTTGCTACATTCTCAGTCAGGTCTCATATACAGCACATAGCAGATATGGAGCCGTATTATATTCGTGCGCATGACCCCTTGGATTAAAACATTAGTTTACAGATAAAAAATACTTCAAATCAATGTACGAGGTGAATCTAAAAGGATCTCCTCCATGTTTGTAACTTTATCTATTCGAGTGACTGTGAATGGCTATAAAGGATGTTATATAAGTGTCCTTACTCTACTAATGTGTGCTTTTCGCCTTCAGAATGAGTGATTAGATCCATGGATCTGAGGCTAAAACAAAGAACTGTCATTGAATTTCGTGCATAAGAGTTGTGTGCACCAAAGGATCAGCTGGAGAATGTTTATGGGGACGTGTGCAGGGCATCCTGGATGTGTTGCATCTGTTGCCGCGGATCAACTCATCAGCACATTGTCGGTTCTCATTGATGACTGATGTTGATAGATAGTTACTCCTCGGCTTATTTGGAATTTCGGTTTCCTCTGTTTGAAACTTCTTCACCTAATGCTGCACATTGCTAATGTATATTGCAGTGTCCCCATAAACATTCTTCAGCCGATGATGGACATCCTTAAGCGCACACCCATCTTTTGCAAGAAATTCAACGACAGCTCTTTGTTTTAGCCTCAGATCCACGGTTTTAGCGTTCTTGTACGCGAGATGATTGTCGAGCACCTAAGCGCCTGATAGTCCTCCCAACAGTTATCTCTCTTGTGCTTTCAGACATGCACTCAGTGTATGGAGACGGAGCGGGCCGGAGATCACTTCCACCTACCCACCTCAATTCACAGTACTTTCCTAATTCTGAAGCCAGAACCAGAAGATCACTGCAGACACTGAACCTTTAGGCTGGGTTCACACGGGGATTGCCGTGGATTTTCTGCAGAATTTCTGTGCAGCAAAACATCTGCAGCAAAACCGCTGACAAGTGTAGTTTGTTATTGTGTTTATTGTTGCGTATTATGTGTTTTTTCTGCACGGATTTTATGTAGGTTTTGAAATCCTCAGCGCTTTTACAGTATTTCCAGCGTCTTCAGCCATGGTTTTTGCTACTTACTTTGAGGCCTATGGACTAAAAAACGCAGCAGAAGTGTCCAAAGAATTGACATTCTGCGTCTTCAAAAACCGTGCCGCAACAACATTTCCGCACTGTGACAGAGTGGAAAAATTCTGCACTGTGAGAATAGCTTTTTGCCAAAACACATTGACTTTGGATTGCACTGTGAACGCAGTGGTTTGTCCGTCCTGTGGACTTGCAATGGCAAAACGCGTCAAATCCGGGGCAATTTCGTCCCGTGTGAACCCAGTCTTAGGCCTCATGTCCACTTGAAAAATACAATCTGCGCAGAATCTGCCGCGGATTTCCACTGTGGATTCCACGCGGATTTGCTTTAAGTGGTATTTTTTTTGCATGCAGATATCCGCACACATTGCTATCAATGTGATAGCAATGTTGCCGATCCGCAGTGAATCCGCGACATAATGGAGCATGCCACGTTTTTTCTCCCACACGTGAAAACCGCAATTCTTTTAAAATGCCATCCGCAGATGCAAAAATCAATTTAATGGACCGCGGTTGGCCAATGAATCCCTATGGGCAAAATCCGCTGCGGATTCCGCAATTCCATTTAGCTAGTGGACATGAGGCCTTAGATTCCTGTGGACCTTCCCAACATGTTACCCGGCCATTTGTTTAGGTCAGATCTCATTAGACAACCCATCTGTGTTTATCCTTTCCTCAAAGTACCATGATGGTGAAGGCTCCGGGGAATCCATGATGCCATCACACAGGATGTGTATGCATAAGGGCCAGGGGCATAACTATAGCGGATGCAGAGGATGCGGTTGCACCCGGGCCCAGGAGTCTTAGAGGCGCATATGGCCTCTCTTCTCCATATAGGGAGTCTACTACTATGAATAAAGCATTATAATTGGGGGCCCTGTTACAGATTTTGCATCAGGGCCCAGGAGCTTCAAGTTACGCCTCTGATAAGGGCTTAAACAGACAAGTGTGTTTCTGCTTGTTTTTGTGTGCGTGAAAATCCCGCGAGCATAACGCAAAGAATAGAACCCATTGATTTCAATGGGGTCCTTCTCACATCATTTTTTTTTCGCACAAAAAAATAGTACCTGCTCTATTATGTGCCCTTTCTTACACCAAAGAGCTCCACAGAGTTCTATGGGAGGTGCGCAAACACACACATCTGCCCGCGTGGGTATGTGCTAAACGCTGTGCATTCCTGGGATCACCGACACCACATTAGGCTAATTAGCCATTTAAATCAGGGCGGTGTAATTCCCTTGCCCTTGTGAACGAGTGGTGCCTGCGCAAATACCCTCAGTATTTCCACAGGCACGAGCACAAAATACACTCGTTCACTGCCCAAAAAAATTGCGCATGAGAGCATATTTCATAACACGCTCATCTGTCGAAGCCTTAACACATAGTACACCATTTCTCCTACACCATGCCTCCTAGCATGTATGAATTCCAACTTCCAGTTTTACACAGCATTAACCAGAGACCTTCAGTCTGTGAACAACATCAATCTAATCTGACTTGAACTACAAGCTTCTCATATTAAGGACTTATTCACACGAGCGCATATACAGCGCGTTTTTACATCCGACCGTATATATACGACTATCTGAGGCATTGGTTTCCAATGTATTCGTTCACAGGGCAATTATATGATGCGTAAAAATGGCGTCGTGCTGAGAATAGAACATACATGACTGAAATACGCGCCGACGCATATACGGTGGCCAAAAAGAGAGTTCTGAAAGTATGTACAGGCGAGAATACGCTAACTAGCTATGGCCGTGATCGCAGGAAAACGTCCTTCCTGGCGATTATATGCTGCGGATGTACAAACGTAAATACTCCTTCGCTCGTGTAAATCCAGCCTAATAATGTATTTCGTAAATGATCTTGTGCAGCGTACACTTAGGCCGGTTTCACATGGGCAATAATATCGTGCGAGATTTGTGCATTGCGAGACGCACAAATCTCACACAAATATGAACTCCATTCATTTAAATGGGTTCATACACATGAGCGATGTTTCCTGAATGGAATCGGAATACGAGAAGCACTCGCAGGATATTCTATCTTCCTGCGATGTTGCCCATTGCTGTCAATGGGGTCGGCGCTGCTGCCACCCCATTGAAAGCAATGGGATTAAGGGATTCCCCGCTGTGATGCGAGGCTGTATTCACATGAAAACGCCTCGCATCCACAGGGCCTTCACATGGTGGAAAGTGCAATATTCGGCTGTGAATCACGACCCAATATTCCCCTCACCCATGTGAAACTAGCCTTATAGCGTGCCTACTCTGTCCAACAAGGTTTCTTCAGTGGGTTTCTAGCATTTCTAGGGTTCTGTGCATTAATACATGATTCCCAATTCCAGATACATAGCTTAATAGATGAAAATAATGAATATTAGTTTTTCATCATGAAGAATGTGTAGTCACTAGGAAGAGCGCCTTCTGCTCCTAAGACTCTTTTCTAGTCTTTAAACCTATTGCAGTGCCCCTCCTGCAATACGTATGCTAAAGGGATTTCCATGACACTATAGGTGGCCATGCAGGGAAGAACCAGCTTTAAGCTAGATCGATATTACTAAGTGACAGCTGGAAAATTATCTCTAACAATGCTCCCCAATCCCAAATTCAAAGGCAATGTCTGCTCCCCTTTGTGTCTTCTAAACCTTTCACCTTTTAAGCACTGCCAAAGCAAGCCACACTAAAATAAAAGAGAATCCGACCAGAAGCAGCTTTACCAATCTGCTTGTTCAAGCATTTGGTTAAAATGGCTACAGTCATGTGTTCTACATATATGTCCAATGCAAGCGTGTGCGACGGCAAACATGTAGAAGGATGATGTGGAAAGCCCCAGTGAGAGGGGCTCAGACTCTCAGCGTTTGCTCAGATATGGCAGAAATACTGCAGATTTTCCATAATGGTATTAGCTGCCAGAAATCTGCAGCATTTTATAGCAATACGGATGAGGCTGCAGGGAATGTCGTCCACATGTTACAGGAATAATCTACAGCGTAATTGAACTGCGCTGCGGATTGTAAATCTGGAGAATGGCAACTTGTGCTGCAGCTTCTCGCATCAGATCTCACCCCTTCATAAGAGCGGGTAAAGTCCACGGCAAATCTGCATCATTTGGTGCGTATTCTGCGGCTGCAGATATTCCAAAGTGGATCAGAAACATCTGAACACATCCTAACACTTACCAACTTTTCCAACACACAAACTTCATGAAACGACTGATTACTTACTCTAGTTATATTCCTCCACTTCACAGCTGCCATTGTAGGAACATAAAATGGTATTCATGTAACCAGTCATTGGTTTTAAAGTTATGGTTGATCGGTGTATTTCTATTTAGGGTCCATTCCTGATTTGGGCTACAAAATTTCTTGAGCTAAAAAGCTCAACAAGAAAATGAGTCATAATTGTT